>NC_056725.1:791759246-791866746 GCF_019279795.1 Protopterus annectens
GGGATGTGAAGCTTGTGACAGGTGGCAGATGGAAAGCAGTCCAACTTCAAGCACCCCTGTCAATCTGCCTTTGGGGGACCTTACTAGCTCTCTGACTATGGCTAGTGTCTACAGTCACTGATGCCATAGTCACCACACTCTCCTGTTCGATGTCACCAGACTCTGACTGAACAATATCTGTGGCCACAAGGGACTGGGTATTTGCAGGGGTACTGATTGTGTGTGGGGACACTTGGGGAGGATGTGGGATGTCAAGCCATAGGACAGATTCAGCCCTCAACAACCCCACCGATGCCTCACTATGGCCACCATCATCATCAGAGTCTAATGAGACAGTGACATCAGGATCATGATGGGGACACACTCTAACCCCCACAGTCACCTGTGAGGAGGAAGACAACATAACTACATTAATACCTGCACTATTATGTCTGCTGATCCGCACACAGATATACATACAGGTGAGGTACCACAACTGCATTACACATACCACACCTTATTACTGATCCCATGCACAACACACAATCAGACCACAACAGACACAGACAAGACAGGCCCTTATCAACATGCAGTACAGCTATGTCTGGTTAATGTTGCCAGTGCTATACAACTGCGAGATAAGCGAAATGTCAATTTATGTGATGGACCTACACCTAAAACACAGTGCACCCGTCTTCACCATACTATTGCCCTCTGTTTAGCAGACTGCATAGACCTTCACAAAAATAAGTGCATATATGTTACAGCTCCTGCAAATACACTACTGTGATTATGGATTCAGTGCACTGTAGTGAACCCCTCCAAAACTGAACATACAAATAATGTACTCCGGCTAAGCATAACAGTTGTGTGTATGGCAAACTGGCAGCCCTTAACATTCATAGGGTATATATGAGGCATACCAAAACAGTTTCACACTCACCAGCTACAGGATGTTGGACTCAGGCAACACCAGATGTTTCTATGGAAATGTGAGGGAGAGATATTCTCATCAAACACAAATGTGGCATTGTTACAGGATAATATGTGCGTATATCAACATGTACAGTAGGAACTGTGATACTGCCCACATTGCTAACATTCTGAGTATGTGTGCACTAGTGTGCGCTGCAAACAACCCCCCCCAAATGCAGATTTACCTGACATCCATGTACTGGCATGCAGAGGCTGCCACAATGACTGCTACAGTATTACAATGATTAACTCAGGAGGCTTACCTGGATGTTCCTCTGCTGTTGAAGCTGTGCCACTCACCTTCACGATGTGTGGGATTATGGATGCTTGCAAGCTGGTGGTAGATCCAAGGTTTGCCAGGAGCTCCACTTTGGCTGAGAGTGGTTGTTCTGCTGCAGGCCCTCCACCAGTGGAAGCACGGTCCATGGCCACAGCAGGGGCCCTTTGCCATACAGCATTTATCATGTCAATAGCCCTGTGTCAGGCCTGCTTGTACCTTCTTTCCTGTAGCCCTACTTGGTTTACTGATGCAACGGGGTCAGCCTGCAGTGCAGCAAATTGCTCCCAGATCTGGTGAATCCTGGACAGCAGTATGTCATGAAGCAGTCTGAGTCCATCCAGGATCACATTGTTTTCTACAGGCGAAAAAGGCGGGTGCCTTCATCTATACATCATTTCTGAAAGACAAGAAGAGGGGAACATGTCACAGGACCACATACATTGCTCTCCACTATGTACACAATCTGCACATCGAAATTGGCTAGCACTATCCTATGCTAACTCCCACATCATACCCCACCATCTATCAACACAGTATGTACGTGGCTATTAGCAACACAGTGTCAATACATCTTGCATTTTCCTCCTCATCTTGCTTTGTCCTGCTACTTGCGGCATTTTCCTCCTCATCTTGTTTTGTCCTGCTGCTTGCAGCTTGTTCTCTAAAGTGTTCAACTGCATCTTTTCTGTTGCATTTAGTACTGCTTGTTTATAGCCTGTCTGAACTGTAAGTGTTATTCTATGCCTCTTACGTTTGGTTTAAGCACTTGGGCTTTAGGCCCACCCCTTAGGTCTCCATGGCCTTTCTCCATAAGATTCTGACAAATATGGATGGACAATGTCCTACAATTTCTCTTGTCAGTCTAGTTGATATGGGCATCCTATCACAATGTAGCAACTGTCTCATGTACATGGACAACCATCTACTACCACCACCTAGGAACACAATTTGTGAGAGATGCAATTACATTAGGAACCTAGAGTCCATGATCTCTTCCTCTCAAGTCAGTATATCTGTCATTGAATAGGTTGGCAACACAATCACTACACCTCAAACACCACCCACACCTACACAACATACACCCACATAGGCGTAGATCCTCAGCATAAACATATCCAAACAAAGGAGATCTCTTATGCAAAAACACACATGCTCTCCACAGCCCTCCACACCACATACCATGCAGCGTCCACACACCTGTTTCTCACAGCCACTAAGGCTTCACCATACACCCAACATATTAGTCATGGGAGACTCCACTGTGAGACACTCAGATGTGCCTCTCACCAGGCTGGATAAGGAGAAAGTCAGGGTTACTTGTATGTCAAGTCTCAGAATCCGCCATATCACATATGCACTGAAGTCTCTCAACAGCAGGTACTTTTATGACTCTGTCTTAGTCCATGTTGGTGTGAATGACTTGAGACGTACCTTCCTGGACTATATGAAAAGAGACTTGATTGAGCTTGCTGATTATGTGTCCCAGGCAGGTATGTCCCTAGCCTTAAGCAGCATTCTGCCATCACCCAGAATGATGCCTCAATACAAACAGGAAATTAATTACTTAACAATTGGCTTAGTTTCTGGTGCCAGTCCAGAGGGATCCAGTATCTGACAGCCTGGGGAGATATGATCGACAGACCAAGATGCTTTGCCAGAGATGGCCTGCATCTGTCTCAACTGGGCTTCAGGATTCTTTCAAAGGTTCTTGCCTCCCCCATAGTGCCATTTTTTAGGAAAAGTGATGAGGTTAAGACTACCAACATAAAAATGTCAACAAAACACAAATTAAAGGTTGTGCTGCTAAATTCTAGGGGTATAAACATGAATCTGCACTCATTGCAAGCAGTCTTACGCCTGTAAAATGCTGACATCTGTGCAGTCACAGAAACATGATTCACAGCTGTGGAGAATGCCCCCAGCCTTACTTGGTTACCCATCCTATCATACAGTCAGACCCCAAACTGTGGGCAGTAAAGCCAAAGGAGGTAGACTTTCAATATATATCAAAGACATACTCACCTCCAGGCTGGTCAAACAGTATGACACACAGGAGACACTCCAGGTGCAGTTAACCATTGACAAGACCCCTATTCAAATCATAGCTAGCTACTGACCCCGAAATCTGACTCATGATGCCCATTACACCTATATGGACCTGTTTGAGTCTATCAGGAGTCAAGCCTTTACCCTGATCCTGTGTGACTTTAAATACCCAAACATAGACTGGAAGAACTACTCATGCCAGAACACAAATGACCAGAGATCCATCGATTTTTTTCAATGCAAATACCTTGGAACAGTTTGTTGATACCCCCACAAGAGGTGAAAATATCTTGGACTTGGCATTAAACAACATGAGTAACCACTGCAGCATCCCTACAGTATCATTGTCCCTGGTAAGAATCGACTCTAAATTGGTCACCTTCAAAGTCACCATCTCACACAATACCCATCTAGCTTGGGTCAGGCATAAAAACTTCTCCAAAGTTGATTACAGCCACTTGACAGATGGTATGAACAGCTTCACAGCCCCCTCCCCCTCTGTAGGAACTGACACCAATATCCAAAACTACACCAAAGCACTATACGAGCATTTGTATAGATGCGTGGAATCAGGAATACCCAACAGGACTAATTAATCTTCTGCAAGGATAAGTAAACCTATCTGGTGGACATCTGCAATAAATAAACTGTATAACAAGAGGAAAACATTACTGTCCAAGACCAAGAAGGAGCAAGTGCCAATTGGAAGCAATGATTCCTTAGCCTGAACAAGCAAATAAGATCCTTACTGAAATCCTGCAAACCAAACGTTGAGTCTAAATTGGAGACATCTACTACAGGCAATCATAAGTCCTTCTTCACATATGTCCGCAACCTCAAAGGAAGCAGCGAGATCTGTTCAGAAGTGGTGGTCAAGGACACATATACAAATGTCACAGAAATAGCAAACCTTCTGGCTGACAGATTCAGCAGAAACGTCACCCCTCTGTTCCCCCCATCAGTAGATCAGGACATCCCCAGTACCTGCCCCTCCCCCTTATATCTAGGGAACAAGTCATCACTGCCCTGTCAAAGGCAAAAAAATACAGCTTCCATGGGACCTGATAACATCCCAGGCTACATCCTAAATGAACTCAGGCATGAACTTGCAGCAACATTAGGCACTCTATTCAACCAAAGCGAGAGTACTGGCTTTGTCCCAGCAGAGTGGAGGGCAGCAACTGTCATCCTTTAACACTAAGGTGGTGCATCCAGCAATCTGGGAAATTATAGACCTATCAGCCTAACAAGCCTGATCTGCAAGGCCATGGAACCGATTATCATGGACCTCATTAACAAGGACACTGGCAATCTCCAAACACTCGATCCCACACAGTTTGGCTTTGTCAAGGGGAGATCATGTCTGTTGAGACAGTCGCCAAAGCCATGGATGAGGGAAAGAGTGCACACTGCCTACATTGTCCTGGCCAAAGCCTTCAACACTATTCCCCACTTGGCCATAATAGATAAACTCTGTCAACTAGGCATCAATCTGTATGTTACCAGATGGGTAGCAAACTGGTGCACCGAACCACCTAGTCAATATAGGGGAAGCCACCTCAAGCAGTAGACCCATAACAAGTGGCGTACTGCATGGTCCGGTCTTGGGAACTCTGTTATTTGGGATATACCTTTCTGAGGTACAGGGAAAAACCAGTGGGCTATGGCTGACCACATTTGCAGATGACTACATGCTGGGTGCTGTCACCAAATCTCCTTGTGATATGGACATCCTCTAAGAGTGTCTCATTCAGACAAATGACTAGTGCCAGAAACATGGCCTCAAGCTGAACACCACAAAATGCATCATAATCCCCTTTGGGGAGAGTGACATCCCCACAAATTATCACATTAATAACAACGTCCTAAGCATGCCATCAGTTGTGAGGGATTTGGGCACACAGGTTGATAGCAACAAGACTTTTGACCACCATGTTGCTTCCGTTGCAATGAAAACCTTCTACATGGCCCACCACATAAGTAAGGTTATCTCATCCACTGATAATGAGGTCATAACATCCCTGTATTCTTCCCTAATAAGGCCAGTTATTGAGTACAATGCACCTGTCAGCATGTACCTCAGAAAGCACATGCAGCAGCTGGAGAGACCACAGAGGTTCCTCACCAGCCCTATCCCTCTACTCTGTTTCATGTAGACTCCTCAGAGGTGACATCTGTCTAGCATACAAGGTGATCATGGACCCCACCTTGATGGGACTGCTGCATATCCGCAGGTCAAGCTCCACTTGAGTAACTCACACTCGCACCCTCAACCTGGTCTGTGACATCAACAGGAGTTGCTTGTGGGAAAATTTGTGTCCCAGAGACTCTCACATCTCTGGAACAGACTCGTTCTGTACATCAGGCAGAGTACCTCTTTACCCCTTTTTAAGCACAACCTGGATAACTGGATGTGAAACAGAAAGTACATCCTTAGAGTTACATCCATGTCCTTGCTGGACTGCAGCATCAAGTGCTGACTTGTATAAATATGGGCTAAAGTCTTGGCTAGGCTTATAAGGCCCTCAGGGCCAATAGCCTAGTATCCTCCTATGATCCTATAAATACCGGTCATGGCCCTGTGTGCTGTGACAGAGTGTGCTATTATGTCTCCACTCCCATCAATGAAATAAACTTTCAAGACCGGAAAAACAAACTAGCGAAAACCACCGCTAATTCAAAAGCCAAGAACTCGACTCAGGCCAGTCCAAACGTAAAAAACATAAAAAACAACAAATTTTATTAAGCCACTGTAAAAGCTTTTCGTTAGTACCTTGCACTAACTTCTTCAGACAAGCAAAACATTCACACCATTACAAGTGAGTTTAAATACCAGCATTAAAACACTGAACCACGCCCCTTGCTCTCCCTTTAGCTCCTTAAAGGTACAGATCACAGATAACTAAGGTGCATTTGCAATTCTCTATTAACATAATAAAAAATTCATACACCGAGACTGTAATAATAGCAGGTTTTGAAACTGAAAGAAAAAAGCCCAATATTTTGATTATTAAACTGTATAAAGTAGATAAATATGTAAGATATATAAAATAACATAAAAATAACGATGTTCAACCTACAGCATAAATACTAATAATGGAAGCGCGTTGCTTCCTAATCAAAAATTACCTATGCATACATTGTATCTTGCCTGCTTTCAAGTAAAATAACTAATATAATGAATATAATAAATATAATAATTAATGCATACTGTCCTAAGCATCTAAGTAACTAGAACAGCTACCCAAGAAAAATAATATAATATTAATCATGTCTCACTAAATAATAAAAATAATAATATAGAAATATAAAATATGACATGTAACATATAATATAACATAAATTTAGGCTACTCAGTATAGGTTTAATACTGTCATTAAATAAAACAGGTCTAAAAGTTAGCGTATCTAGACCTAAAATTACTAAATAATAAAATATGAATCAATAATATTTATCATGATGTATAATCATAACAATAACTGATAACTATTAACCCTCCACCACTGTCGACTAATAAAGAGTTATGAAACCATTAATTTGTCAACTCTCATTTTTCATTTTTTGACTCTCATTTTAAAAAATTGTGAGGATAAACAGCTCATCACCTCTTCAAACTTTTAAGTTTTAAAAAACAACTAATGGATAACGAGCTGTTAAGACCAGGGGGGCGATATGCTTCCAATCTTAATTGCCAAAGAAGCTCTTTACATTCTAATCTATATGTCTCAGGTCCATAAGAATTGGTATTATACAGCTGATCGATAACCATAAATGTAAACTCATGGTTTGGGTTGTTCTGGATGTGCATTGCCAAAGCATTGTCCGTTTTCATTCTTCTTATGGCATACAAATGCTCATACATTCTTTCCTGGAGTTTCCTCTCGGTCTTGCCAATGTAAAAACTGGGGTATGATGAACATTGAGCAAGGTATACCACTTGGGTACTGGAACAAGTGAAACGTCCCCTGATGAGGAATTTCCTGTTCTTAACTGTAAAGGCTGTACCTGCCTGGACAAATCTGCAATACTTGCACATATTACATTTATACATCCCTGATCTTGGTGTTACTAAATTTCGTGTAGATTCCAGAATATTTTTGATGTTAGGGCCCTTCTATATGTTATCAATGGGGCTTTATCAAAAATTGGACCTCCAAGTAACTCAGGGGATAGTAATCACCAGTTCCTCTTAATTATACTAACTATGTCATTGGCATCTGTATTAAAAATTAAAATAAAATTGGACCTGGACATGTTTCCCTGAAAATCAGGGCATACAGGTGATGGTGAATGACTCAATTCAGGAACAACATGACTCAAGATAGAAGAAAAATAGCCATTAGCTCTCTTGGTCTTAACTTCAAAACTTAACTCATCAATCAAGGTTTCTGGATAACCTCGATCCAGAAATAAATTGGCTATGAAATCACACTCTTCCAAAAATTCACTATCCCTTGACACCATCCTAGCTGCTCTTACAAGTTGTCCTTTGACTATAGCCTTTTACTGGTGAAGCGGATGGTCACTATCAGAATGTAGATAAGAATCTGTACCTTTAAGGAGCTAAAGGGAGAGCAAGGGACGTGGTTAAGTGTTTCAATGCTGGTATTTAAACTCACTTGTAATGATGTGAATGTTTTGCTTGCCCACTCCCATCAATGCCATCTATTGTGGTGTGTCCCCTATGGGCGATGTCCCAATACCATGTCATACAGCCACCATCTGACAAATAGGTGAGTTTTACTACAAGTATATGGGGACAGTCCAGCAACATAACATCTGTGTGACGCAATGACAGGCAGTATTGCAGACATGCTGTAGGGTATCTTCTCTGTAGGTGTCTGACTTCTGCAGTACATAGATATTTGCAGAATGTGTATGTGTGCCTGATATATGTGGAACCTCTGCCATAAAAATGTGGATGTCTGGCAAACAGTTGGACAACACATAATGGTTGTTCTCAGACTGTGGGGAATCTGGCTATCACATGCCAGATTCCTCATAAAACAATTATGGTACAGTAATATCTGTTACTGTATTCATTCCCTTACTTAGTATGGTCAATATGTACAATCTGTCGCTGAGGTTGGACGTGTGTCCCCCCACTACTACTGGCTAGGACCTGAAGTCATGCTGTATGGGGTCACCAGGCATGCTAGCCATAGCTCTCAAGTGATGAGATACAGATGTCGAGTACAAAGTGACCTAGCCAGAGTACATCAGGGACAGGCAGGGACACCAGTACAATGTGTGACATTCACAGACTGAGAGGAGCTGAATGACAGTACATCATGTGATATGCCAGCTGTGTCCACCATTACTTACTGTCACTATTGTCTAACACACAATCCAGTAGCATTCGTACAGGAGCCGAACATTGTAGGAGGGACTCAGATGGCCAGAGCTGTGATCTACGTCATAGCAGGCAGAGTTGAAAGGGAACCCTGTAGGTGCTGGGCAGCTGAATATCAGCAACATGTCATTCCAATATATGTACTACAGGCCTACTGTTGTAAACCCTGTTCCCCATAAAGGCATCCTCCCTTCTGCATCCCATTACATGGGGACTTCTATTATATACCTGGTAGAGTGCTGTACTCCTTTTTGTGCAGAAATCCTGAAGGATAATGCTTGTGATATTGCAGTCTGTTTTTGTAAAGCAAGTCACAGACCTGCTTACTATAGGCAGCAGCTTGCCTTTTGTAGATAATGCTCATGAACAGGTGATTGCCTGTGCACCAGTCTGTGGTCAGACTTGCTAATTGCATCCAGAAAAGTTGGGTTGCACTTTCATTAGCCAAAGGCAAGGCACAACAATACTATATTTATGGCCGTCATGTAGATCTTGGCCCCTTTCTTAGTCTGTGAGATGCAGATTATGGAGGTGTAGAGACTACAGTATCAAAGAGGGTAAGTAAATATTTTGTCCACTGTTGGGATTTATGTGGTATGTCCACAGTTTTGTATACTATGTTTGGCCATTATGAAAAGACTTTCTGATTATGTGGCAGTTTAGTGCTAAACAATGTGGACTGAGATCAGAATGGGAGAAGACAGATGTGAGCGTCATACGTCATATGCATCAGAATATCCATGGCTGTGACACATTTCCCTGTCACATGATCTTTGCCCCCCCCCCACCCTTTTATGTATGGGTGCTGTGTGGATCCCTTATTCTAGGTGGTTGTGAGGTATGGTAGGTCTGTAGCAGGTAGCTGAACACACTGCCACATATGTTGCAGGATGCAGCTGCTGTGTTTTGCCCAGGAGTCATACTGGGGAGTGTGAACACATTGGAGGATAGCAATCTGTCTATGTCAGTGAGGAAGCAGTGTCAGGTCTGTTGTTACAGCATAGCCAGAGTGAGGGTACCCATATCAGTCCAGGTGAGGAATGTGCTTCAGGTACATATGTTATGCAATAGTGCCATGCAGAGAGTGGTAGGCGACATTTAGGAAGCCAATACATATTTGTGCAGTGTGTTCCAAACTACAGGTCTTTGACGTGGTAACATGGGTAGCAGTGAATGCAGTAGCAGCAACCTGTTCTGCTTAAAATTGCAGGACTCCATCATTTATTTGTTGTATTCACAAGCATGAACGTGAAGTGCAATAGACTGGAATTGAACCTAGGACTGTGGGTGGCAAAATGTATAGCATACTAGGAAAGTAACAGATTGAACTACTGACTCAGCACTACAGCAGGTCTATTTGCAAGATATATGTGCATGCATACAGTTTTTACACAGGATTCACATAAATATGTGTGTTCAGATGGGTATGACGTGTGACTTTGAACTATTTGCCATGATTTTATAACCTCAATCTGTACTGACTTGCCAATAATACAGCACGCAGAAGAGTTTTTGTGACAACTGTGCCAAATGTAGGTGACACAACTGTGGACATTCTGCAACAGTCTGTGCAGTTGGCAGCTGTACCTGATATCCTAGGCCTCACATCCATCAGTATTTATTTGGCTGTGTACTGGTTTGCTGTCTGCATCACAGTCCCAAGTACACTGTCAATCTTCCCATTATATGTACAAGTAGTGTGTCACTAGCAATCAGGATATGTTTACGGAAACACCTTTTTGACTTCAAAGATGAGTGGCCAAGTGGGCTAATACACTGTGCTGTAGTCGACAGGGTCATGGATTTGAGACTTGACAGGGGTGATTAATTTGCAGATGTGCCTAACTATGCAGAAACACTGAAGGTAATTAAGGCAGTTTAAAGTGGGTTTGTGTGGCACACTATGCCTCTTATCTCTGTTAAATCCATGCTAATTAAAAAAAAAAGATAAGAAAAAAGGGGTGATAGGAAAGTGGTGAATAGGGACAAACAGGGGGAACAACAATGTCAATGGCAGGTAGAGATGTGCAGGATGGGTGTAGGAAAGGATCATAGCTTTCCATTTCTTGTACAGCAGCAGCTGTGCAGGTTGTAGAGCATTTTGAATTTGGAGCCTCACATCCCAGATAGAGGTCTGAGGGCAACATAACTGTGTTGATTAATTGATGTAATGATTGATTGTGTGCAGTGTAAGTGTGAGTGAAATGGAGAGCTATGTATGGGGTGATTTTTTTTTTTGTGGAACAGATGCCTTTTTTAAGGTGAGAGTGGAATGATGGGGAAGGGATATAGGTACGTGTGGGGAGGTAAGTTAGGTAGGAAAGGTTGCATTTGCAAACAGACAAGACAGGCAAGACAGCATATGGGGCACTGTATGACATATGATGGGAGTAAACACATTGAATGGGGAGGGTGTTGAGGAATCACAGATCCATGAGCCACCATACGGCAGCAGTGAGACTGAGCTCCCCTCCCATGGGCCATCAACACTGCTCCTTTACTGCCACGAAGGTGGCTGCACTGCGGGATGTGCATCGGGGCCACATTGCCCCTCTAGATTGCCCGTACTGCCCTCAATCCTGCACAGGTGATCTTTGCACCATCAATGCATGATCCTGCACACCATCCCTGGTAGCTGTCGCTTGGTGACAACTCCCTCTCCAAGCCCACTCCTGGGTGGGGACAGGCCAAGTCACTTTGGTGGTTCGACCCATATGTGGTGCAGGACCAGTAGAATGGGCAGCACAAGGTTGGATCCCAGACGTGCTGGGAACCTGGTGCCATGGCCAGTTGAAGTAGGGTAGGTGGATCGCCAGGAACCAGCCTACCCAGTAGAGCTATGGTGTTGAGGTTTTTCAAAGTGTGTAGGTTAGTAATGAACAGAACATTTAGTTAGTTATAACATTTTTGCCAGAACTTTGCAAATAACCCAGTAACATAACATTGCATAGCATATGGAACACAACAATAAGTGAGATAACAGTCAGTACTGTAACAGTATGCCAGCAACAGTTATGGGATAAGGCCTGCAACATAGGTAATTCAACAAGGTATGTTAGGTATGCAACCATTGTAATATATAACAATAATAAAACACAAGGCCCAACATAACATTTTGAGAACATCATATGTTAAAAGTAAACCATACCCGATGTATAACAATAATAAATTATGATGCAGATAAGGGGTGTGGGAGAGAGAAATACATTACATTGCTACCATTATAGGCTATATTGAAAGCCAAAACCAGTGGTCTGTGGCTGACATAACAATTCCCTGGATATTTCTTCCCACAATATTTACTTCTCTGGACCCCTGTCTAGCAGGGTGACTGATATGATCCCCGGGGTAAATTTCTTATCTCCCATCCAATCATCAAGGTTCTTATTGAAGAGGGCCAAGGAGGCGCTCTGCTTGACATGTATGGGCAGTCTATTCCAGAGTATGGGGAGTCTCTGGGTCAGGAACCTATCCCTCCAGCATGTTTTGTTCATTGTGATGACAAGGTTTAGATCCCTGGAGCCTGTGGCTCTGAGGGATTGGGATTTCTTTAAGTGGAGCATTTTATTGAGGACCTGACCAAGAACATGAGACAAAAATCTTGACTTTCTGTGAAAATCTGGACAGTTGAGAGCTATGTTACCATTCCTCTTTCAGAAGATGATGCAGAGCAGAGAAATTTCTCACCTGTTTGTTTCCTATAAGAAAATAATCTTAGCCTCACTCTTCTCTAATACAGCCAGGACTGCATTGATTGTAAGGGGTTGTTATTCTGCTGATGGCCCACCACTGGACCTGTAATCAAGGAGCTTCAATCCTTACCACTGGCAAAAGTGGGGGATGTACACTGGGAGGATAACATGTACACACACAGTATTTCCAAATGTAGCTATCTGCATCAAGTGCAGTTTTCCTTAAGAGCACACAGAGACCACTGTCTGTCTGGGTCTGGTTTCTCCCTCCTTCTCCAGATCCCCAAATAAGACTCCCCAGTGGCACAGCTATAGAGTTGAGATCTCAGCTGAATGGCCAAGCCAAGACCTTCAGCATCCTCTCTGTCTAACCAGTGTGGTTTGTGTCCCTGCCCAAGTAGCTGACACACACACTTTCTGAGGTTTGATGTACACACACGCACACACACACTCTCACACACACACACACACACACACACACACACACACACACACACACACACACACACCTGGAAAAGGCCGGCATAGGTTTACTAGCTATGCCCTCTTTTGTCCAGACTATAAGGTAGTTATCACTGCCACCAGCCAACTCATTATCAGCTACTTTAAGGCCCTTAACAATGGGTGTCCAATCTGACTGTGTAATATTAATATTAATACAAATGGTAGTTTGACCAAGAGCAAGGCTACAGGGAGTGGCCCACAGTGTCACCAAATAAATATTCAAGTACTCACAAAACTTAAACTTCTCTACACAAATCAGCCACAATGAAAGGTTTAAATATATTTCATAATAAATAATAAAAATACAAGACAATGCTCTATATATATATATATATATATATATATATATATATATATATATATATATATATTATATCTATACACACACACACACAGTAACATCAGAGTTCAAAATCACTGGAAATATTTAAAGCAACATTCAACATTGCAGGACAGTCTCAAATAAATAAAGAAAAATATCTAAACTAAGCTTCACTATATTCCTGACTGAATCTAACAGGATTACTATACCCTAGAAACATACTTACAGAGCAAAACAGATATGGTGAATGGATCTTCTAGTTGTTGTCAGGTTAAAAACAGAATACAGAATGCTGTGTCTCTCTAAGATACATCTTCAATTAATATCTCACATATTACTGCTGGGATAGCTTGCAGAATAACATAATTTCTTGTCATCTGACTCTGTCCTAGGTGACCCCCCCCCACTGCTGAAATCTAGCAGTATTTAGCATCTACCTGTGAAAATACATAGACCTAAGATCTTTGGCAAATGCTAGAAGTCGCAAAACAATTGCATTCCTTCACATTTCAAAACTAGTAATTTGACCTTAAAGACAATACAGAAAACTCCCGAGTACAGACATTATGTCTCCAGCTGCACTGAAACTGAAAGGGACTATCTTTTTATGTCCTAGCCATAAAGTAATTTAATTTCATGTTATTTTTCTGAAGTTAACCTCCTGTATTCCAGTTTCAACTGTTAAAATATATACATTTAAACAGTTACAATGGCGCATGTACATTTCTTTTCTATTCCAGTAGGGGACTCTGTGATTATATTTTAAGCACAAGCATTTTTTAAAATATCTTTTCAACACACGTCTGTACAAACCTGGTTTGATATACACATGATATACAGTTCCAATACATTTGCAACACAAGCATCCTACACAGATCATGTTGATATTCACAAATGACACAGTCATTTACAAAATTCCAGATAACTGCACTGGTAGTTTCCCCCTTTGTCACAATTCCCTTCAAACTTAAAAACAGAAACGGCATTTCCTAGCAGGACATGTGAGCTGAGTATGTTACATTTCCTGCACTGATATTAAATGGTGTTCTTGACACATTCTTTATTAATGTTGTAAGTGCCCATACAAGAGACAAAATTAATAAAAATATAAACTAACAACATGCACCATAACCACTGCCCTTAACTCTTAGGCCAGGAAACAGAAGGGCAGGAATACCCTAGTCTTCTCCCTGTTGTGATCATCAATTCTTGTCCTGATAGACATAAACCCATCTCTTAGTAATATTTTATCCTAGTTGTGAGCCGTATAATCTCTTAACAAAACAACCAAAGCGCTTCATCTCTGAAAAAACAAATACTGGTAATATTTGCACAGATTCAAGTCATGCAAGCAGTTCTACATATAAAGATCAATGGTATAATTTTAATTAAACAGTTTAGATACAGAATATTCAAATTGTCCCAACACTTCCTTGTGCAAATAGATCAGAATTTAAATTTCTCAGACTATCAGGCTGATCGCCCAGATGCTAACTTCCTCAATAGAGATATCTGAAGTTGAAAAATCTACATTAGATCATCAGCTAAAGAGTTTATCAAATGTTTGAATCTGTTCACTAATGAGTGAATGGTTTGTGTATCAACTTTTTGCAGTTTCTTGACCGATCTCCCCAGCTTCATGTCTTTATCCACTCCTTTTTTTGTACTTGCTGTTTTTGTTTGGAGTTTCAGGCCACTCCATCTCTTTTCTTGGTGTTATAAGACCCATTGTCTATACTCTGTATGACCTTGGCAAAGGGCTTTGTCCAGTTGTCTGAAATTCACATTGAAAATTTCCTGCTTCTGGAGTACAAAAACTGAATTGTACTGTTCCCTTACTTGTCTACAAAACTTATGGAACCAAAGGTTCACGCTGTAATCCTGAGCTTGCAATTGCTGAAGGTAAATGGCCTTTAATTTCATTTTATAATCCAGTGTAATTTTAACCACATAGCCTGCATGTTTTATTGACCTGTCCCATTCTCTTTTAAGGATACAGTCATGATCATTATAGTCCCCGGATTTGACAATGAGATGTTGGGGCTGGCTTGTGTTACTGTTTCAATGACTGACACAATAAGGATCCCCTCATAATCATTACAAGGATCCCTTAATGATCATTATAGTCCCAGCATTTAACAATGAGATGTTAGGGCTGGCTTGGGTTACTGTGTCAGTGACTGATATGATATGATAAGGATCCAATCATGATTATTATAGTCGCAGCATTTGACAATGAGATGTTCAGGCTGGTATGGGTTACTGATTCAATGATTGACATAAGGATACCCTCATGATTATCATTTTATGAAATCACTCCCCTTCAACTATTTAAATGTATTGGCCATCCCACTGTATTCCATAGAGTCAAAAAACAAAAGTGCCCACCCCCTTTCAATCTATCTTGCTCTTTTAAAATTAGTGACTCTCCACTTAGACAGCTGAAACTTTAGTTACCTCCTTTTTTATATCTAACTGCTTAGTGCACACTGTGGTGCTTATAATATTAACTCATTTTCCATCTTACCTTTAAACAGCTATTGCAAGACCACCAGTCATTGGAGAACCTAATTCTGCCTTTCACATCTTGGGATTAGTGTTTCTCTTTACTCCTGGTGACAGAAGGAGCACAGTGACATATTTTTCCTGGAGACTGCTGATCACCAGAAAGCCTATTAACTGTTTCATAGGTGACACATTGGAATTTGTGCTTTTATTCTGCTCCTGGTGAGAGAAGGAGCAGAGTGCATTGATTCCTGACTGTTTCTGATTGGACAGTGAGTGTCTGTGCTTAATGTTCCTTATTGGTCTGGTTGCTATTTAAGGCATCTGCCAGGAAAAGGCTACAACTAGCCTACAGACCCTTACATCATCTGGGACAATACTGTGGATCACCAAAAAGGCTGTGGCCTGCTTTGCATCTTGGGATTGATGCTATTGTTTTGCTTCTGGTGAGAGAAGAATCAAAAGAGCATTGTATTTGTGTTGAGACCAGCACTAGTACTAGCCAAGCAGTAGCCATTCATGCGACTCTCCTCTTTTCATCATTCTTGATGAGCTAACTCTTTGTTTTCAGTAAGTACTGCTTGATTTCTTTCAAACTTCAGAATATCTGCCTAAATATGTCATCCTTAAATTTTCAGGGTCTATGTATTAGTTTCTTTTCCATGTTTGGCCATGGCCTGTACAGACTCAGACACCTTGAGTGACATTCTTCCTGTAAAAGCACAATTGAAATTTCTCCAATACCTAGTTGCACATAGGACAACTAGTTTGCAGTAAGAAGCACTGTCCCCAGAGCTGCAAATGGAATACTCCTGACATTGCTTTATATTCTCACTCCAGCTATCTAATCAATAAAAATGATCTGTTGCCTTGGATATGAACTTTCCCACTATCTCTATTACCAGTTTTCTGGATATCGGCATCCAGAGGCAATGTAGAAATTGCATCATGTTGACTGACAACCAGTTAATTCTCAAACAAACTGATATAATATGTGAGAGATGTATTTACACAATGTCACTGGAGGCAAAGCTTTCACATAAAAGTACTCTTAATGTCAATAAGGTTGTTAGTAGTACACACACTGCACCCATCACACACAATTCAAAGCAGACATATAGACCCACATATGCTGAGGCACTTAAATGTAACCTTCCTAAACCGCAAAGATCTCCTAGATGAAATACAGATAACAAATACCCTCAGCAGCCCCGAATGCACTCTTTCAAAACAACATCCACATCAACATATAGAGCCACATCTCATGGAGCCTCTGCCCCTAAGCCCATAAGGTAAGCCACCACACAATCCAAAATTCTGGTCATTGGACACTCCATTGTGAGACACACTGATGTCCCTCTCACCAGGCTGAATAAGGGGAAAGTTATGGTCAGTTGTTTATACACACACACACTCAGGTCATTGGACCACAAGTACCAATATGTCTCAGTCATAGTCCATGTGGGAGTAAATGACCTGAGACATACCTACCTAGACTATATGAAGAGAGACATCATAGAGCTTTCAGAATATGTGTCTCAAGCTGGTATGAGCCTAGCATTGAGCAGCATTTTACCTTCCCCAAGGATAATGCCACAGTACGAACAAAAGATGATTGACTTTAATAATTAGCTTAGTTTCTGGTGTCATTCTAAGGGGGTGCAGTACTTGTCAGCATGGAAGGAGATGGTCAACAAACCACACTGCTTTGCCAGGGATGGTCTGCACCTCTCCCCTCTAGGCTTTCGAATATTAGCTAAAACATTGTCTTCCTATATAGTGCCTTTTTTAGGCAATGCCAAACTGAAAGTACTTCTGAGTTAGCAAATCAAAACCAAGAAAATCTAAAGGTATTACTACTCAGTGTTAGGAGTCTAAACAAAAAACTCCACTCCCTAGAAGCTCTCTTCACCTAGAGAATGC
Source organism: Protopterus annectens (assembly GCF_019279795.1). Lineage (NCBI taxonomy): Eukaryota > Metazoa > Chordata > Ceratodontiformes > Protopteridae > Protopterus > Protopterus annectens. The sequence continues at coordinate 791,776,826 of NC_056725.1, forward strand.
TGATGTCTGTGCGGTCACTGAGACATGGTTTAATGCCGCGGAAAGCACACCAACATTTCAAGGTCATAACACTTTCCACACATTTAGACCATCTACTACACAGACAGGGACTAAAGGTGGAGGTGCCTCTATCTACATCAAAAATAAATATACCTCAAGGCTTGTCAAACAGGAGAATGCACTTGAGCTGCTCCATGTTCAAATCATCACAGGCAAAATCCAATATCACTTCCTTGCCAGCTATAGGTCCCCATCTATGACCCAGGAAACCCATACCATGTAATTAAACTTATTAGAAACCCTAACCAGCCAACCCAATACCATATTCATGGGTGAATTTACTTACCCCACTATTTACTGGAAATCCTATATGACACATAGCATACAGGCACATATATTCCAGGATTTTGTAAACACAAACTCCCTGAACTAGATAGTCAATACACCAACCAAGGTTGCAGCCATACTGTATCTGGTCCTCACTAATATGGGAGAGTGCTGCACAGCTCCTACTGTAATGTCTTTCCTGGTAAGGTCAGACCATAAAATGGTATCCTTTGAAGTAAAAATAAAACCTGGACCCCCAGCTAAACCTCGAATATTCAGGAATTACTATAAGGCTTGCTATAAAGTGATAACCTTGCAAACTTTCAAGCTCCCATAAACCCGGAGAACACTGCTACCTATGCAGAACTGTTCACAGAAACCCTGCACAAGCATGTTAATACCTGCAATAGAGGCAGCTGTACCAACCAGGAAGAAGTACAGAACTAACTCAAAAAACAAGCCACCCTAGTAGAATCAAATAATCAATAGACTGCATAACAGAAGGAAGAAAATCTTGGCAAAAATTAGGAAGTGCAGGACCAAGCAGGATAAAAGCACTCTCACCAAACTAAATAAACATTTCAGAGGACAAATAAAGTCCACCAAAGCAAAATTTTGAACTTGGCCTCCCAGGTCAAGGACAAGCACAAGGCATTCTTTAGCTATGTTCAAAACCTCAAAGGCAAAACTCATTGTAAATGAAGCAACCTATACTGAGCCAGTAGATATAACAGACCTATTGGCCAATAAATTTGGCTCAAACTTTACCCCTCTCTCCTCCTCAACCTTACCTGAGGAAATACCATCAAATATATCTCCCCCTGCTATCACTAAGGAACAAGTGCTTAATGCTCTCTCTAAGGCCAAGAACACAACATCAATGGGCCCAGACGGTATCCCAGGATGCGTTCTAAATAGCATGAAACATGACCTATCAGGGCTTCTGGAATTGCTATTTAACTATAACCTCCAAACAGGCTTTGTGCCTCATGAATGGAGAACAGCAACAGGCATCCCTCTGCACAAAGGTGAGCCATCTACAGACCCATAAGTCTCACTAGTCTTATATGTAAAGCCATGGAAAGAAATATCATGGAAATGATCAACAGTGATATAGTAAACCTCCAGACACTGGAACCAACCCAGTTTGGTTTTGTCAAGGACAGACCCTGCCTACTCAACCTGGTGGACTTCTTTGAGGAGGTCACCAAAGCAATGGATGAGGGCAAAATGCTTCAAACTACCTACCTTGACCTGGCCAAGGCATTTGACACAATAACTCACTCAGACATTGTTGACAAACTCAAGAGGTTAGGTACAAACTGGTATGTCACCTGGTGTATAGCCAACTGGCTCACAGAAAAGACCCAGGAAGTTGGAATTATTTATTTATTTATATGACATTTGTAAACGGGGTTAGTCTGATTGGGTTAGAAGCCCTTTTTCAACAGAGGCCCGAGGAGAAAAGCTTCAAGACAAAAAAACATAAACAATGAACGAATAAAAATGCATAAACCACGACAAGCTACACCAGTAGGGTGCCTACTATACAATAAAGAAATTCTAAGATATGTCAGTACAGAGACAGGCTTTTAGACAAAGCTTATTTAGTTCTATATGTACAGAGGGTAAAAAAGTATATAACAGTTAGCGGAATACACATTTACAGTTTGATTGGCATGAGTAAGATATGTTACAGTTATTATTTGACATGAAGGTAGAACTGACTGCTAGAAGAAAAGATTATCTGAAATAGGGGTAAGGATGATTACTGATATAGTACTAGCTAGATGGAGGATGAATGGAAGATGGTGGAGGGGTAGGTCAGGTTGGAGTGAGACAGGAGCAGGACCATGTTGCTGATCAGGTAATCTTTTAACTTCTTTTTGAAACAGAAGTACTAGAGGTTGCTTTTAGGTCTAGGGGAAGTTTCTTCCAAATATTAGCAACAGAATGGCTATAAAGAAGTTTCCCAGCTTGTTTGCTGGGCTTATAGATTTCCAGAAGATGTAGGTCTGTACTGTGGAGACAACATTCGGCAATGTAGGGAGAGATCAGGGTAGAGAGAACAGGGCATTGAGAGGGATTTGTAAGAATAGAGTGAGTTGGAGATGAGGAAAGGAAGTAAGAGCTGGTTATGAGCTTTTGGCCAAAAAAGATTTTGTAGGGCAGAGCAGTGGTGGGAGCGGTATGGGAGATTTGCAGCAAATTCAGCTATATTTTTGTAGGTAGATTCAAGTTTAGCCATGAAGTTGGTTTGTAATTAGAGAGAATAGGTGCAGCATAGAAGAGAGTAGGTAGTAAAAAAACGAGGGCCAGAGATTGTTTTGTGTTCTTTGTGAGGTATTTTTTATTCCTATATAGTATTCCTAGTTTTTGGTGTATTTTTTGATGGCTTGTAGAATGTGGATGTCAAGCTTAAGTTGATCATCAATAACCACACCAAGGAGTTTGGTTTGAGTTTCTGCTGAGATAGTAGTGTTGTTGAGAGAAGAGACTAAGAAGGAGGTTTGTAGGAGTGTTGTAGGTTTTTGGGGTGGAACAGAAGTGGTTTTGTTTTTTTTGTTTTTCTGGGTTAAGCAGGAGTTTGTTGCTAGACAGACATTTTTAAAAAGACAGCAGTGAGTCTTGGGTAAGGGATAAAATGTGTGGGAGATTATCAAAACAGGATATGATAGTGGAATCATCAGCATACTGGATAAGAGAGGTGTGGGGAGAGGAAGTGTGCAGATTATTTGTAAAAGTGGAGGAGCCCTAGTATTGAACCTTGGGGTATACCAGTATGAACAGGAAGGAAGGGAGAGGTGGCTGATAGCCACCTGACAGATTGGAGTCTATTAGAGGGGTAGCTAGTGAACCAGAGTATAGTAGATTGGGAAAGGTTATGGTCTTTAAGTTTAGATATAAGCAGATTGTGGGATACAGTGTCAAAAACTTTGGATAAATCAAGGAAGAGATTAGTTTGTCTTCATCACGGGCTTTGGCAATGGTCTGAGTGAAAATTACAAGAGCGGTAGCAGTGCTGTGATGGGGATGAAAACCATGTTGTATTGGTGTTAGGAGATTATTCTGCATGAGGTGTTTAAGGATTTGTTTGTGTATACATTTTTTCCATAATCTTGGCGAGGGGAGATAGGATTGCGATGTGCAGTAGTTGGAGAGGTCTGTAGAGTTTTTTCCTTTATGGAGAGTAATAGTTTGGGGACAGTGTTTTCAATGATAGATCTATTGATAAATATGGAGATGGGCTAGGCAATGGAATCAGAGGCAACTTTGAGAAATTGCGGGGGTGAGTTGTCAGCAGAAGAGGAGCATGGCTTAAGTTTAGAGAGGCAAGATCTAATAAATGCAGTGGAGGTGGGTTTTAGAGAGAAAGTGGAGGTAGGTGTAGTTGGGAAGTTGGGAGAGTATCATTTGAAGGTGGGTTTGAAGACATATTTATGGTAAGATTTTTAATAGAAATCGATGAAGAAAGAGTTTAGAAGATTAGCAGTACTGAGGACAGAGTTATTAGGACAGGGACTAGGTTTGGAAGGCTTGCCTGGATGAAGAATCTTATTAATATTGTTCCAGAACAGTCTTGGGGTTAGCATGGGGATTATTTAGTGGCTTCTGATTTTTGCGTCTTTCGGCTTTTCCCGGTTAGGGGTCGCCACAGCAGAACACCGGTCCGCTAATGATTGGCAGTAGATTTTTACATACTGGCTTGCCGGGCCTAACGCACAACCTTCAACGAAGGAATGCCCATTCACGCATGTCGCTACACAGAAGACGCTCTAACTGAGAACTGAATGGGCAACGTCTAACTGTGAGGTGACAACGCTACCACAGCACCACCACTTGTTGTCAATGTGCTTTTTGGTATGGTTCCTCAGTTCTCTATAATGTTGTAGATGAGTTGGGAGATTTGTTCTTTTCCATAACCTCCATGCTCTATCTTTGTGTAGCATAAGGTTACAGGTGGGTTGTGTTAACCAAGGTAAAAAGTTAGATTTTAGTCTACTTTTTCTGATGGGAGCCAGAGAGTTTAGGGTGTTAATGAACAGTTCGTTAACTTTGGAAATGGCCTCATCTAATGGTAGGTTAAGCAGGAAGGACCAGTTGAAGAAGGAAAGTATATTATTGAAGGTAGTAGGGTTGAAGTTACAGAGTTTGTGGCAGTCTTTATAATGGCGGAGTCTATGAAGTTGAGGGGAATGTCTATGTAAGAGGGTCGGAAGACGGTCACTGAGAGGATCAGGAAGAGTACATGGATTGTGATACAGGTTTGGGTTGAAATTTAGCACCCAATCAATGATTGTGACATTGTTGGTGTGTTTATTATAGCTGGTGGGAGTAGAGATAAGTTGAGTGAAGCCATAAAGGTCAATGCAAGTATTGGGAGAGTTGGAGTTTAAAGTAGACCAGTCAATGTTAACATCACCCAGGATAATGATCTCATAGGCGATATTATCAGAGAGCCAGGAGAGAAATTGTTCTAAGATAGGAATGTTGTTACTGGGGGGGTGTAGATTGCAGCAATAGCAATTTTTTTGTGATTTAACTGTGGTGGTGGTGCTGCGGTAGCATTTTCACCTCAGACGTTGCCCGTTCGATTCTCAGTTAGAGCGTCTTCTGTGTGGTGACATACGTTAATGGGCGTTCCTTCGTTGAACGTTGTGCATTAGGCCTGGCAAGCCAGCATGTGAAAATCTACTGCCAATCATTAGCTGACCGGAGTTCCGCTGTGGCAACCCCTAACCGGGAAAAGCCGAAAGATACAACAACTGAGTTTACAATTGACTATAAGGACCTCAGCAGGGTGAAAGTTAGGAGAGGGGTGGGAAGAGGGTACAGCGAGAGTTGTTCTGAATATAGAATGGCTACACCTCCACCTTTTTTAGAGTGCCGGTCAGGTTGGAAAATATTATAGCCTGGGAGAAGAATTTTCTGAGTTAGAGGTATAAGGTTGAAGCCATGTTTCAGAAAATGCTAGAATGTCTGGGGAATACTGAGTGATCATGGTGTGAAGAGGACATACATTATTTAATATACTTTGTATGTTGAGAGAGATTATAGTGAGGCTTTTGGGAGTGTGGAGGTTAGTGGAGGTGGACAAAGTAGTAGGATGAGGGGTGGTGGGTATATTAGGATAAATCAGAGAGATATTGGGACTTTCAGTGGAAGTGAGTGAGGGGGTAGTATTGTGAGGACCGGGATTGGGGTGTATGTCACCATAACATAGTAAGTTGACTAGGAAATTTAACTTAGATAAAGTTGCGGGGAAACTAGGAAAGTATTTAGGTCTGATTCTAGGAGTACTGGGTGGAAAGATTTTAATTTTGTAGTAATGTTTGCAGTAATGAATTGGGGAGTCCACCTCTACAAAGGGGCCAGTCACAAGTGGAGCCGTTCAGGGATCAGTCCTTTTTGGCATTTACTTCCCTGAAGTCAAGGCCAATGTCAATGGTCTCTGGTTAACTAAATTTGCAGATGATTGAAAATTAGGAGCTGCCACTGAATCCCACACTGACACAAATATTCTCAAGGAGGGGCTGACACAGACAAACAACTGGTGTCAAGATCCATGGACTAAAACTAAATGCCAAGTAATGCATAATAGCATCCTTCAGGAAGTCATCCAACCCCTGTAACTATCATATTGACAGCACATCCCTTAGAACTCACCCTGTAGTCAAGGACTTAGAGACACACATAGATAGTAATCTAGCCTTTGAGCATCATGTGTCTATAGAAGTGAGGAAATCATTCAATGTTGCGCAACTTATAAACAAAGGTATGGTATCTAAGTCCAAGGAAGTCATTGCCATTCCACTGTATTCGGCAGTCAGCTGACCTATCATTGAGTACAGTGCCCCCTTTGGTATGTACCTAACCAAGCATATCCAACAACTGAAATGTCCACAGAGGTTCCTCACTAAAAAAATACAGGGCATAAGTAAAATGTCATATGGCTCAAGGCCCTATCCCTGTATTTTTTCACCTACAGGTTTTTGAGGGGAGATCTATGCCTGACATTCAGGGCATTGTTAGACCCCGCTCTGATGGATCTCCTGCATATCCGCAAAACAAACAGCACCAGAATTACCCATTCTAAGGACTTGAACCTTGCCTGTAATATAAATAGAACCTGCTGGAGAGACAAGTATGTATCCCAGAGATTACCTCATCTCTGGGACAAGCTCCCCATCCATGTAAAGCAGAGTTCCTCCCTAACCCATTTCAAGTGCAACTTGGACAATTGGATGGGGAACAGGAAATTCATCCCTGGTTTTGCACCTATGTCTCTAATGGACACAGGGAGTTTGTAAATGGTTCATCTCCCGGGCCCTAGCTTGTAAATGTTTCATCTCTGAAGCCCCTGCTTACACTTATCAAGAGTATCAGAACTTGTCAGAGATTTGGAATGCATGGCTAGGCTTAAAAAGGCCCTTGTGTTAATTACACTATGTACTTATGAACCTGTGATAATTATAGTCCCAGCACTTCACAATGAGATGTTGGGGTTGCTTGAGTTACTGTTTCGATGAGTGACATGATAAGGATCCTCTCATGATCATAATAGTCCAAGTATTTGACAATTAGATGTTGGGACTGGCTTGGGTTACTGTTTTGATGACTGATACAATAAGGATCCAGTCATGATCATTATAGTGCCAACATTTGAAAATGAGATGGGGTCAGATTGGGTCAGCATTCGATGACTAACATGATAAGGATCCCTTCATGATCATTATAGTTCCAGCATTTGACAATGAGATGTTGAGGCTGGACTGGGTTACTGTTTCTATGAATGACACATTGTGCCTTTTAAATACCTTGTGCCACAGCAGACCCTAGGAAACTGTTCAATTCTTTCTTGATTAAGGATAATGAGACCAAGCATCCCACTCTGATAAGGTAACAATGAAAAGATTATTCTGCCTGGTCCTGTTCTTGAAATTACCCGGTTTTAATTTTACTTTTTGGGTGTTATTCTCAATTTCATGCACCTAGCGTGAGTGCTGTGAGGAGACAGTTTTAATTCTCCTACATCTCATTGATATAGGCAGGCACTTCTAATATTTTTGATAGTTTTGCTTCATTTGGGTTTGATATAATTTTAGTATGCTGTACACAAGTGGGAGCTGATTTAAGTAGTACCATCCTAGAGTCCAAAGTAGCATGGACTGCCTTACGCTCATCTATTATTTCAATCTTGCCAGTATCTTCCAGTAAACACAAGAAAAGCAGGTGCTAATTTGCAAGAATATATGTCAGTAGCCTGTGGAATGGAAAATAATAACAACTACACTAATTTTTAAACCTACTACAACATTTAGTCAATTACATCAGGCCCAAACTGACTTTGTAATTAGCAGAACAAACACAAATACAAACCCTTTCTGGTAAAGAAGCCCCAGTAAAGAAAACCAAAAAAGTAATCCAGCAAGTCAGAGGGACTCCAAAATGGCTAGTTCCAATAAAAAACTTTTATTGTCAACACCACAAGCACTTTCACAGACTAAGTTGCTTCTTCAGGTAATGTCTATCAAACTAAAAAACTCAGTTTAAATACCATATACTACCTCCCTTGAGGTAAAAAACATTCAACACCTTAGGCTCCTAGATTTCAGCTTAGGTTTTATAGGGTCCACATCATTGAGTCCATGAATGCCCACTATCACCTCTCAGTCTAACGATCCACTTAGACTCAAGTTGCTCAGTACTATTCCTGATGTCACCTCCTCTTAATGTCTCATGAAATCTAGGAACCTAAGATGTTGAATGTTTTCTGCCTTTGTATTATTGTATTTTTTTATGTTTTATATATATGTACATTTGTTACATATGCATTTTTAAGAATGAATTATAATTTTTGTACTTAGGTGCTATGCATATCCTTTTATGAGACTGTTTGTTTAAATATTTTGAGTGCCTTGATGTTACATGATTAATCAAGGGAGGTAGTATATGGTATTTAAACTGAGTTTTTTAGTTTGATAGGCATTACCTGAAGAAGCAGCTTAGTCTGTGAAAGTGCTTGTGGTGTCAACAATAAAAGTTTTTTATTGAGACTGGCCATTTTGGAGTCCCTCTGTCTTGCTGGATTGACTTTGTAATTAGACAAAAATAAGCAAGAGGCAACCATGGGGGACCACTAAGTGTCCTCCTCCATGTTCATTCCTAGCTGTGTCTGTCCTCTTTTACAAAAGAATGGTAGATGGGGAAGGCTAGGAAGGATTACTGAGGATGGAATAGATAGAAATGGCAGGTAGCAGGGCCAGACAGACAATCATGAAGCACAGACACAGATGGTAGTGGCAGTGATATAGACACAAAAGGTGGGGAGGACAAAGAATGGACACATACAGAGTGGAGGGTTGGACAATGAGCAAAGAATGAGGAATGACACAAAAGGGAAGGAATGTACCAGGATTAGTATAAGGCAGAGTCCTGACATGGTGGGCTATCTGGCTACTCCAAAGGGCAGTGAAAACAGGCATCACTCATCTGGTTGATGCTGCTTGTTCCTCTGGTGGCCTTCATAGGTTCATAGGTGTTTACTAGGCTAACAACCTCATGGGCCTTTTTAAGCCTAGCCATTTATCCCAAATCTCTGACAAGTTCTGATACCCTTGATAAGTGTAAGCATGAGCGTGGGAGATGAACCATTTATAGGTTACCTGTGTCCATTAGAGAAATAGGTGCCAAATCAGAGATGAATTTCTGGTTTCCCATCCAATTGTCCACATTGCACTTAAAGAAGAATTCTGCATCACATGGATGGGGAGCCTGTTCCATAGACGGGGCAGTCACTGGGATACATACCTAGCTCTCCAGCGGGTTCTATTTATATCACAGGCAAGGTTTATGTCTTTAGAAAGGTCTGATAGGTAGGATTTGCTGGTTGACTAACACAATCAGTACTGTCAGAAAGCACTTAATGTTCTATATGTAGATGTCTAGCTACACTTTGGGAATGACTAGCCTCAGTGCCTCATGCTGGGGGACTCACCTGCATGGCTCTCAACCTTGTAGAGCAAGAAATCTAGACAAAGCCATTAATAGTGGGGGACAAAGGCCCAAAAATAGAGACAATTTTTAAATATTGCTCTTACAAATTTAGAAAGTTGATAGAATACCAGGTATTGCATTAGAATTAATTTTCTGACAGGTATGAAGTCTGAATCTCAAATGTTTGTCATTATTTTCTGAACTTCATTCCTCAATGATTTGCCAGTGATTTACCAGAAAATTACAATTTTATGAGAACAGGCCAAAAATATGAGACAAAAATCTGGACATTCTGTGAAAATCTATACAGTTGAGCTGTATGTTCCCCTGTCCGTCTTTAGTAGAGAAGTAGTCACCTACCCACCAATTTGAAGGGCAGTCTCAGAGGGCACCAGTGACTCTTCCAGGTTAATTCCAGCAGGGGAAACTTCACCCACCCATTTTAAAAGATAAGCCTGGTGGCCACTTGTGAAGCAGTGTCAGCTGCAGTGGCTGGCACATGACAAAGAGGTCTTGGACACTTATACTTTTCCTTCTTTACTACTAGACCTACAAAAGAATGACAGAATATGAAAAGATCATCAGACACACAAATGAGAATAACACCAATATGAAGTGGTCTGTCACACAGCAGGTACACACCCAGCTTCCTGCAGTGGTGCTTCTATCTTTGTGATCAGACGAGCATGTTAATTTGCTTTTCCTCTTTCTATTGAAAACAAAGCAACTATTGTTAAACATTCATGTACAACAACTAATGCAGTAGAATCCAATGGTACAAAAGTTAATGCTTATAATACACTTCTAGCTCCTTGACCTAAACTTCTGCTTTCCCTTGGTGAAGCATCAGGGTTGTACTGATTCCAATTACTGTTGCAATATTGTCACTGCTCATCTGACTGAGTGGTGTTAATTGCATTGGTTTAAATTTGTGTCATCTCATGTTAGTTACCCACTTTCCACATTGGTTCATCATAAATGCTTATCAGGCATACCATGGATTTCCTCTGCAGGAAGAACAGGAAAATCTATTTTTCCTGGCACATGAAGATGAGGCTATGAATTCCCCATTGCTTGAAAGTAGCTAATGCCACTCATTTAATCTAGTAAAGCAACAAAATGGTAGCCCAGACTGCAGCGATGCATGTTTCTGAATCATATCTCATGCAATGTAGCACTGCATGTGGTGCAAGGACATGGTCATATTGTCACACTGCTGTGCCAAGAAATGGCCATAGCACTATATATTGGCAGTATGGACGTATTCATGCCAAATGCTTTAGCATGAGGGTGACATACTTTGTGTTCGATGTGGCATGCAAGGCTCATGGCATTATGCACAGACATTAAAAGCACAAAAACAGTGATTCATAGACTGTAGAAGTAACTGGCTTTATTAACATCAATGCCAAAATAACTGACTATTGATAGTAAGATATAAATGATTACGGACAATTTTGCAGCACACCTTATAGCTGTACATGTTGGCAATTGATGAATGTCAATAAAACCTCTGGAGAAGTGGAGGTTCACAAAGTTAAACAAGTAGATTTGGCTGGTAATGCAACAATCACAAATCCTGCAGTGTATGTCAGCGAGACTGAAGCACATGTCATGCTGTACCTGTAACTTAACCCATAATACTGGCTTGACACTGTGCCTTCTGTCTGTGACTCCCAGGGTTGGTGTTTCAAACAAAGAACATGGGAAACAGTGAGAAGGATATAGAATGTGGGTTTCACGCTATATACTGAGGCAAAGATACAACACATAATTGGTGGAGTGACAATGCTTAGCACTAACTGCAGCTGATAACGCATGACTATGGTACATAAATAGGGAGATACTATGTGTGGTACTGACAGCAGCTTATAACCCATGGCTACAGTACATAAATGGGGAGAGGTTATATGCAGCACTAACTGCAACTGATAACCCATGGGTATGGTGGATAAATGGGGGAGACTGTGTATAGCACTAATTGCACCTGATAACAAGGTACATAAAGGGGAAGTAAACTGTGGCCATAGTTATGTGCATCCCGCATCTTATCATTCACTCCTGCAAACCGATATGCTTTACCGACAAATGTACAAGCACTGGCATGGTCAGCCAAAGTAGATGATGCACTGAGGAAGTGCAGAGGCCAGGACCATGAAGTGCAACTGCAAACCATCTGCAGTGATGCCATCCCCAAATGGTAAATGTGCCACAGAAAAGCATTATGAGATCTAGACTGGATGCAGACTAACTTGAGAATTGTGTGTTGTGGGTGGGAAAAATAGGTGGAAATAACAGGTACAACTCAGAGTTACTGATGTGAAGAGAAAAGGCACTAGACACTGAGACAGACAGGTTCACCTTAGGGTTGGACCACTGACACTGAAGCAGCTTGATAAAAAATCAAAAGATTTTGGTTGCCTCTTCTATCCTTAGTACCTATGGGTGGCTGGGTTATGCAGCTTAGCTGGCACCAACCACCTGTGTGTCAGTACTGGAGGGACCAGGATATAAAAAGCAGATTACAGTGTTGCCTCACAGCAAGAGGTTTCCCAGTTTGATTCCCACCTGGGGTGCCTTCTGTGTGGAATCTGCATGTCCTTCCTGTATTCCCATGGGTTTCCTCTGAGTGGTCCAGTTTCCTCCCACATTCCAAAGATATTCAGTAGCTGAGCTTGTCACTCTAAATTGGCTATAGGTGTGAGTGTGCATGTGAGTGTGAAGTGTGGAAGAACTACCATGGCAGGGCTAGCCATCTGGTGGCGTAAGCCTTGACTCTAGATGATTGTCACCATTGAAGGGACACCCTGACCCCATGTGCAAATATGGGAAAAAGGGGTTATGGATGGATGGATATAAAATGCCCCCCCATAATCCAAAGTTGAGGATCAAGTAAGAAAAAAAAAAGAAGATCTGAGAAGATAAGTAACAAAACAAATCTTCAGGCTACAAAACTGTACTACAACAAAGAGCTTGATCCTTGCTACACTTACTAATACTAACAGACATTCACTTAACCAGCTATATATCAGTGATGGATACTTATAGGTTCATAGGTTGGTGCTAGGCTATCGGCCCTAGGGCCTATACAAGCCTAGCCATAACAATTCCCTGGCTATTTCTTCCCACACTATTTACATTCCTGGACCCCTGTCTAGCAGGGTGACTGACATGATCCCTGGGGTGAATTTCTTTTCTCCCATCCAATCATCAAGGTTCCTTTTGAACAGGGCCATAGAGGTGCTCTGCTTGACATGTATGGGCAGTCTATTCTAGAGTCTGGGGTGTCTCTGGGTCAGGAAACTATCCCTCCAGCATGTTTTGTTTATCGTGATGACAAGGTTTAGATCTCTGGAGCGTGTGGCTCTGAGGGATTGGGATTTCTTTAACTGTAGCATGTCCAACAGCTCTGGGTTTGACATGGCCGTGTATGTTAAGCAGAGATCGCCTCAGAGTAGACAATATGTGACAGAGTATAGCTGGAGTTTTTTAAGGTGGTCAGCAGAGGGCATCTGCTTTTGGCCTGTGATTCTTTTAGTGAGGTATTTCTGCGGCCTTTCCAGTTGTTGCAGATGTCTTGAGAGGTACATACCAAATGGGGCATTGTATTCTATAATGGGTCTAATGAGGGATGAGTACAGTGGGACAATGACTTCCTTTTGTCTGGATGAAAAGCCCTTAGTGATGAAGTGTGCCACATAGAAGGATTTCCTAACTGTTGTGGTGATGTGTTTATTGAAGGTGAGATCACTGTCCACCTGTGTCCCTAATCTTATCACACTTTCAGTGTTTAGTGTACTGCCACCTATGTGGTAATTCAAGGGTACATGCTTTTTCCCAAAGGGGATAACTATACATTTCTTGGCATTGAGTTTGATCCCATGGCTCTGGCACCATGCATCTGTTTCTGTAAGGCCCGTTTCTAGAGTATTAACATAATTTGGGGATTCAATAATGGCTCCCAGTTTGCAGTCATCTGCGAACTTTGTTAGCCAGAGTCCCTTAGTGTTGGCCTGTACTTCAGAGAAGTAGAGGCAAAACAAGAGAGGTCCCAGGACTGTACCCTGAGGTACTCCACTTGTCACTTGTCTGGAGCTGGATTTGGAGTCAGTTACTTTTACAGTGTGGGTTCTGTCAGTAAGTCAGTTGGCAACCCATTGAGTGATGTAGGGATTAATGCCCAGCTTAGTAAGTTTATCTATGATTCCAGAGTGGGGGATGGTGTCAAAGGCCTTGGTGAGGTCCAGATAGGCTGTGTGGACTGCCTTACCCACATCCATGGCTCTGGAGACTGATTCAAAGAAGTCAATCAAGTTCAGGAGACAAGATCTGCCCTTCACGAACCCAAACTGGGTGGGGTCCAGTGTTTTAAGGTTGCCAATGTCTTTCTTTATAGGTTCCATGCTAATACATTCCATGGCCTTGCAGATCAGGCTCGTCAGACTGATGGGGCATTCCTGGGATCCAAGGTGGATCCTCCACTGTGGAGTGGGATAACTGTAGCTGTGCGCCACTCAGTGGGCATGAAGCCTGAGGTGAGGGTATGATTAAACATGACACTTAGGTGAGGTGCCAGTTCATTTTGTAGTTCATGTAGTACACAGCCCGGGATGTCATCTGGTCCCATGGATGCTGTATTCTTAGCTTTGGAGAGTACGTCATTTACCTGTGTGGCCATTATTACCGGAATTTGGTAATCTTCCAGTATTGAGATGGGCCATTTAGGGGGTGAGAGGGGGGTTAAGTTGGCACTGAATCGATCTGCCAGGATATTGCTAATATCCTTGGGATTGGTATATTTAATGCCATTCTGTTGTAGCTCAGAGCAGATCTGAGCATTGCCATTTAGATTCTTGACATAGTTATAGAATGCCTTGTGGTTGTCTTTGGAATATTTGGCAATTTTATTTTTGTAACTAGCTTTGGAGGATTTTATGAGGGATCTCAGCTTCTTACTGAGGCTGATAAGGGAGTGTTTTGCATCCTGGTATTTTCCTCTTTTCTGCAACAGTTTCTTCCTTTTGTTGTAAAGTTTGTTTATGGCAGGGGACCACCAGATTGGCTTCCTTTTTTTGGAGGAGAGTATCTTGGTTCTATTTGGGAATGCATGATTCATGCATGAGTGGATGTGCTCGTACAGTGCCTTAGTGTAGGACTCAGCAGTCGAACTTTCAGTTCCCATCTGCATGGGTGTCATGAAGTTTGTAACTTCTGACTTGAGTAGCATGAAGTTGGCTTTGGGGATGTTTTTTATGGAGGTTTCCTTACTGGGGGGTGGGGGTGGGATGTGGATGTTAAAGGTGATTAGCTTATGGTCAGACCTGGCCAATGAGGGGGTAACCATAGGTGTGGAGCATCGATTTCCCATGTTGGTAATGACCAGGTCTAGGATATTGGAGCCCCTGGTTGGAAACCCCTGGTGGGACTATGGATTAGCTGATCCAGGGCATTGGAATTTATGAATTCCAAGATCCGTTGGGCAAAGGTGTTGGTACATGAGTAGTTTTCTCAGTTAATGGCAGGGTAGTCGAAATCACCCAGTATTAGGGTGTTTGTTTGTATAGTAATATTTTCCAGTATGTTTAAAAAGGTGTAGTGAGAATCTTGGGGCATGGTGGGGGATCTGTAGCAAGCTAAAATTTGGATTGCAGTCTTACCTAGTGTTAGTTGCACCTGGAGAATTTCAGATGCATTGTGTTGGGCAACTAACCTGGTGGTGTGAATATCCATGCTGAATATGAACACTCCTCCACCTTTGGTGTTTCGATCCTGGTTTGGTGGCCGAAAAGTGTGGTAAGAGTTGTAGCCTGGTATTGCAGGGGTGCTCTTTGGAGCCTTGAACCAGGTCTCAGTTAGTGCACAGATATCGATGTTCTCCATCTTTAGGAGTGCCTCGAGAGAGTGCATTTTGAGGTTTAGACGTTTAGCATTGAGTAGCATTACCTTCAGATTTTGCATGCTTGTACCTGTTACGGTGGTGGTTTTGTCCTTTGAACTTTGCCTAAAAAAGGCACTATAGGTGTGGCAAGAGCCTTTGCCAGTAACCTGAATCCCAGGGGCGACAGGTGCAGACCATCTCTGGCAAAGCATCGTGGTCTGTCAATCATGTCATCCCAGGCAGACAGATACTGGATCCCCTTTGAATGACACCAGTCGCTTAGCCAATTGTTGAAGTCAATCATTTTGTACATGAACTCCAAGAAGAGCTAAACCCAAACATAAAGCTACTGTTCAATCTCAGCCTTACTACAGGATATGTGCCCAAAGAGTGGCGTACAGCAACAGTGGTCCCTCTCCATAAAGGTGGTGCCTCAACGGATCCTGGAAACTATCGCCCCATAAGCCTGACTAGCTTGGTCTGCAAAGCTATGGAAAGGATCATCACGGACCTCATAAATAAAGATATTGGGGACCTACAGACACTGGATCCTACCCAGTTCGGCTTTGTTAAGGGCAGATCCTGCCTCTTAAACCTGGTTGATTTCTTTGAAAAATTCACCAAGGCCATTGACGAGGGGAAGGTGGTCCACACAGCCTACGTGGACCTCGCAAAAGCCTTCGATATGAACTCCCACTCCCACTCGGGCATTATAGATAAGCTCACCAGCTTAAATATAAGCCCCTATGTCACTAGATGGATTGCAAACTGGCTCAAGGACAGAACCCACATGGTTAGAATTGCTGGAGCCATGTCAGACTCCAAACCAGTTACAAGTGGTGTCCCACAAGGCTCAGTCCTGGGACCTCTCTTGTTCGGTATATATTTCTCGAAGGTACAGGCCAACATGGAAGGACTGTGGCTGACCAAGTTCACAGATGACTGTAAACTGGGCGCCATAATCGACTCTCCAGCTGACACAAGCATCCTCCAAAAGGGCCTCATAGAAACAGACAACTGGTGCCAGAGCCATGGCCTCAAGCTAAACGCCAAAAGTGTATAGTCATCCCCTTTGGCAAAAACAAAGTGCCCACAAATTACCACATAGGTGGTAATCCATTAAGTACAGAAGAAGTAATTAGGGACCTGGGAACCCAAGTTGATAGCAATCTCTCATTTGACAACCACGTGGCCAAAGTGGTTAGAAAAACATTTTATATAGCCCACCTAATCATGAAGGGATTCACATCTAGATCAGGGGAGGTCATCGTGCCTCTTTACTCATCCCTCATCAGGCCCATAATTGAGTACAATGCCCCTTTGGGATGCACCTTACCAGACACCTGCAGCAACTGGAAAGACCCCAAAAGTACCTCACCAAGAGGATCAAAGGGCTCAAACAGATGCCATATGCTGCCCGGTTAAAGAAACTCCAGCTCTACTCAGTGGCATACCGCCTGTTCAGAGGCGATCTGTGCCTGACGATAAAGCCATGTCCAACCCAGAATTAATGGACATGCTGCACCTCAGAAAATCCAATCCCATCGAGCTACGCGCTCGAGAGACTTGTACCTCAACACTGAAATAAATAGGACATGCTGGAGGGACAGATTCATAACCCAGAGGCTCCCTTCACTCTGGAATAAAATCCCAGTCCAGGTTAGGCAGAGTCCCTCATTGACTCTCTTCAAGAGGAATCTTGATGAGTGGATGGGAGATCGTAGGTTTACCCCGGGTATCACTTCTGTGTCACTGTTAGACAGAGGCACAGTATACTAACCTCGAAAAAGGGCATAGCAAAATAAATTTAAAATGGGTGGCGAAAGCCAAACACATTCTGGCTAGGCTTATAAATGCCCTAGGGCAGATAGCCTAGTATGAACCTATGAACCTATATTGTGGTATATAAATGAAATGCCCCCAACAGCTTTGGCCCAGGGGCTTACTGTCTTCTCCACCCTTAACTATAGTATTGGGATTGACATAGTCATATGGTTGGCTTAATAGTTAAGTTGTTTACCTTACAGACACAAGGTGCATGGTTTGATTCTCTCAAGGGGTAATTGGCTAGGCTTAAAATGGCCCACAAGGGCAATTCGCCTAGTACTAAGTTATGAACCTATGAACCTATAAGCAAGGCAGCATTGGCTGAGAGTGATGTCAACATGCTAGTGGCATGTTCTTATGACATAGTGCACTGTCTACAGCACTACAAGGGAAGCAATTATCCAAATCCATCATCAGAGATGTCATTGTAGAGGAACAAACTGTGCACAAAACATCAGTAGTGCATAACAGACATCCTGAATGTGTGAGACCCTCACAGGCTCCACCTTTATAACTCAGTCTTCACAGTACCTCTATATCCAGTGTAATGATAAGTATCGTAATTCTGCTATGAATCTATGTATAGACTCAGAATATATATTATAGCATTGCCACTTTAAGAAAAATATATATCCTTGCTGTTTGAAAAAAATAGTATACCCATAATGCATTGAGTCTAATGCCAGTTGCCTGTATATTCATGATGAGTGAATAGTTAGCATCATTCTTACTGTGCTGCCATTTTGTATGGAATAAAATTATGTTTTCATTGAAATGTTGATATATTGCGATATTGTTAATACTGATTTTCAACATGACTAGATAATCAGAGGAGCAGATTATGACATGATGCCAGAACAGGTATCTTCTTCAAGAAATAAAACCAAAAATGTCATTCCAGTTAGAAAACCATGCCAGTGAGTCCAGTAATATTCACCAGGATCAAAAGAAGCTGATATAGCAAAACCAAATACTTTTTATTATTTCACAAAATAGTTATTTGATGTTATGCCATCCAGTTTTAGAAAACCACATTTTTGTCAAAAAATGGCAAAGTTAAACCCACGAGAACTGTCTGACTTCTTAAAGTCATTTGCTTGGTCAACATGGAGATGAAGACTTGCACACTTTAGAGCAGAAGAAATTGGGTAAACACTTTGTTGTACTCCATGGGCAAGGAGGTGGACGTGAAGATAATTTAGCATTTTAAGTCTCTGAAAAACGGACTGTTACACATAATTCAGTAATTAGTGAGCTCAGTGAATAGTCTGTGCCATAATGAAATATTATATATGAAAGAGTCTGTTTCCACATATGTATTCAAACTAAAGATGAATGTGTTGTAACTTTTGTAAAATGCTGGTATGAAATGGCAGAAAAAATGTGGCCTTATTAAAGCAAAAGATGATCAAGTCAGAGTCAGAACTCTGACTGAGCTGGATGATGTTAAAATTTCAACATGAAGTAAACTTATCTTTAAAAAAAACAAGTACAAATTATCAGAGTGTTATTAGTAAAGAAACAAAACACTGACAGATATGCCAAATAATGCATGTGATATAAAATGAGAAGGAAACTGCAAGTTTAAAAAGACATATAATAATGGTGAGTTTAACCTTGGCAAATGTGCAAGATGTAAGTGCTCCCATGCTGAGTCAGACCAGAACGCATCAAGAGGCAGAAGATGTAAGACATACAAAAGGTTGGGATATTTTGATGTAGTTTGCAAGACAATATTCATTAAAGACGCTGGTTCACACAATAAAACTGAAAATAATGCACAGAAAGTGCTTTTACTGGGATCTGTAACTACTGCACGTAATACTGAATCAGGCTGTGAAGTATAACTCCATGTTCATGTAACTCAAGTACATTTCAAAATCAAAAAGAGGGGAGAATGTAACTGTGATATCAGATGCTATATACAGAAATGTCTTGAAGCCTCCATAGCTGCTTTTGAATGAGAGACAGAAATACATACCTTGACAGCAAACTCTAGTACAATGGTAAATTTCTAGTAGCGTTTGAGAGGAAAGAGACATAGGTTTAAGTTCTGTGTTAATATGTCGGCTGGCCCATACATAAATAATCTGCTCAGCAGAACTGTGGCATGTGAAATGAGACTCATTGTCAGAATAAATTGTCACTGTGGATGTATTTGGTGTTACTGAGCTATTTAGTTGTAAACCAGTAAAGATAAAATTAAAGACAAATGTTGTTCTACATGCCTTGACAACACCTAGGAGACAGCCATTTCCTAATCTGTCTAAAGTACAGTCAGAACTCAAAAGAATGCAAAGGCCTGGTGTAATAGTATAACTGAACTGACTAAATGGTGGTGTGCCATACATCTCAACTGTCAGGATTTTCACGGAATACCCAGATTTATGTCACATATTTTTGGTCTGTTCCTCATACAATTTGTGGTTTTCAGGCAAATCAGTGAGGAATGAAGTCACTAAACAATAACATACATTTGAGTTTCAGACTTCATATTCAATAGAAAATGCATGTTAACATAAATCCTGTTATTCTAGTAGCTTTCTAACCTTATATGAGCAATATTTAAAACCTGTCCCTATTTTGGGGTCTTTGTCCCCACAATATTTTAGGGTTTGTCCAGATTTCTTGCACTAAGAGGTTGAGAGGCATGGGGTGAGCCCATGCTCCCAGTTATAAAAATTGGCATAATACTAATACATATATATTTTTTAAAGTTTAAGGATGAAGTTACATAAGAAAAGTTAATTTCTTCCTATATAACACAAGTAAGTCAATACTAAAGTGGTTTCACATTAGATGCTTTCAGTGGGGTTTTAGATAAAAGCTGACAGTTTTCATTATTCCAACTTGAAGGCTCTGTTTCAAGAGGCTGTAATCTGGTATAACCTGAAGACTGAAATATTTCAGTGTAAAATGAGTGACTTACTAAAAAGGTATGAAGGTGTGGTTGTTGTTGTGATGGATGATATACTATGTTTTGGTCCAGATAAAGAGACTCATATTTTCAAAGTTGAAGACAGTGTCCAAAACCATTAAAGCCTTTAGTATTGACTTACTAGTTGCATATAGCCTTCCAGTTGCAATAATGAAAACTGTCAGCTATTATCTAAAACTCACTGGAAGCATCTAATGTGAAACCAGTATTGACTTACTGGTATGTAGCCTGGATGACTAGATGGGAAACCGTAAATTCTGCTGGGGATTTCACCTATGTCACTCCTAGATATGGGCCATTGCTAACTAAGATCCCTTATATTGGGTTTCTCTAGTATTATATTGGGTACACATGGCTAGCCTTATAAAGACCTTTGGATCAATATCCTAGTAACCACATGTGAACCTATGGATTAAAGATGAGCCAAGACAAATGCTGCTTTGGAAACATTGAACATTATTATTTTGGTCACAACATAAGTACAGATAGAATCAGATCAGATGCAATGTCAGAGCAATGCCCAAGGTGCAGAAACTATCATGTTTGACTGGAGTCAATACAAGCCATGGCCATGATTAACTTCTTTGGTAAAAAATCTGCCTATTGTACTACATCCATTGATAGACCTGTTAAAGAAAGCCTTACCTTCATTATCGGGAGATGTTCAATTCCAAGTTTTCAGCAATGTAAAAAAACTGTTAACTGCTCTGTTGCTAGCAAACTATATCACCAAACCAACAACAGTGTCTGCAATGCTAATAGCTATGACCTATGTACAGCATGACTCCACATACATGTACTGCCATGATATACATATGTTTTCTCTACCCGCTAAGACTAGCCAGATAACAAAGTTCAAGATCATATTCACAAGATATGGAATACTCACTGAACTGGTTACAGACAATGGTACATGAACACAGTTCATACTGACTGAATTTCGTCTACTCATATAGCAGTATAGGAAGAGTACTTGGCTAGTGATCACAACAACCACAAGATACCTAGCCATATACATCTTTAAATAGACACAACAACCACAAGATACCTAGACATATACACCTTTAGGAAGACACAACAACCACAAGATACCTAGACATATACACCTTTAAGTCGACAGAACATCCACAAGATACCTTGCTATATACACCTTTAAGCAAACACAACCACATGATACCTAGCTATATACACCTTTATGTAGGCACAACAACCACAAGATACCTAGCTATATACACCTTTAAATAGACACAACAACCACAAGATACCTTCCCATATACACCTTTAAGTAGACACACCAACCACAAGATACCTAACCATATACATCCTTGAGTAGACACAACCACAAAATGCCTAGCTATATACCCCTTTATGTAGACACAACAACCACAAAATACCTAGCAAATACACCTTTAAGTAGACACAACCACAAGATACCTAGCCATGGGTCTATATCATGTGAGCGAATCGCACAAATTGCGAATGCTCATAATATCGAACATACTCAAACTTCCTATTTTGGGGGGCTGTGCCCCCCCCACACACCCCTTGCTAAACATATATTCCAACTCCGAGATTGCACTACAGTGAGGAGAGGGCAAATATCCCATTCTTCACTGTACCTTCATCTCAGAAAAAGCACTTTGAGGTCCAGTACGTTCGATATTATGAGCATTCGCAATTTGTGCAATTTGCTCATATGATATAGACCCACCTAGCCATATACACCTTTAAGTAGACACAACAACCACAAGATACCTAGCCAAATACACCTTTACATAGACATAACCGCAAGATACCTAGACATATACACCTTTATGTAGACACAACAACAACAAGATACCTATCCATATACACCTTTAAGTAGACACAACAACCACAAGATACATAGCCATATATACCTTTAAGTAAACACAACAACCACACGATACCTATCCATATACACCTTCAAGTAGACACAACAACCACAAGATACATAGCCTTATATACCTTTAAGTAAACACAACAACCACACGATACCTATCCATATACACCTTTAAGTAGACACAACTACAAGATATCTAGCCATATACACCTTTAAGCAGATACAACAACCACAGAATACCTAGCCATATCACCTTTAGACACAACAACCACAAGATAGCTATCCATATATGCCTTTAAGTAGAAACAACAAGCAAAAGATACCTAACCATATACACCTTTAAGTAGACACAACCACAAGATACCTAGCTATATACACCTTTATTTAGACACAACAACCACAAGATACCTATCCATATACACCTTTAAGTAGATGCAACAACCACAAGATACCTAACCATATCACCTTTAAGTCGACACAAACACGATACCCATCCATATACACCTTTATGTAGACACAAAAACCACAAGATACCTATTCATATTCACCTTTAAGTAGACACAACAACCACAATATACCTAGCCATATATACCTTTAAGTAGACACAACAACCACAAGATACCTATCCATATACACCTTTAAGTAGACACAACAACCACAAGATATCTAGCCATATATACCTTTAAGCAGACACAGCAACCACATGATACCTAAGCATATAGACTTTAAGTAAACACAACAACCTCTAGATACCTAGCCATATACACCTTTAATTAAACATAGTCAAAACTTCTTGCCACACTTTACCGACACATAATAAAACTCAACTCCCAAAACATTCAGGATGTGCTGCTTATCTTGAAAGTGTAGGTTTTTGCAGATGATAATGAGTGATGGCATTTTGGGAATGGAATCTTAAGCTGTTAATTCTCAGTTGCCACTCTGAGCTCTCTTTTGTCTATTCAGACTCTTGAAGCTGCAAAAGTAATCCACAGAGAAGGCTATTGTATCTTTACTCCATATTTTTGATACACCAAAGATTCTAAAATTGTTTCTTCATAAACATTTCCTAAATCTTGTGTACGTTGACTAGTAGTGATCCATCATTTTACTCAAACACTCTCAAATAATTGGTCCTGCATTTCCTCACCTGGATTTTCCACCTGTGCAATCTGTTTTACTAATTCAGTAATTTTATGCTTAATATCAACATATTTTGCCTCTGTAGACTTTGTTGAAACTCTCTTTCAATTCTGCATTTGCTTTTTATCAGGGGTTTGATAATTTTCACATTTTTGTTTTAGTTTTGTTAAGTGTTTGTTGCTCTCTTCCTTATACTCTTTGGCTATGATGAAGGAAGCACATGACTGGCCTGTTTGAACCAGTTATACTGATCAGCATGGTCTCCTGATCCTGTAGCAAAAGTAGGATGACATTGACTTCTGTCACTCAAAGATTAAGAAGATTTTTTGTGATGGATCTCTCACCCTTATTTTTCTTTTATGCAATAATATAATTGGACCAGACAACATCCTAGGCTGCATTCTACACGAACTACAGAACAAACTGGCACCCACCTAAGTACCATATTCAATCACAGCCTCACCTCAGGCTTTGTGCCTGCTGAGTGGCGCACAGTGATGGTTATCCCACTCCACAAGGGGGGAGCCACCACGGACCCCAGGAACTACCGCCCCATTAGCCAGATGAGCCTGGTCTGCAAGGCCATGGAACTTATCATGGAAATTATAAACAAAGACATTGGTAATCTCCAAACTCTGGACCCCACCCAATTCGGGTTTGTAAAAGACAGATCATGTCTCCTATACCTGATAGATTTCTTTGAAGCAGTCACCAAAGCCGTAGACAATGGTAAGGTTGTTCACACAGCTTATCTAGATCTTGCCAAGGCTTTTGACAACATCCCCCACTATGGAATTATAGATAAACTCACTAAACTAGGTATAAATCCCTATGTCACAAGATGGGTTGCCAACTGGCTCACTGACAGAATCCACACTGTGAAAGTAGCAGACTCCAAATCCGACTTCAGACCAGTGACAAGTGGAGTACCACAGGGTTCAGTCCTGGGTCCTCTCCTGTTTGGTATCTACTTCTCTGAAGTACAGGCTAACACAGAAGGTCTTTGGCTAATGAAGTTCGCAGATGACTGCAAACTAGGAGCCATAATCGAAACTCCTAACGATGTGGACATCCTACAAAAGGGCCTCACTGAGACAGATGCCTGGTGTCAAAGTGATGGCCTCAAGCTCAATGCTAAAAATTGCATTGTCATCCCCTTTGGTAAAAACTCTGTACCCATGAACTACAACATAGGCGGTAGTATACTTAACACCGAAAGTGCGATAAGAGACCTTGGGACACAGGTGGACAATAGTCTCCCCTTTGATAATCACATCACCACAGTAGTCAGGAAATCCTTCTACATGGCACACCTCATCACAAAAGGTTTCTCATCCAGAAAAAAAGAGGTCATTGTTCCCCTCTACTCATCACTCATTAGTCCCATTATAGAGTACAATGCCCATTTTGGTATGTACCTCATAAGACATCTACAACAACATTAATTAACATATAAAATCATATAAATATATACAAGTATATTAAAACATATAACAATATTAAAACTATGCACAATTAGTCATTTAACATCTATTTAAGGCCTTAAGCTTCAAAATACATTTAATGGAACTGTATTCATTTAAACTGGGATAGGTATAAGCGTTAGTTAATACTTGCCACCATAATTCTCTAAGTTCTAACTCCACAGATACTGGCCCACCTCTAATATTAGCGTGCATTTGTTCAATAACAAGAAACAAAAATGAATGCTCAGGACATTCTATAATATGTTTTGCTAATGCGTTGTTTACATCTTTCCTATTAATGCTATATAAATGTTCATATATTCTCTTTCTAAAGTGCGTATCAGTTTTACCAATATAGAACTGGAGGCAGTTTTGACACTGGGCTAAATATACCACAACAGTGGGATTACAATTATATTTACCCTTAACTCTATATTTATTTCTACCTATGGAAAAACTATTAGTCACTTTAATATGTTTACACATTCTACAAGAACCACATTTGTACATGCCTCCATCATTTTGTAAAGGGGGCAATACAGTCTCATCCAGGTTCCGTCCCCTTTTATAAACAAGTTGAGGCATATCTGGTATCCTGTTTCTAATAAAGGTGTCCACTTTCAACACCACCCCAGTTCTTGTATAGAATACCCTGCACAATTTCAGCCTCAATACAAAAAGATTTAATAAAATACAATGAGGCATTAGATGTGTCACCATCATTAGATATAGTATTCATATTAGAGGAATTCAAATTTGGACCCCCAATACCATAGTCATTAGTATTAACACCATTAATGACTTCAATTCTACCAAGAATGGGTTTAAACCAACCATTATTACGTTTATTACTAACCTCAGATATAAGGTTGTCAATCAAGGTAGATGGGTATCCCCTTGCTATAAATATTGTTTTAAATAGATAACATTCATCCCAAAAATCATCCTCTAGAGTGGTCATTCGGGCCACTCTAACCAGCTGGCCTTTAATAACAGCAGGTTTTTGTTTGTTTGTGTTTTGAAAAAGAGTTTTTATTCATGGCAAGTGGGTTTGAACTGAACTCACAATTGCTTTTCTCTCAAGAGAGAATGGATGTGCAGGGTGGTGACGGAGACCATCTTATGGGCAATTTAACTTTGCTTATTCAGAAGCTGAATGCACGGATGGATGATTTAAACGCTAACGTTGATGGCCTTAGTCAGTATAGCAGCAAGTATTGGCAGTTCCGGTCAGCAAGGTAACCCAAATGGGGCCGCCAACAGTAGTACATTATTGCATGGAAATAGAGGTTTACCTTCCACATCAGCAGCTTTAGCGGGGACTGAATGAAATATGTTCTTGTGATTACATTGTGATTTAATGGACAATATCTTTTAAAATGTTTTACAGGATAGGATGTCATTGATGTGGAGGGTTATTTAAACTAAGTCAGTTAACAACTGTGTTTGTCTGAGGAAGTTTGTGAATTTTTACATTCGAAAGTGCTTACAATAAATTGAATTAGTTCTAGTCCGGTGAATGCCCTTTGCCCGTTTGTTTCTTTAAGTTATTCTCCCAGTATGCTGTAGATAGCATAATTTCCTCAGGTACTTATGAGATATTACAATTCTTTTACTGTCCACAATACAGTAAAATAAATGTGTCTCTGTTAAAACCTCAGAAAAGGTTGACACACTGCCGTTATTCCATTAAAGCTCTGCTGAAACCATTGCACTATTGTATATCACCTTAATTGTAGGAGAATCCAGATTATTTCTTGACAGTTAATTACATGGGCCATTCCAGTGTTTAATGACTGCTTTCTGTAGAGCTTGAATTACAGTAACAGACCAGGCACAGTCTCCCACATACTAAACTCTTCCCCTACATTTATTCTACATATGCTTCATTGAAATTCCCGGTACAAATATGCAACATGTGCTGTTCCCGCATTTTTTATTTCCCTTGTCCCTTTCTGAATTCCCTACCATACTGATTAAAGCATGTTTTGCTTCTGGACTATTTGACTGAGTCATTATCCTACATAGCTGAATTTAATTTCTTTGACTTTTATTATAACAATGTCCTTATTTTAAGTAGTCCTGCTCCATAGTTCCAGTCTATATATTTTGTTTTATAATAGCCATCAGCTGTTATTGTATCAAGCCTGTCATGGCCGTAATGGACAGTTAATCCTTGTGTTTTCTGTCCTAGTCCAGCTTCATAAGATTATAAAGAATACCTTCAGTGTTATACAGTCCTCTGTAACCAAACTGCATTGGTTCAAACCACAGGCTTTTACAATTACCATTTTACTCACTGCTTTCTTCACGGCTACCTGATCTCATCATAAAGTAGGTTCTCTGTCCAAAATATTTCAGAGCATGCTCCCTCCACCATAATCCTGCAAGCTATACTGTAGACCCGCAGCCCCTGCAACTGACATATTAACATGCTGATTTAAATATCAGTGAGTGGAATTTTGCAAATAAAATTACTGACAGTAAAATTTGTAAGTGTAAACTGGAACTGATGAACTGTTGGTAGTGCTTTCTCTTTTCTTCATGCTTCTGTGACCAGTAAGTCAGCATAAGTTAGCACGTGTGTGGGTGACTCCACACATGGGGGGGAGGTCAAGGTCTTGTTCCCTTACAAAAATGCTATTTGTGTTTTTCATCCAGATGAGAATTCAGCCAAATGGAACTTTGGAGACATGGTAGATCCTGGCAGTTATCCCAAACTTTGGAATTGAGTGAACTATATCATTCTATAAATCATCTCACCTTACTCATTCAACAACTATCACAACAGCATGCAAGTGGTACACAGGGTCACAATATACAGGAGGATAATGGCATTACTTCATGTCAGTGGCCTCATAACATTACAAACATCAGGACCTGGTAGGGCACGGATGATACTTCATATATTTATAAATACAATTTGGAACAGTGGTTCCAACAAGCTATAGATATTAACTTTCCAGAAAAAATGGCCTGCAGAGACTCTGGATAAACAGCTTTCTGAGTACCAGAGTAAACCACTTAAATTTTGTTAATAGCAAATTGAAAATATTTATTTTAAGGAATCCATTAAACTGCAATATATTCCAAACTGTCTCTGCATGTGGAAATATCCCACGGGCCTTGAGGAGAATTCTGACTTATACCATGGACTTGTAGATCTGTTCAGCTGGCATGGTTGTGAATTCATGGAAATGTTAATTAAACATAATTGCAAACAGATGGAGTCATTAAACACCAATATTATTAAATTAGACAGATCTATTACTCAAGACCTTTTTATCCTGAATACAGTGTTCAGCATATGAATATTTTTAAACAAATAGACCATGAATGTAACATCATACAGGATAGAAAAGTATAAAAACCTGAGCATGACTAGATGGAATACACAAGTGGTTAGGCAAGTCCTTCACCTACAGGACTTTTGAAATCTTCTCATGCTCCTGCATCACAATTAACCAGGCAAAATCATTTGACTGTAACAGAACAAGGAAATTACCAACATTATAGCCTGCTCCCTTTGGAATATCCCTCTTTATAGCATTCAGACAGGTTGACAGACAAGTGCAACCATCCTGCACTGCTGGGTGGGACAGAATTAAATTTATGGACAGCACAATCACCATGGCAGTCCAATACCAAAACCATGAGTCAACACTACAACTCACACAAGAGATGGTGATTTTTGCAGTTCTACATAACACAGACACGTGTTATATTCCCCAATTCTTATAGGGACTTTAAGGTATTTAATTTTAACTCAATATAACACAAGCACATGCAGATACTTAAAAAATCTATCTTTTGTGCCCATGAAAAGAAACAACATTTTTCAGACACTTAGTGAGTTAAAGATGCTCATTAGAAAACTTGATTTAAAGCTGATGTTTCATGCAGGTGCATTTAACCCTCCAATTCATCCGGGACTACTAATTTTTAACAGATTTGTGAGATGGGCATTAGGAATATGCTGACACTTTGGCCATTTATTAGAAGGTACAATTTAACTCAAGTCCAGAAGCAATTTTTACATGAAATACAAAACAACTGATAACTTGAGAATCAAGCACCTATATAAAGGCGGGGGACCGTTATAACGGACCAATCTGATCATACACAAATAATGCACAATATATTGTTTGATGAAGTATATTTTGAATCATCATTGAGCAAAATCAATGTCTCTTATTGGAAATTTGATGCAATGCTGTATGATTTGCTTATGCAGGGTCAAATTGGTCCTGATGAATATAAATAGTTATCTAATGAACAACCTCTTATACTTACAATATTCAGTGTCCCTAAGATACACAAGGACCTTTCCACCCCCCCCCCCCACCCAGGCCTATAGTTGATGCCAGTCCCTTTAAGACATCTTTTACTGCTAAATAACTTGATCATTGATTAAAAAATAGCATCAAACTAGCATTACTTTTATGTAAGGACTCATGGGGCATTTTGGTGAAATGTAACTAAGTGAATAAAATTAGTAACATTACTTTTATTAAGTGATGTTAAAGACCTATTTTACAGTCATTCCGCATAAAGTAGGTATTGAATGGATTTTTAATATATAAAATTAAATTGCCTCACAACAAAGTTAATACACATGTTCAATTGATGGAAATCATACTTTATAACAATGTTATATATTTTGAAGGGAAGTATTTTCACCAGCAGAAAGGCATAGCCATGGGAGCTGCTTGGGTCTCACTATATGCTAACATTTCATGCCACAGGAGGAGAACAAGTTTATATTTAATACTGAATATACCTCTTCATGGTGGTTTTATACCTAGTTCCTAGATGATATATTTATAATCTGGCAGATAACAGAAGTAAATTTTTCCCCATTTATTGAGTCCCCTAACCAAACAACATAATTTTTGCAGTTTATCGACAGTACAAATACATATTACACACCTTATTTGGATGAATTATTGACAAAGGATTATAACACAAACATTTCACAAATATACAGGAAGCCAACATATTCAAACTCTTACCTGCATTGCTTTAGTTGCCATCCATTACATCAAAAGACTCTATTAGTTAAAGGGCAGATAGTGAGGGCAGCCGGCATGGTGTCAATGTTCATTGATTTTTTTATCAAAGAAGGTCAACTATAATGTGATGCTTTTTTTTTTAAAGAAGCTATCCTATAGCTTTAATTAATTCTGTAATATATGAAGCCATTATTAAATGACAAAAAGGGACTTGCATTCCCTTATTGCCACATACTTTAATCAAGGCCTCAAGTCCTGATAATAATAAGACTACATTACCTCACAAGGGAAACATTTTAATTAATTTAAATAGTGGCAACACTTCCCAAAGTAACAACAATGTAACCAATTACAATACATCATCTGTTACTACATACTCTTTTGACAGTGAATGTATCTTTAATATTATACACAAAAACCTGGGAGTTTATCAAAACTAAAGTTGACTTGGCCAATAAATTGGGCATCATACCTCATATAATTTACAAGAAAGGAAGGAGCTTTAAATATATATTTGAGAATATAGAGGCTTTTAATATCAACATAGAATATATGTGGAAGCTGCAGTTTATTGTCGATATATTGAAGTGGGCAGCAAAGTGACAGTAGTGGATCAGATGATAAACACTTCAGGCAAATTTAACTGTAATTCTCAAGGAGTCATGTGTTTAGTTTCCTATCATGAATGCCCCACATTTTATGTGGGAAATACAGAACATAAGCTAAGGGAAAGAATATATGAACATCTATATGAAATTAAAAATAAAAAAATAATTAATGCCCAGTACAAACACAACAGTAACAATTCTTCACATTATTTTACTTTTTGTATACTGGAGCAAGTTAAACATTACCCAAAGGGTAGCCCAATGTAGTTATAGTTTGTATCATGCTTATTTGTTGTTACACTATGTTTAAATTGTACTTATTTATGTACTGACACAATTTTTTATGGGCTGCATATTATAATGCTATAGTTCTATGGACTGTCCTTTGCTGAGCTAATCTCATGCTTATAAAAAGACACTAGATACACACTCCTTCCTATCACTGCTAGCAGCAGCTATATGGACATAATGGGACGACTATGTCATACTCAGATCCATTGTGGCATGTCTTAATTGTACATGTCAGACTGTGAGTGACAGAGAGAGTGAGTGAGTGAGTGAGCGAGTGAGTATGTGTGTGTGTGTGAGTGTGTGTGTATGTGTGTGTGTGTGTGTGTGTGTGTGTGTGTGTGTGTGTGTGTGTGTGTGTGTGTGTGTGTGTGAATGAACTTTAATTTCAATAGAACATTTCTGAAATTATTTAAAATGCCACTGTTAGGGAAAGTCTAAATTTAGCAATTGACATAGTGAGTGTTAACAGTTTGTGCATTTTTCCTTCCACTGATAACTTGCTGATGGTTTATCAGATATTTGAAAGTGCCATATATTCATTGCTGTGATTTAAATTTGTTGTAAATTTTTTTTCTCATTATTTAGTTGCACGTCATTTTTAGTGCTTGATGATGCCATTATGAAAAGTAACATACCCTTGCATAATCCTAATTCTTTGGTGTTTTATAGATGCAATTCAACTACTGCCTAACCGTGAGACCTCTTATGTCCTACTGGTCATTTGTACTATCTTGGGAGCTCTACTGTTCCTGTTGTTAATCATTCTCTGTAGGCTGGTACAGAAACACAGGAGGTTAATTAAAGGTTAGTAACTTAGAAATGTTATATATTTTTAAATAATTTAATTTATTTGAGCTTTAATTGGTGATTAACTGGTGTATGAATATGATACTTTTAATTGATTATCCAGGTCCTTAATTATTCTGAATCAGGCAAGATATGAAGTGTTGTTGCCCTAACCTAGTCGTCTCTTTAGGGCAGGATTGTTTTGAGACTTTGCAATCATTTGCAAATTACTAGCTACATTTCCAGTTTAAAACAAAATAATTTTTTTTATGTTTGGTTTCATTACTCACAAATGGATGTTTTAACTACTGGTGCTAAAACTTTAATACTAAATCAGCTTAAAATGAGAAATATCAAGCATAGGTAGCTTAAGGTTTTGACTGTTTTTATAACGTTGTATATGCATCTAAGATTCTTCTATTTATCCTGCTGCTTATGGTCCATTTCTGTTTATGTCAATTGTCTTTATGAAAATTACTAAATGTAGTTTCTCTTCAATATCAGTAACAAAAGCCATTCTAATCTTAATAGCAAATTTACTTAATTCTTTCACTATTTGGGAGCCCAGATAGTCAGCTGAATATTGTGGGTGGTTTATCATCCAAGAACTAGACAGAAAAGTAAGGATAAAAGCTATATATGCATAGCACAAGCTGATCATCCACTAAGGACAGTGACAGGGAACCAGCATAGAGGCAGGACATGCAAACAGCAATGAAAACAACAACACACAAAGTATATCCAGAGATGTAAGGCTAAACCCACCTCCTGCATCTTTGAGGGGGCAACACACCTCCTGCATCTTTGAGGGGGCAACACTATTCGTTGCATCACCACTTAAGTCAAATATTGCATGGAAATAAATCTGAATAATTTTTTTATATCAGAAACAAAATCACTGAATCTGATGTCAAATAAACGCTGTGTATACATAAGTAAAAATAACAGGGCAGTAAGTTCAGAATGTGCTTGTGCAGTCCTGTAGCCTTAGTGATAATTCTTTCAGCCTTCTGTAGCCTTTTCTTTGGCCTTAAAACATTACTTAACTGCCTCTCTTTACATGTTCTATCTTTGGATGGTTATTGTGAGTTTGTTTGTTTCTTTTGGCTTTTCCCGGTTAGGGGTCGCCACAGCGGAACTCCGGTCCGCTAAGGATTGGCAGTAGATTTTTAAGTACTGGCTTGCCGGGCCTAACGCACAACCTTCAGTGAAGGAATGCCCATTCACGCATGTTGCCACACAGAAGATGCTCTGAGTATCGAACAGGCAACGTCTAACTGTGAGGCGACAATGCTACCGCAGCACCACCACGTACTGGCCTTTTAATGGTAGTAAACAAAACTGAATGAACTTGTTTGAGTTTATTTTGTATAAACCACATGGGAAAAGAATGTTAATAAACAGAACACTCTCTAAGATGAAATCTTCAATATAATCAAAATCAGACAGAGCTGACTGTAATACTTGAGTGTATTATGGTCAAAGAACAAAACAAAATCGTAGATTAAAGGATCACCTTGGTGACCTGTTGTTTGTCAAGAAACAACATGTGTAACTTCTTCCAAGGTAAAATATTTGACTTAATTTTTTGGCAATGAAAAAGTATTAAGTGAAATTAGTTTACTTATTCTTCATGAAACTGCCACACCTAAATAGGTGGATCGCTTTATAATCTTAAGAAGAGAAACATTGTATGCCTCAGGACACTGTAAGGATGTTTTGCAAAGGATAATGATGAGGTGCTCAGCTAACTTTAAATTTAAGACCCGAGAAGAAAATATGTTTATAGCTTGTAACAATGAATATAATTTTCCATTCCAGATTTGTCAGCTAGACTGCATAGGCATCAGCAAACTGTTTAGAAATGAAACTATTCATACTTGGAATGGGATTACCTGAGACAGGAAAGTTTTCTCAAAAATGGGAGAGTAAAGATTAATCTTCAAGAAGAGATAATTTGGATAGTGGACAAACTTGACGTTTGCTTTAGTGATTTGAAATATTTCTTTTTTTTTTTTACTCAAAGATTTTTTATTGTTTTCCAATAAAGAGAAAAATAAAACATTTTGAACTTACATTTACAATTTGAAAAACGAAATATGGTAAACTATATACAAAATTTACAAAGGCCTCAAACAATATATTAGCGAATAACAAATTATATACATATATAAAGAAGGACATATAAGATTCAACAATCCAAACAAAGTTAATTAGTTGATTGAGAGTAGATCTGAATTAATTGTCTTAATAAGGGATAAAACCTTCTTCCAAGGATTATTAGTCCATTTTTTGGGACAAATTCTTGTATTTCCATTGATGCTACTTTATCCAACAAAGTCATGAAGTCTTCAAGAGTTGGAATGGAAGGTGATTTCCATTTTCTCGCAATACATTTTCTGGCAACTGCCAATATTGACCAAAGAATATAATTATTATTATTCAATATATTAAAATCAGTTACATTCAAAAAAATTAAAGATTTTGATAAAATAAAGGAATCACTGAAAACAGCTTGAAGAAATTTAGCAATACCTTCCCAAAATGTCCTTATATGAGAGCATTCATAAAAAATATGAGACCGATCAGCTTTACAAACTATTGAACATCTCCAACATTTTACTTCCTTAGAGAGATTAAATTTAGCGATTTTATTAGGAGTGTAAAAAGCTCTATGTAAAAATTTCTAAGAAAAAAATCTTCCAAACCTGCAAATTAGAAGTTAATTTAATAGAAAGTAAAAGATTAGCTTTATTTTCAGATGTTAGAGACAACGTAGAATCCTTAGTAATAAAGTCCCAAAATTTCTGATTCTGAATAGATTTGTAATTAATAATAATTTTATAAAGTTTTGATGTTAAATTTTCCCAAGTACATTCTTCTTGTAATGTTCCGTGTATAAAAGCTATAAATTTGGGCAAAAAATTAAAAGAAGAGGTTTCTATTGTTCTGCATAAATCTTGAGTGAATGGAATTAAACTATTAGGAGCTAACCAATCTGATTTAGGTAAATTAAAACTTTTGATTAAATTATGTGCATCTAGGGTAACTAAATTTATCGTGCAATGATACCAATAAGTATTTTTTTTTCTCTTCCCAATTACTAAGAATATCCATACCATTATCATTGAAGAAGTTTTTTGTAATTTTGAAAGGAAATAATAACAGTATCCACAATTTAATATCAATATTATTAATAACAAAACTTCTAAAAATATTATAAATAGAGTTTATATAATTTAGGTTAGTGAGTTTAGTAGTATTATATTGTAAATGAATGCAAAGTGCATACCAAATCTTATTACTTAGATCATTAAATTGTAAATTTTTTATTAATTTATTTTCAGTTAGTATAATGGCTGCCTGTAAGGATTTCCAAGCTGAAAAGTAGTTTGGGTTAAGCCAGTTTATAATTATTTTAAGATTAGAAGCTTTAATATATGATTCTATATCTGGGAAACTTATTCCTGCTAACTCCCATGGTCTAACATGATTTGATAAGGCTATTCTATTTTTTTGGGTGCCATAAGAATTTTAATAGAATTTTAGTTATTGCTTTTAAAGTATTTTATTGGGTAGTATAGGAATAGATAAAGCAATATAATTTATTTTAGGTAACAAAATAATTTTAATTAATTGTAATCTATCTTCAAAATTTAAATGTACATTATTCCATTTCTCTGTAAGATCTTTTAATATTTTTACAATGTTTAATTAGTATTTAAAGTTAAATCAAGATTTTCACATATTTCAACTCCTAGTTATTTTAAAGAAGAGACCCGTTTCCCAATAATTTAATTTGTATTCAAATGAATGTTATCATTCATTTTTTATTTAAAATTATATGTTTAGATTTAGAGCTGCTAATTTTTAATCCTGAAATACAATATTTTTTTAATTAATATATCTAATTCTTGTAAAGACTCTTCTGAATTTTTTAAAGTGAGTAGAATAACATCTGCAAATAACATTATCTTAGAATCAAATTGATTAATTATATTAAATCCTTTAATTTTAGGATTAGATTGTATTGTCAAGGAGAAAGGTTCCATTGCTAGAACAAATAAATTTGGGGACATTGGGCATCCTTGTCTCTAGCCATCTGAGCTCACTAAAAGTTGTTAGACTGCTTTGAAATTCCTTTTAGTGTTAGTTAGCTTGCGGCTTTCTGCTAGCATTAAAATCTGTGTTGGTTACATTTCTAGTAATCATTTTAAATCGAGTTGCTGGCTACTGAGACTTGTCTGCATATATCAACTGGACACAAGCTGATTTAAGTATATTTTTCTGCATTTATTTAAGATTTGAGTGAGTAAATATTGTGTGTCTTGGATTCAGTAAATATTGTGTCTCTGTCTCTCTGCTGTTAGTTCCACACCCCCCCTCCCTGTTTCTTGTTGTGATGTTCATCTTGGTGGCTTTGGAATTGCCCGCCCCTGCTGTAAATCTCTTTTTGCACACTCCTCCTGGACCCATCTCATTTGCTCACTCAACTGAGTACAGTAAGATCATATTTTGATTTTGGATACTCCTACCAGTCCCATCTCCTCTGTGGTGTACAGAGAGAGCACTTGGGAAGGGCATTCCCCTATAGTATTTTAATCTGCTCTGTTTCCTCCATCTCAAAAAAAAAATTGCACTTCATCTGCCTTACTGTATGTGTTTCTTCCTACTTTATTACCTTATTTTACTTTTGCCTCTTTTTAAAAGTACTCAATTGAATTTATTCTGCCGCCTTTATTACTTCTTGTTAGTAGCCTGATTAAATTGTAACTGTTATTCTAAGGCCCTTGGTTTAAGCACTTGGGCTTCAAACCAGCTGTTTTACATTAAGAAGGTTTGTGGTCTGCACTGTTGTGGCAGGACAGGTAGCGTACATCCTTCTAAGTTGGGAACTGCTGACTGAAGGCTCAATGTCTGTTATTCTAAAAGTGTATTAGTTCTGGGTTAAGGACTTGGGCTTCAGGCCAGTTATTTTACATTAAGAAGGTTTGTGGTTTGCACTCTTGTGGGAGGAGAGGCTAGATTCTGCCCTTCTGAGTTGGGAATTTCTGGTTAAAGGCTTATTGCGCATGCTCACTTGAACTATTTCTTTCTGAAATCAGTACGCCTTGTTTGCTGTAGCATAGACTAGATTCAGGCCAGCTGGATCTAGCTTTGTTTGTATAACTTGTGCACTGATCCAGGCCGTCTTTTTTGGAGAAGGTTTCTCTGTACCCTAGTGGCAGGACTGTGCAGTTAGAACTTGTCTGATTGAAGACTGCTGGAACAGGGCTCAGTTTAAGATTTTTAACTAATTGGGTAAAGTGTTGTTTTGATTGTATCTGCTCTACTTTCTGGAAAAAAAAATTATATATATATATATATATATATATATATATATATATATATATATATATATATATATATATATATATATATATATATATATATATATATATATATATATATATGTATATACTTGTTTCTCACCTTTCTGAACTAGTATAGTCCAGTTTTCAGGTTATTGATGAATCCAGGGCTGTGTTACAAGTTCCTGTGTTCCCATTACCTTACTTGGATAGAAGGAAGTTCTCTGTTCACCTGTGAGAGAGGGGAGCTTTGAGCAGCCTATCTGTCCCTGGAGGAGTGGTTTCAGCCCAGAAGTTAATAGTTTATTGGCCATTTTGGGCTAATTTCTATCTCTTTCACTTCCCTGCTATAAAAACCTCATTTGCACAGTTTTTACGCTTGTATTCCACTCAGCAAGTGCATTCCAGGTGTTCTGCGGAGTCTACAGCAACAGAGAGACAAAAGAGTGACTTTGGAGTGATTAAGTATCACTTTTCTGCTTTTCTTGCTGTCTTAACTAATTCCACCTAAAACGCCAATTTTTTTTAGCGAACCTGTGATTTAAAAAGTTTGTTGTTGTATACAACTCCGCACAGCTCCTCGTGCTGTCCTGCAGAGTGATACAGGCAACAGACAGACCCAAGAGAGACTTTTCCAGATTTAAGTATTTTTTTTCTCTGTTTTCTTGCTCCGACGCCTTTTCCCGCCTAAAAAGTGAATTTCTAACTGATCTGTGCTTTAAAAAGTTTAAATTGCATTTACCTTCTGCTTTTTACAGTTGTTGTACTTGTTTTATATTAGTTTAAGTCATTTTTGTATTGTATAACTGTTGTAGGCTATGCACTAAAGTGTGATAGCCTGTTTATAGCATTTACAGTGTTTTCTGTGTGTTTTTCTGCTGTTTCCTGAAAAAAACAAACAAAAAAAATTTTCTCTTTTCCCGCCTTTGCTGAACTAGATTAGTCCAGATTTCAGGTTTTGCTGACTTCCGGACTGTGGTATAGTTTCCTGTGTTGCCCCCATTGGATAGGAGGAAGCTTCTCTGTTCACCAGTGAGAGTGGGGAGCTTTGAGCAACCTATCTGTCCCTAGGGGAATGGTCTCAGCCCTGAAATGAGTAGCTTATTGGCCGCTCTGGGTCAATTCCAATATTTTTCAGTTTCCCTGCTTTACAACCCACATTTGCATGGTTTTGCACGATTTTTGTGCATAAGGCAGCATCGGGCAGCACTGCTTAAATGGGTTTAAACTATTACCGGCTCCACAAAGTCTGCTCTTCACTTTTTCCCTTAGAACTGTTCTAAATCTCAACGTAAGCACTCTATTTTCATTCTAAAGACCTGCAGTTGCTCATATAAGTAATCTTATAAGTAAGCACTAATAAACTAAAGCACTACATCCTCTTACACTCCCTTTAAGTACTTGGCTCCCTATTGGTCCTTTTTGATCAGTCAAAAAGAAGTTACTTATACTATACTGGCATGTCCAAAAGTCAGTTTTGGGTTTTACTCTCCAGTCCAGCTGGTGAATCTGAGAATTTTGAGGCAATGTTACAACTGCCTTATGTACACAGACCACCCTCTGCTCCTCCCAACAAGCTCATATATATGTGAGAGATGCAACTATATAGCCAAAATGAAGGCTGAGCTCTCTCAACCCAGTACTGGTGCAGTCAGTCAGGAGGAGAAGGTAACCACACACACCACAAATCCAGTCTCACATAGACCTATCGCAACAGAAAACCAAACACACAAACATGCAAAAACATGCTCGGAGGCTCTAAATAAAAATCTGCCCAAGCAGCAGAGACCTCCAAAGCAGACATCCAAGCAACTGTTACCCCACAACAATATCCATGTATCACATAGTTCACTAAGTCAGTGTGCCACACAGTCACAGCCCTTAAGGCTAAACAACACACCTAATAACACTTGTCATCTATTGTCAGACACACTGACGTCCATCTCACCAGGCTGAGCAAGGAGAAGGTCACTGTAAGCTGCCTGTCGGGTGCCAGGATCTGCCACATAACACAAGCACTCAGGTCACTCCAAAGCAAGTACAAATATGACTCCGTCATTGTCCATGCTGGTATGAATGACCTGAGACGTACCTCCCTGGACTACATGAAAAGAGACATAGAGGAGCTCTCTGATCATGTAGCCCAGGCCGGTATGACCTTGACCTTGAGTACCATCTTACCCTCACCAAGAATGATGCCACAGTATAAAGACAAAATTATCAATTTTAACAATTGGCTAAAGTATTGGTGTCATTCAAAGGGGATCCAGTATCTGTGAGCCTGGGATGAAATGCTCGACAAGCCACATTGCTTCACTAGGGATGGCTTGCATCTGTCACCCCTGGGCTTTCGAATACTGGCTAAGGCTCTTACCACCCCCATAGTGCCTTTTTTAGGCAAGGCTCAAATGACAAACCCACCTCCATAGAAAACACAAGGAAAAAGAAACTAAGGGTAATGCTGCTCAATACCAGAAGTCTAAACCTCAAGATGCATGCACTCGAGGCTCTCCTCAGTATGGAGAATATCGATATCAGTGCAGTAACAGAAACCTGGTTCAAGGCTCCCGAGAGCACCCCAGCACTACCAGGTTATACCTCATACCATGCTTTTCAGCCCCAAAACTCGGACCAAACCACAAAAGGAGGGGGTGTATCCATATTCATCAAAGATATCCACACCTCCAGGTTAGTGGCACTGCACGAAGCATCGTAGACCATCCATGTGCAACTGACAGTGGGCAAAACTGCCTTTCAGTTTGTAGCCTGCTACAGACCACTCTCCCAAACTCAGGAACCCCACTCGGCTTTCCTGAGAACACTGGAGAATATGAAGGTCTCTCCAAACACCATTATATTGGGTGACTTCAACTACCCAAACATAGACTGGGAGCACTACTCATGCCCCAAAACCCTAGCCCAATGGTTCCTAGAATTTATAAACGCAAATGCTATGGAACAACTGGTCACCACTCCCACAAGAGGGGAAAACATATTGGACCTGATCATCACCAACATGGGGACTCTATGTTCCATACCAGAGGTATACCCCTCATTGGTAAGATCTGACCATAAATTAATCTCACTGGACATCCAATTCCAAACTCCTTCATCTTCCTCTCTTAAAACCTGGTTACCTCATGGTTTTGGCATCTTTTCAGGCTTGTTGGCTGTTGGTGAAGCACCCACCAAGAGGAGAAAATGCTGAGAGAAGAAAGGAGCCACTTTTGAGATTTTAAGTATTTTTCCTCTGTTTATTTGCTAAGTTTTTTCTGCATACCCGCCTATTTTGAGCATTTTCTGGCTTGTTAAACTTGATTTCTGTATTAGTAACTGTATTTAGAGCACAACCTAGAGCTGTTTACTGAATTTCCTGTTTGCACTTATTTTTAAAATCATTTTTTTCTCAAAACTTGCATTTTATCTGTCTTTGGCCTAGCACTCTTGTGTGGGGTCATTTACTGCACTGTTATAACTTGTTTATACTTGTGAACCTCTGCTATCTTGGAAAAAAACAAAAAAACAAAAAAAAAATCTTGCTTTTTTCCCACTTTTCTGAGATTTAAAAAAGTTCAGTTACAGGCTTGCTGTTCTTGAACTGTTTGTAAGTTTCTTGGAATCCATTTTTTGCTTGGGCTAAAGGGTAGTCTCTCTGTTGATCAGTGGCAGTGAAAAACATTGAGCAGCCTGCCTGCCCCTGTGGGAGTGATTACTGACTTGAAACTGTAGTTTTATTGGCCATTTTGGATCAATTCCAAACTCCTTGATCTTCCTCTCTTAAAACCCTCTTTTGCGCGGTTTTGCGCATTTTTGTGCATAGCGCAACAGCGGGCAGCGCCGCCTAATTGTGTTTAAACTATTCCTGGCTCCACAAAGTCTGCTCTTCACTTTTTCCCTTAGAACTGCTCTATCTCTCAATTTAAACACCATATTATCATTCTGAGGCCCTTCACTGGTCCAATTAAGTAATCCTACAAGTTAGCACTATTAAACCATAAGCAATACTTACTCTTATACTCTCTATGATTACCCTGTCCTCTATTGGTCCATCTTAAATTCAGTTTCCCTATATTACTCTAGCATGTCCAAAGGTCAGTCAATGGTTTCCTCTCCAGTCCAGCTGGTGAATCTGGGAATTTTGAGGCAATGTTACAACTGTCTCATGTACACGGACAACCCTCTCCTCCTCCAAACAGGTTCAAATATATGTGAGAGATGCAACTATTTAGCCAAACTGGAGGCTGAGCTCTCTCATCTCAAAACTGGTGTAACCAGTCAGGAGGAGAAGGTAACCTCACACAACACAATTCCAGTATCACATAGTCCCACCACATCAGCGAGCCAAACACATAAATACACAAAAACATACTCGGAGGCTCTAAATAAAAATCTACCTAAGCAACAGAGACCGCCAAAGCAGACATCCAAGCAAACGCTACCTCAAAACAAAACACGCACAACACATAGCCCACAAAGTCAATGTGCCAAGCAGCCACAGCCCTTAAGGCTAAATAACACACCTGATACTCTTGTAATAGGTGACTCTATTGTCAGACACACTGACGTCCCACTCACCAGGCTGAATAAAGAGAAGGTCACGGTGAGCTGCCTGTCAGGTGCTAGGATCCGCCACATAACGCAAGCACTCAGGTCACTCCAAAGCAAATACAAATATGACTCAGTCATTGTACATGCTGGTGTGAATGACCTGAGACGTACCTCCCTGGACTACATGAAAAGATACATAGAGGAGATAGCTGATCATGTAGCCCAGGCTGGTATGACCCTAACCTTGAGCAGCATCTTACCCTCACCTAGAATGATGCCACAGTACAAAGACAAAATGATCGATTTTAACAACTGGCTAAAATGTTGGTGTCATTCAAAGGGGATCCAGTGTCTGTCGGCCTGGGATGACATGCTCGACAAGCCACGTTGCTTCGCTAGGGACGGCTTGCACCTGTCACCATGGACTTTCGGATATTGGCAAAGGCTCTTGCCACCCCCATAGTGCCTTTTTTAGGCAAGGCTCAAAAGTCAAACCCACCACCATAGACAGCACAAGGAACAAGAAACTAAGGGTAATGCTGCTTAACGACAGAAGTCTTAACCTCAAGATGCACACACTCTAAGCTCTCCTCAGTATGGAGAACAATGATATCTGTGCAGTGACAGAAACCTGGCTCAAGGCTCCAGAGAGCACCCCAGCACTACCAGGCTATACCTCATATCATGCTTTTCGGCCCCAAAACCTGGACCGAACCACAAAAGGAGGGGGAGTTTCCATATTTATCAAGGATTTCCACACCTCCAGGTTAGTGGCATTGCACGAAGTATCAGAGACCATCCATGTGCACCTAACAGTGGGCAAGGCTGCTTTTCAGTTTATAGCATCCTACAGACCACCCTCTCAAAGTCAGGAATCCCACTCGACTTTCCTGAAAACATTGGAGAACATGAAGATCTCTCCGAACACCATTATATTGGGTGACTTCAACTACCCAAACATTGACTGGGAGCACTACTCAAGCCCCAGCACCTTAGCCCAAAGGTTCCTGGAAATTATAAACTCAAATGCTATGGAACAACTAGTCACCACTCCCATAAGAGAGGAAAACATACTAGACCTGATCATTACCAACATGGGGACTCTATGCTCCACACCAAAAGTATATCCCTCATTGGTAAGATCAGACCATAAATTAATTTCACTGGATGCCCACATCCCGACCCCACCCCCAGCCCAGAAAACCACAGTGAAAAACTTCTCAAAAGCAAACTTCTCACTTCTCAAAACCGAAGTGGAATCCTTCAAGGCCCCAGGGCCAGTGGAAACTACGGCCCAAACTGCAGAATCCTATATAAACGCATTCTACGGATATGTCCAGGAATGCATGGATCATGCTATCCCAAACCAAACCAAGACCCAATCATCCAAAGGCAGGCGTCCAGTCTGGTGGACCTCTGCCATAAATAAACTGTACAACAGAAGGAGGAAGCTACTACATAATAGAGCAAAATCCCTAATAGGGAAGGCATCTCTGATCAGTACTAGCAAAAAATTACAATCCCTCATAAAATCCTCCAAGGCCGGCTTCGAGAGAAAAATTGCACAGGACACCAAAGACAATCATAAGGC
The DNA here is from genome assembly GCF_019279795.1 of Protopterus annectens. Classification (NCBI taxonomy): domain Eukaryota; kingdom Metazoa; phylum Chordata; order Ceratodontiformes; family Protopteridae; genus Protopterus; species Protopterus annectens. The sequence continues at coordinate 791,819,450 of NC_056725.1, forward strand.
TTTTTTCAGTTATGTTAGGAACCTGGGATGCAACTCCCAGATTTGTTCTGAGTTGATTCTAAATGACAAAACTACACTGAACCCACAGACATCGCCAATATCCTGGCAGACAGGTTCAGTGCAAACTTCTCCACCCCCTCCCCCCCAAAAGAGCAAGTATCTATCCCAGCAGAGGGCTGTCTCCCAAACATCTCTGATGCTCAGGTGAAGGCTGCCCTCTCCAAAGCAAAAAACACTGCTTCCATGGGACCAGATGGCGTCCCAGGTCACGTCCTACATGAACTCCAAGAGGAACTAATCCCTCAAATAAAACAGTTATGCAATCTCAGCCTCACTACAGGATATGTGCCCACAGAATGGTGTACAGCAACAGTGGTACCACTCCACAAAGGTGGAGCCTCTATGGACCCTGGAAACTATCGCCCCATAAGCCTGACTAGCTTAGTCTGCAAGGCTATGGAGAGGATCATCATGGAGCTCATAAACAAAGACATTGGGGACCTACAGACACTAGATCCTACCCAGTTTGGCTTTGTCAAGGGCAGATCCTGCCTTTTGAACCTGGTTGACTTCTTCAAAACAGTCACCAAAGCCATAGATGAAGGGAAGGTAGTCCACACAGCCTATCTGGACCTATTTGACACAATACCCCACTCGGGCATCATAGATAAGCTATCCAGCTTAAATATAAACCCCTATGTCACAAAATGGGTCGCAAACTGGCTCAAAGACAGAACCCACAGTGTGAGAGTTGTTGGAGCCATGTCAGACTCGAAACCGGTCACAAGTGGCATCCCACAGGGTTCTGTCCTGGGACCACTCTTGCTCGGTATATACTTTTCCGAGGTACAGGCAAACGTGGGAGGACTATGGCTCACCAAGTTCGCAGACGACTGCAAGCTGGGCGCCATAATCGACTCTCCAGCTGACACAAACATCCTTCAAAAAGGTCTCACAGAGATAGATAACTGGTGCCAGTGCCATGGTTTAAAGCTAAATGCCAAAAAATGTATAGTCATACCCTTTGGCAAAAACAATGTGCCCACAAATTACCCCATAGGCGGAAACCCATTAAGTACAGAGAAAGTTATTAGGGACCTGGGGACCCAAGTTGATAGCAATCTCGCCTTTGAAAACCACATTGCCAAAGTGGTTAGAAAGACCTTCTACATAGCCCACCTCATCACGAAGGGTTTCACATCTAGATCAAGAGAGGTAATCGTGCCCCTTTATTCATCCCTCATCAGGCCCATCATAGAATACAATGCCCCTTTTGGGATGTACCTTACCCGACACCTGCAGCAATTAGAAAGACCCCAAAAGTATCTCACCAAGAGGATCAAGGGTCTCAAACAGATGCCATATGCTGCTCGGTTAAAAAATCTCCAGCTCTAATCAGTTGCATACCGCCTACTTCTATGCGATCTATGCCTGACATACAAAGCTATGTCAAATCCAGAATTAATGGACATGCTCCACCTCAGTAAATCTAAATCCCTTAGAGCCACACGCTCGAGGGACTTGAACTTCAGCACAGAAATAAATAGAACTTGCTGGAGGGACAGCTTCATAACCCAGAGGCTCCCTTCACTCTGGAATAGAATTCCAGTTCATGTGAGGCAGATCACCTCACTGAATCTCTTCAAGAAGAAACTCGATAGGTGAATGGGGGATCGTAGGATTGTCCCAGGGATTACTCCCGTGTCACTATTAGACAGAGGCACAGTAAACTAAACCTTAAAAAGGGCACAGTATACTCAAATCAAGGGGTGGCGTAAGCCATACAGAATCGGGCTAGGCTTATAATTGCCCCTGGGCAGATAGCCTAGTATGAACCTATGAACCTATGAACATCCCGTCCCCACCCCCAGCCAAGGAAACCATGGTGAATAACTTCTCAAAAGCAAACTTCACACTTCTCAAAACTGAGGTGGCATCCTTCAAAGCCCCCGGGCCAGTGGAAAATACGGCCCAGACTGCAGAATCCTTTACAAACATATTCTATGGACACCTACAGGAATGCATGGATCGTGCTATCCCAAATAAAACCAAGACTCACTCCTCCAAAGGCAGGAGACCTATCTGGTGGACCCCAGCCATAAATAAGCTATACAACAGAAGGAGGAAGCTACTACATGATAGAGCAAAATCCCAAAAAGGGAAGGAATCTCTGATCAGTACTAGCAAAAAACTACGATCCCTCATAAAATCATCTAAGGCTAGCTTCGAAAGAAAAATTGCACAAGATGCTAAAGATAATCACAACGCCTTCTTTAGTTATGTCAGGAACCTAGGTGGAAACTCCCAGATAAGCTCTGAGTTAGTGCAAAATGACAAAAAATACACTGAACTCACAGACATTGCCAACATCCTGGCAGATAGGATCAGTGCAAACTTCTCCCCCCCTTCCCCCCCAAAAGAACAAATGTCTATCCCAACAGAGTGTAGCCTCCCTGACATCACAGATGCACAGGTGAGATCTGCCCTTTCCAAAGCAAAAAACACAGCATCAATGGGACTGGATGGTGTCCCAGGCTGCTTCTTACATGAACACCAAGAAGAACTGAACCCTCACATAAAGTCACTGTTCAGTCTCAGCCTTACTACAGGATATGTACCCAAGGAATGGCGTACAGCAACAGTGGTCCCACTCCACAAAGGTGGTGCCACAATGGACCCTGGAAACTATCGCCCTATAAGCCTGACTAGCCTGGTCTGCAAAGCTATGGAGCGTATCATCATGAAACTCATAAACAAAGACATTGGGAATCTCCAAACACTGGATCCTTCCCAATTTGGCTTTGTTAAGGGCAGATCTTGCCTCTTGAACCTGGTTGACTTCTTTAAAACAGTCACCAAGGCCATAGATGAAGGGAAGGTAGTCCACACAGCCTACCTGGACCTTGCAAAAGCCTTTGACACAGTACCCCACTCAGGCATCATAAATAAGCTCACCAGCTTAAATATCAACCCCTATGTCAAGATGGGCTGCAAACTGGCTCAGGGATGGAACACACATGGTCAGAATTGCAGGTGCCATGTCAGACTCTAAACCAGTTACAAGTGGTGTCCCACAAGGCTCAATCCTGGGACCACTCTTGTTCAGTATATATTTCTCTGAGGTACAGGCTAACATGGGAGGACTATGGCTGACCAAGTTCGCAGATGACTGCAAACTGGGTGCCATAATCGACTCACTAACTGACACAAGTATCCTCCAAAAGGGTCTCACAGAGACAGATAACTGGTGCCAGAGCCATGGCCTAAAGCTAAATGCCAAAAAGTGCATAGTCATCCCCTTTGGGAAAAACAAAGTGCCCACAAATTACCACATAGGTGGTAATCCATTAAGTATGGAAGAAGTAATTAGGGATTTGGGGACCCAAGTAGATAGCAATCTCTCCTTTGACAATCACATTGCCAAAGTGGTTAGAAAGACCTTCTATATAGCCCACCTTATCACAAAAGGGTTCACATCTAGATCAAGAGAGGTCACTGTACCCCCCTACTCATCACTCATCAGGCCCATAATTGAATACAATGCCCCATTTGGGATGCACCTTACCAGACACCTGCAGCAACTGGAAAGACCCCAAAAGTACCTCACCAAAAGGATCAAGGGACTCAAACAGATGCCCTATGCAGTTAGGCTAAAGAAACTCCAACTCTACTCAGTTGCTTACCGCCTACTCAGAGGCGATCTGTGCCTGACATATAAAGCCATGTCCAACCCAGAATTAATGGACATGCTCCACCTCAGGAAATCCAAATCCCAGGGACTTAAACCTCAGCACAGAAATAAATAGGACATGCTGGAGTGACAGATTCATATCCCAGAGGCTCCCCTCACTCTGGAACAAAATCCCAATCCATGTTAGCAGAGTTCCTCAATGACCCTCTTCAAGAGAAATCTTGACGAGTGGATGGGAGATCATAGGTTTATCCCTGGGATCTCTTCTGTGTCCCTACTAGACAGACACACAGTAAACTAACCTCAAAAGGGCTATCTTCTGTGACCTACTATACAGAGGCACAGTCAACTAATCTAAAAGGGTGGCGAAAGCCAAACACACTCTGGCTAGGTTTATAAATGCCCTAGGGCAGATAGCCTTGTATCAACCTATGAACATTTAGTTATTTCAACCGATTCAGACACAAATGGACCTAATTTTACATAGGATAAATTATTATAAATATGTTTTATAAAAGAATTAATTTGAATAGGAAACTTATACAGTTCAAGAATTTTAAAGAGAAAATCCCAATTCAGTGAATCGAACGCTTTATCAATATCAAGGGCAATTATGAGAGCTTCTTGGTTTTCTCTATTCAAAATATCTATGGTAGTTATAATTCTTTGTATATTCTCTTGAGTATGTCTATTATATATAAAACCTGTTTGATCTTCAGTGATAAGCTGTGTTAGTGATTTATTGAATCTATTAACTAGAATAGACATTAAGATTTTATAATCATTATTGATCAGAGAAATTGGCCTATATAAACTGCACAAATGAGAATCTTTATTTTCTTTTAGTATAGGGGTAATTAATGAATTTTTCCATGAAGGTTGAATTATACCTTGTAAGTATGACTCATTTAGAGCCTTATGTAAAACTGATACTGCTGAGTGTGGTAGAAGCTTATAAATCTCATTAATAATACAATCTATTCCTGGTGATTTATTGCTTTTGCTTTCTTTCATTTTTTCATTAATTTCTTTTAAGGAATTTTTTTTTGAATTTCATTTATTACATTTCCTGGTAAGCTATTTTTTTTATAAAGGTCCAGATCCTTATCTAAAACTTTATATTGATGTTTTTTGTTTTTGTATTGTTCTGAAAAGTGTAATCTAAATGCATCTAAGACATTTCCTATATCAGACACTTTTTTATTGTTTCTTCCTTCATGAAACAGACTCACAATATTATTTTCAATAGAGTGTCTTTTAATTCTCAATGCTAGGTTATGCATATACTTTGGAGAAACTGATAAAGAATTTAATTTTATTTTTTCTAAAGCTAAATTAGTTTTGTGGGTTAAAATATCATTATATTTTTTATTCAAAGATTCAGTTTCTTTTTTCTTATTTAAGAAAGTTTTCATATTATTGTTAATTAATATTACTTGTTTTTGTAAGTTAGATAGTTCAGACTCCCATTCCTTTTTTTATTATTAAACCATGTAATAATTCTGCCATATAAATAAGCTTTCAAGGAATCCCAGATAATTACTATGTTTACTTTACTATTTAGGTTTGTATCAAAGAAAAAAATTATTTCTAAATCTAACCAAGGTTTAAACTGATTTAATTTGGTAATATAGGTTGGAATTCTTTTAGTGTAGGACAAGTCTGCTTGTAGTTGAAAAATGAGTACATTATGATCAGAAATAGGGCACAGTATTATTGTAAAGTACTGTATTTTTGTTTTTAAATCTTGAGATATAAAAATTTTATCAATTCTAGTATGAGTCTTATATCTAAAATCACAATGAGAAAAAGCCAGGGAATTGTTATTTTTAAGATAAAATAAATCAAATAACTGTAAATTATCTGTCCATTTTTTTAAATTCTTCCCTATAGGGGTATTACAAAAAGATTTTTTATTAGTAGTTTCTGAATCATTGAATAAACAGTTAAAGTCCCCTCCTAGGATCAGGCTACCCTTAGAATTTTTAATTATAAGTTCTAAGTGTTTTTTTTTATTATTCTTGCACCAATACCAGGAAACCAATAAGCATTAGCGAATGTCCAGATCATATTATTATATTTTATTACTATAATTGATAGAAGACCTTCTTTATCCTCATAATTATAGATAATTTTAGAAGAGATAATGCTTTTCTTCCATAATGTTAGTACTCCTCTAGTTTTTTTGACATATGAAGAGTTGGATATTCTTAAATATTCATTTGGATTGCAAGTAAAACTATCATTAATTTTAAAATGGGCTTCTTGTAGAAAGATTACTTGTGCTTTATTTAATTGTAAGTATTTTAATAAGTTAGATCTTTTCACTGGATTATTTAAACCATTAATGTTTAAAGAAAGAAAGGTTAATTCTATCTTATTTGCTCAAAAGTTGGGAATTTTGAAATGATATGGTGACAAATACTTGTATTATTTAAATCCTGCATATCCTTCTTGAAGAAATTATATTTTAAAAATTAATTGCTAACTTTCATTAAAAGATAAAACTTAATATTAAGTTGAGGCCTGAAAAAGGAGAAAATAATTTTAAAAGAATAAGTTAACTTCAGTAAAACCTTTATCTGACATGGAATGAAATCCATTCCTAATCTGAAAGGACAAAAATATCCAATCAGATTATCCATCATACCAAAGATTTAAAAATATTGCCTAATTTGATGCTCCAATATATGAAATCTATGTATATTTTATAAGTTAATTAGTACGAGAGAACAACAAATATTGATGTAATATATAAGTCGATTATGATCAGTGTTTTTAGACTTAAATAGTTAAGAGAAAAAAGAACAAAGAAAGAAAATAATTAATTGTAAGGAACATGTTTCTATTACTATATGAATCTTTACATAATTAAATTATTAATAGTTTAATAGTGTATATGCATGAACAGGTTAACAAAGAAGTGTTGAAGTATACAACTGATTATACAATAGTATCAGAATTGATAAGTAAACTAATACTGAAGTGACTACATGGAATGCTCATAAAGTCTCAAGTCATAACATACAATGACTTATTAAATACAGTTTGAATCCTGGTTATTTTCAACCCATGGGCCATTACCTTTTGCTCCTTATCTTCTGCCCCGAAACCAGTCACCTGCCTAATGTGTCACTTCAGATTACTACACACAAACATTAAAGTCAATCATTATATATTGACCACTAATCCTCAGCAATCCCCCAGAAAACCGCACATACCTATGTCCTATGAGGAAAAAAACAAACAAGGCAGATAAAGGCCGTTCACAAAACAAGGATAGCTAAGAAGTATGGATATAGAGCAGAATATTAAAACTTTACTCTGTTACTATTTAAAATTCCTTCCTTGCATTCATATTTTCCCGCATTTGATTCTCTAAACCTCTATTTGTCTATTTATGACTGATTATTTAACACCTACACATACATACACACATACACACACACTCACATGCACACATACATAACATATACACACACATACACACACACAAAGAATTAATTTTTAGTATTCTTTTTGTTAACCGTATATCACTGTTGCTGCCCAATCTACTAATTGAACTGTTTTATAAAACTCTACATACCTCTCGACTACACATAACCTTGCAAAATTCAAGATTTTTATCTCCTATTTCCGGCTCACCAATCACAAAAAATGTGCGGCTTTCTCATAAATCACCGAGGACTGCAGTCATCAACAATGACAATATTTAAGATTTCCAGTCATTCAGAAAATGTATTATTAAAATGAAGTCTGCTTTCTAACAATAGATAATGTTTTACAATGACAAGAAACAGGAATTGCATACGTTGCAAGATGTGCCATTAAAGAATTAATAATCCCATCCTAAATCAAATGGACAGAGGGAGTGTGTGTGTGTGTGATAATATTTATATTTTTGGTGTAATGTGAATATTTCTAGATGCCTTACTATGTCATCAAGTGCATTTTGTCTGCAGTCTTCTCAAGGAAAGGAACTGTCATGCTAACCTTTTTTTAAGAACATAATAACATATCCATAACTGAACATATCAGTTCACATCAAGAGCATAAAGGGAAAATGAATCTAATAGTATGTTGATGTGTCCCTTAAAGCATTATAATACCATCACTGCAGACACAAATGTATCAATTAATTCAAAAAACCCGGTAGAAGTTAGTATGAATGGTCATAGATAGGGTTACAAATGGCTCAAAAAAGTTTTTTTTTTATTTGCTTTTGTTTATAAAAAAAAACATTTTCAAAAAGATCCTTTCAGTTTTACAAGCAGCTAAACCAAAAGAAGACAGAACTTATAATCCCCTCATGACTTGCTCAGTAAATCTGTAGATTTCTACTAGTAAAACATTTTGAGCAATTGTTGATGCAGTCATATACCACATGCTCAATGAGATAAATACTGAAATACTTGGAAATTCATAAGTATATAGCTGATTGCTTGAGAATTACAATAATGTTTCAAGCATTTTGAACACCAAAAGTGAACATGAATATTTGGATTGGTTGCCAGGAATTATAAGCAATCTTTTGCAATGTTAATATGCCTGTGTGATCTGCCACTGTAAAGTTTCTAATTACTACTTTACTTAAAAATAATGTTTAGGTAGTCATTTGAAAGGTGAAACACTTTTGCAAAACATATCAGTTCAGCAGTTCCTGGATGATGTTTTCCACTGCATTGTTTAATTCACCTTTCTTTTTTTTCCCTAATAAAATAGAACTTTTTTGCTAACATCTAAGCTACTAAACAGAACAGAATACACATCATGATGCTAGGGCACAAGCCCTTATCAATATAATAGTTGGATATCCAGAATATAACACAAGGTTTCTTATCACATTTTTTTTTCCTTTTTTGAGAGGAAAGCACTAAATAAATTTTACAGCAGTGGTCCTCGCCTCGGTTTTCTGTTTTGTTTTATTCAGTTAGTTATTCTTTTTTGAGATCCTCTGTATTATATGCATTCCTCAAAAACCTTATTCAGCTCACTCTTAATATTTCTGATATAACTGGACAGGTAAGCCATGCACTGTTCTCTTGTGTATGTAAGCCTGCAAAGTCTTCATTTCATAAAATACAATTCTTTACAAAAGTGTACTTCTTGTTTTGCTGCTGATTGCTGAAAACTTGTTAATTTGCCTATCATACTAAAACATATAAAAAGTCTGTTTCCCCTTTTTGTGTGATTATTGCTTAATATCTGCAAGTCTTTTTTTTGCTGTGGCAAATACTGATTAGATTCCTATATGCTCTAATCTTACAACGCCTGTGAAACTACAAAAAAATTTGCCTCACCATAGCATGCTTTACAGCTGTCGCATTTTTGAACTACATTTAATAATCTGTTTCTCCTTAACCATGTCACTGCACTTAGTTCAGTCTGCATTTCTGGTATGCAGTGTATTATAAGGTATATATTCTTGAGACTAATTAGACTTCTCAAGTAACATTATAGTGACATTATAGTGTAGACCAATGTGTCTGCTGTCTACTGTACTGAAAAGATGATGTTTCTTCAGATGAAATTGTCTAGCAAATGGGGTTCCTTCTGCTATTAAATGTATCGTCTATGGCTGGAAGTGAAAAGGCTCCTATGATTATTCCATTTGCCTAGTTATCACATAAACAAGTTTGCACTTCACCCATTTACTCAGCATTGAGATAAATTATGTTATGCTTTTCAACAAAACAGTATTAATATAGTGTAAGATTTTAGATCCAGTTTGAACAAAACTGCTTCAGCAATAACATCAAAATGATATTATCTGTCCTCTCTAGAAGTTAAATCCCAATCTTCTGTGATTCGTCAGTTGTGACAATTGTCTTGCCCTTGTGAGGAAATTAGACAGCCCACAGCATGACTTGAGATCCTAAAAGGCTGAAAACTGGGGAAGTATATGCCTTTAGGTTTCTTAATTTGTTTTTCCTTTAACTTTGTCGGTGCTGTAAATGACCCAGGTGCCTCGCTATTATCTCCCCACCCTTACAACAATTTCATGCGATTTAAACTTATAGACTGTACTGGTATATAACCATTTCCTTCAACTAGTGTGTTTGATCAGTACATGTAAATTGCCTTGGGGTACAATGTAGGGAAAGCTATGTACAACGTAGCTGATAAGTTCTTCATACACGCACATACACTCACACATGGGTAACTATCTTATGATGCTTTGTTAAACTGTACTTTATTAAATAATGCAGCATTAATTATGGGTTTCATTAATCCTCACTGCCAAGACCACTGTATTTCAGCATATAATACATTAATCTATTCAGAATGTTTGGGCATGACATCATCTTTAATTAGCATATCGCAGCTTACGTTACTATGGGAATCAGTTCTCTGCAAAGCCAGATACAAATTTAACTAAGATTACTTTTGAACTAGTAAAGCTTTAAATAAACACCATCTAGGCAGGTACTAATTACCGGAAAACAGTAAATAAATAGTATGGGCTGTATGCTATTTCCAAGAGAAAAAAAAAAAAAAAATATATATATATATATATATATATATATATATATATGTATAAATAAAGGGAAACTATACATAAAGGCTCATCATGACACTCGGTTCACTATCAAAGTGATCTACTCATATCGCTTAAAACTAGGCATCCAGACAACCACGAATGCAGTCAAGAGAAGACAAACTGCCTCATTTTCAGAAACATAGCTTGAGACTGCATTTCGTAAAGGAAAGCAACTAACTGTCAGTTTTGAATGCTGAAACGCTAGTTTAAATCAGATGAAGTAATTATGTGAAGAAAAAAAAGGGGGGGGGACCAAGTTTTGACAGAATGATACATTTCAACAAAGTTGTCAAACACATTTCAGTAAACACATATGTCTATAAAACTAACTCTGATGATTAGCTTTCATGTTCCCAACCATATTATTGAAATCCTAAAACTATTAAAGGATTAGAATCTAAAATAAAGTAAAAGCATGTGTACACAGAATCTGTGTTATTTAATATTTTAAACGGTTCTATTCATATGTGAAAAGTTTAAATTTAATTCATATTATGTATTTAATTGAAAAAGTGAGTAAAAGAGCATTTGCAAAAAAAATAAAATTAGTGGTACATACTTTTTAGATGTTCATGAACATTTTATAGTGTAGGTTGATCTTTGAGAGATCTTAAAAGTCCAAAACTTTTAAGACCAGTCTTTAGCTTCTTTTTCTTTACATCTAACCAGTTATTATTGTCAGATGATCTTTTGAGAGCTGAAGATGGTGACCATTCCATTCCTTCTGGGATTGTAATATCTTTGTTCTGAATAAATTAAACAGCTTCTTTGACGTTATTGAAAGTTCTCAGTTCATTTTGATGAGTAATTTTGATTTTAGCTGGATAGACAAGTTGAGCTTTAATTTTATTCTGCTTTAATAGTTTTACTAATGGCCAAGAGTTTTTTCTCATTTCTAGAACTCTTGTGGAATAGTCATTGTCAAACCTTATTTGGTTTCCTTTGAATGACAAAAGACTTTTCCTCCAGGCTGTTTTTAGTATAAGTTCTTTGTCTAGAAAGGATAGGAACTTCACAATTATTGACCGTGGGGAAGCATTTGGAGAAGAAGAAATAGGTTTTCAAGTAGCTCTGTGGACTCTTTCAATTCCATAGGACAAACTTTCTGTTAGGTCCAAAATTTCAGGAAGCCAAGCATTTAGAAAAGAGATGATGTCTTCTGCTTCTGTCTTCTCAGGAACACTGAAAATTCTGATATTAGTTCTCCTTTCTCTATTTTCAACATCATCAACTTTATTTATCAGCCACTTATTTTGTTCCAATATAAGTTCACAGTGAAATTCATCTTCTTTTAACTTTCCATCTATATCACTCAGAGAAGTTTCAATGTCCAAAATTTTAGATTGTTGTTTCTGGTTAATTTATTTTAAAACATCTGTTTGTTGTTGACAGTTTGCCTTTAAATTTTCAAGATTATCAGTGAATCTGTCCATCTTTAAAGATAATTCCTGAAGAGTGGCAGATATAGACTGGATCTCTTTTTTTAGTGAAGAGTCGGAATGTGAAGCTTTTGAGTTGCTCATCTCTGTTCAGATAGATAATCATAAAATTTGACAGGAAAATCTTTAAGAATACTCTTCAAAGTTGAATATCTAGTAGATTAAAGGTTCTAGAACAGATTATTCAACTTTTAGATGGTAGATGAATGATAGAATTTTAATTAATAATTCCCCCGTTTTCTAGTAACTGATGTGGAGCTCAAGAGAAAAGCTGTTACCAGTTGGCCATCTAGGCTCCGCCCCCAATTTGAAATATTTCTGAATGTATATTGGCTGCTATAATGTTGCATGTCAGAAGGAAGAAGAGCAATGTTCATTTATCAGCAAATTGTAGACAGGCCAAAATATTCCATGGGTTATGATTCATTGCCAGTAGACACTTGGGCAGAAAACCTTAACATGCATAGAAAAAGAATCAAAAATGCAAAAATAGTATATCACAATCATACTATTGATTTATGTAGCAGTAGCACTGATACAGCTAGTAATATGAAAGGTATAAAATAACCACATACAACCACTACTGCAGCTGTAATAAGAACATAGCTGGTAAAGTACGTCTGTTTCTAATTCAAGCTGATCTAGACTATATATATGTATATAACAGTATGGATGCCAGCTGAAATGTGTATCCTAGTTCAAACCACAGGTTCTATACACATCACAGATTCAAACAGAGGTGAAAGTGCTAATACAGAAGTACATGACCTGTTTAACAAATCACAGAATGCAGTTTACAACAAACAAGAGGATGACCTAGTACTATAGTAGTGAACATCATGAGGTGCCCTTGCAACAGAAGAACTTGCTACTGAATATAAAATGCAATAGTGATTTATTATTCTTATTTTGCCCAGTAGAGTCTTCCAAATGGTGCCCGCATGACCACTGAAAAGAGCATCATTGTACTTGTGACTTTTTATTTATTTATTTTACTGTTCGGCTGAGGAGCTCAGATATTTTGCTGGTGAGAGCTTAAAGGAATACTTGCAGGAATGAAAAAAAATGCATCAAATGTGACCAGAGTGAGAGTAGTGTGTGCAGAAAGGGTACATAGTTTAATTCTTTACACAGGCCATAGTGATGGATGGTAGGTGGCAGCAAGAAGAAAAAAAATACTACATTCTGTTATACATTTGCTCAAATTAACACATACTGGAAATGAAAAGTTTTTGACACATTTCTGTAGAGTTTCCAGAATAACACAATGATGGTGATTTAGGGGGTACCATTTTCTTTATGTAGACCACCCAAGAAACAAGATGTTTTTTAACCTTCATCCATTCATTTTATGAGAGTTACTTGCATCATAGATTGAATGTAAGGCAGTGGAATTAATCCTGAATGGAGTGCTAACTCATCACATAGCACATACACCCATGTAGTTGCACACAGAAAGGACCCTCATAGGCAATGTGGAGGAATACAAAATGACTTAGCAGCACATTTCTGGAAAGTAGGAGGAAACCAGAGCAGCAACAACTCACAGGAGTGACAAAAGGTGTCACATAGAATGCATTTCAGCTTGTAATGAACTAGGAAGCAAGAACAGTAAATCAATAAAATTAACTACTGTGCCAGTCTGAAAGCCTGCCATTTTTAACAGTGGAGTCAACAAACAGGTCAAATGATAATGAACAGTCAACATTAATGCTAAAGTGCTCACAACAGTTTCAGTAGGGCCTAAGATGCCCACTAGTTCTGTTAATGTCAAGGTCCTGTGATAGAAAGCTCTGGAGGTAATGTGTGTAAATCAAAACTGTCTTTATTTTAGTAGTATTTGGTAAGTAATGGAAGTCCTTGAACCAACAGTCAAGTTTAACAAAACCTCTTTGCAGCTTTTGTTGTACAGTAGACAGAGATCTGCCTCTGTGTCTTCTGCATATTACACAATTGTAATTTCTGGCCATTATGTTATCATGGTTCTAGAAGGAAGACTTCATGGCCCTGGCATTATCCCTGGGGGAAACATTTGTCCATGCTTTAACTGATGGAATGATTGCCACCTTAATATGTATCCCTCATTATAACAACAGCTGTAGAGCCATCATAGGATTTTTATGAATAATCCTAGAAATGCAATGCAGTAAATTTGGTTTATGCTGTCAAATACTTTGAAGGGATAAAGGAACAGGGCTAATACAACTCTTTCATTTTTAAGGCCTTTGTGGATGAGCTTAATGATGGAAAGTAGAGTTGTACTAATGGTCCAGCCTTTTTAAAACTCATTCCGTCATTGCTGAGTATAATGTTAGCTTCTGTGTTACAACTTCCTTTCCACAAACTGAATCGGAATTAAGGATGAAAATGGGTCTATATTTACTTATTGCTATGGATATCTCTCCTTTATACTTTAGGATCAGAAAAGCTACTTTCCACAAATGAGTGAAGCAGTCATTTATTCAACTTCTGAGTGGAATTGCTTGGTAATGGAATAAACATTTTATAAATTTGATCTGAATGCAGTGATGACCTTCAGAGACGGTCCCTATAATTTTAGAAAAGAATTGTGAAAAGATTGACTTCCTTAAGATTAAATTCTGACTCTCTATGGCATAGTGACTAGCTTATTTGTATAAGCTCCCAATACAAGCGAAGAATGAGCACTTTCTAAATATTTTCTGTAGGCATATCTTGCCTTGAAGTCTAATGTATTTGGTGGGTTCTACCTCACATAAACGAAACACCACAACACCGACAACGCAATCACCGACACCACATAACCGACAGTACAAAAACACGAAATCCCACATGCCCGAAACGAAATAACCGACGGTACACAAACACGAAACCTCATACACTTCACACACCACAATCAACAACCAAAACACATTCCCCATCCAAAAACCACATACACAACACAAGCACACCAAAATCCCTACAAACCCACACTAAACCACACATACACAACTACCTACAACCCTGACCCAAACCCTAACCCTAAGGTCCGTCACTACCGCACACTTACCTGACCCGCTGCCTAACCCTAACTCACTTATCCGCCCCTAACCCAAACACAATCACTACCGCACACTTACCTGACCCGCTCCTAACCCTAACTCACTTATCCCGCCCTAACCCAAACACAATCACTACCGCACACTTACCTGACCCGCTCCCTAACCCTAACTCACTTAACCCACCCCTATCCCCACTTACCTTACTCGCACCCTAACGTCCGTCACTACCGCATACTTACACAGCCTTTTCCCATTTCGGCATCCTCGGCGTCGGTGCTTTCATCCGTCGGGTCGGTCTTCTGCTTGTCGATCTTCTTGGTCCCGTCGCGTCGGTCTTCTGCGCTGTCGATCTTCTGGGGCTCGCGATTTCCCTGTCGATGTTCCGGCGTGTCGTTGAAGTGAGGTAGAACCATTTGGTGACAGTATGATGGCAGAAAGTTTTCCAGGATGACATAAGTAAGAGCCTCCTTGCTAGGAAACTTTTATGGTCACTTTGCTACTTCTTAGAGAAGAACAGCAGATTTCAGTTTGCTTTTGAATGTCTTTCTTGCAATGGTTTCAGATACTCCTGTATCAATGGAATGAGGTAGGTGATTTAATCTTGCTATATTCTGCCCTCAGTTAATCTTTTGAGATCATTAGACGTTTTAGCAACACTGTCATCCTTGGCTCAGAGTCATGCTTAACTCTGAAGGACATTATAAGGGTGATGCTATCAAGAATATTGAGAATATAATCTACAAAAGATTTAAGTGTATTATCAATGGTTAGAAAGCAACCATCGGACCATGAGATTATTTATTGGACTAAACAAAGTGATTTTCCTGCCCTTGATGTATTTTTTTTCTTTTTTTATCACCTAAGTCTAATGTATGAATTCTTAAACTGTAACTTACATGTGAGCTCATCACAAAGATTACACGCAGTGATGACTGATAAACAAGCCAGTAGCTTATTGTTTTATGTTGAGAAGCATGACTTCAAAACCCTACAAAAAGTGTTTTTGTAGGGAGGCATACATAATACTGGTGAAAAATGAAAAACACCACTGCTGTGCACTGTTGGCAATCACAGTATAAAATAATGTTGGTTTGCCAAGCAGTTATTAAAAACACACACATGCATGCACGCATGCACACACACAAAATCTATGTTTATACTAGTATGGGATAACATAATTATCTCTGGGTGAGGTTGTTTATCTGGTTCACCAAGTCAAAGAAAGTGTCTTTTTTTTTAAGAGGAAACATCTTTATTGAAGTATCACTTATGACATAGCAATCATACATTTATATAAATTAAAACAAATCATATTGACATATTTTCAGTTGCAGAAATTGCACATCACTTATAATCTTCTGTACAGTCATTGTCAGTCAAATGCAGCATAACTCATCCATTTCCTGACTTCCAACACAGCTCATTCCTCTCCAGAACATTATTCTGCATGTCTTGCTCCCACAATTTTCATTTGTTTCTGTATGAATTGCTCCTACTATTGTCTAAAGATCCTGCCTTTAGTGCTTTTATCTCTGTTACTATATTCACTACTTCTAGTATGGTTGGTTAGACTTTGATTTATTTCTGTTTTCTAGTAGTTACTTTTTTGGCAGCTACGAGAATTAAACTCACCAAAGCCTTACTATGTCTAGCCAATTCCAATTCTGTATGACATCTAAAAAAATAATCTCCTTAGGTAGTATTTGCTCACCCAGTTTTTCTGACAGAGTGGTCTGCAGGAAATTTTTAAAGTCTGCCATCTCATCATACTCCCAAAAAATATGTTACTAATTTACCTCTTTGTTCCCCATCTCACCTCCAACATTTGCAATCTACCTGAGGAAAAGTTCTTTGGATTCTGCTTGGTTTATAAAATTAGATATGCAAAGACTTCCAAGCAAATATCCTAAATCTTCCAAACTTTGTTGCATATTTAGAAGCCATACATATACCCTCCCATTGTTTCTCTGTGAACTGCTTATCCAATCTCTCTTCCCAATCCTTTCAAACATCCTCTAATTGATTCCTATATTTATCTAATATTTTATATGACGTATTAATTATCCTTTTTAACAGAAGCTTCTGTCCTAGGTTGTACTCAAAACTCTACCAGTGCTGGTCTTTCACTTAGGATTCCACTTTTCCGTATTTTTTTTTTGCTTATAATCTGATGTCAGTCCTTAAAAGGAAAAAGAAAAGTTCTGAGTGAGAAATGCCAAGCATGATGAAGAAACTTACTGAGAAGCACCAAAAATAAATAGCTGGTCATGAGGATATATGTTTTGTAATCATATATTTCATAAAGGTGATTGTCTCAGTTCGAAGGAGTGGCACTGTGCCTTGTAGTCCAGATAAAGTGACCGGTAGTCAGCTTAAGTCATGGGTGCCTAGGAAATATTTTGGAAGATAGAAATCAAACCTCGGACCTCTTTTCAGAAGAAAGACAACGACTACTAAGAACTGACCAAAGATAGCCTTTTGAAAGGTACCAAAAAATGTGTAACTCCTAGATAGGGTAATGTGTATCATATTATAAACCTTTTTTAATTTTATATGGATGTGTTTGTAAATAAAATACACATAGATATGGTAATTTCAAAGAAATAAAGTAACATACCTCTCAGCTGGCCCTGATTTTGCATCATATTTTCTGTCCCTTGTAAATATTTTATTTTCTGGTAAATTACTGAGGATGTCAACCATTCAGTAATGCTAGACATTAGAATTTCATATTTTCTGTTTTTCAGAAAATGTCTGTTAATGCAAACCTCGTTGGGATATTAACATTTTAAGTGAATTGAAGTAACGCAAACCATCCTTGATTTTGGGTCTTTGTCCCCCTTTATTTTTTGGCTTAATCCAGAAGTCTTGAGCAAAGAGGTTGAGATCTATGTGCAAGACTTTCATTGTACAGATATTTCTGTATAGGTAATAGAAAAGACACATTGAAAACAGATGGAAGTGTAAATGTATATCTCTACTGTTTTCCTTGAAAGTTTCAGAACAAGATATCCTGCAAAAATGATCTTCTCAGTCGAATTCAGTAATGGAAATGGGAATACTGACCAATATAATATACTTCTCAGTGACTCCTGTGATATTAGTGGAATGTCAGTGCTTTATAAACACTGGGATTTTAGCAATGAATTATAGTCCTTGTCTTTGGTATCACAGGATACTCTCACTTTGAATATCATCAACTCCTTTCTTATGTAACCTTTTCTTTGACCTGTATTAGCGGAGGTGATTTCCTTTAGCCCATTGTCCATTTCTGGCTATTCTGTCAAGAATACCATCACATACTATTACCAAGACAGAGAAAAGCACAATTTGCTTAGTCAGTAGACAGTAGCTACATTTAAAACATGAGCTGAGGAGGGATATCTAGATTGCATGACTCTATTTTTTTTTTCTTTTTTCTGTCTGTGCTGTATATTCACCATCAGTTCATCCTGGTCGATTGGTCCATTCATTCCGTATCACTAGACTCAGGATCAGCTGGAAAGGGTCATTATTTATACACCCATAATCGGAGGTCCAAGATGTTCTACTTTCAGGACCCTGTTCCTGCATGCACTCAAATGTGCTCTGAGAAGAGACATGCAATGCGACAGAAGAATTCCCCTCACTTTCTACAAGGAGTCAGAGTCCCTCAAAGCAGTCTGCCCATCCCCTTTGAGCACAAATGGTGTCTTCCCCCATCCCCACCAGGGAAACTGCATCAGCATTTTATGCCCATGAATATGCCCCCCCTGACAGGTGGTCGGCATGTGTTCTTTCATTCTTTCCCCCCTCTCATTGGCTCCTCTAGTGTCAGGGCTGCTACTCAGTCCACAGTGGCCTGGTTCACATCTAGGACTCCATCCTTTTTTGCTGTGATGTCAGTCATTTGCAGAGAGGTTGAAATAATCTCATTTTTAATTTATTAATCTATGGATCTATGTATCTTTATTGCATCTAGCTGATTTCATATTCTAGGGTTTATTCATTGACTTTGCACTTTCCAAATTTAACCCAAATGAATATGAAGTATAAGTTATATAGAAAAAAGGTATCCAGTTTGAGTGGTGGGCTCACACGTAGTGATTCAGGCTCATGCTTTAATCTGGATTGTCTGATGTTCTAACTCTCAATCTTACTTTAATGCACACAGTCCAGTATTAAAAGCATTGCACTACTTTACAGAGCTTTCTGATAAGGAAACACTAAGTTATACTTATCTGTGTGTGTGTGTGTCTGCGTGCATGTGTATGTGTGTGTGTGTGTGTGTGTGTGTGTGTGTGTGTGTGTGTGTGTGTGTGTGTGTGTGTGTGTGTGTGTGTGTGTCTGTGTGTGTCTGTGTGTGTGTGTGCTCGTGTGTTTATATCTGTATTAAATATTTCCACTTAAAATTATATCTCTTTTGGTGATAAGATAAATAGAAGTACAGGCCTGCCTTACTTTTTAAAACAGTGAAGTATACTATTCTGTATAAATCAGTTTCTGATTTTAATCTTGAAGAATTTCCAGTCTCAAATGTTTCCATTTTAGTTTAAACGTCTCAAATTAAACAGCTGCTCTTGCATTTTTTTCATGCGGTTTTGTCTGAAATGCAGTCATAAATGTTCTGTATAATTTGTTAGAAAATTGATTTCATGTGTATTTAGAGATCCTGGTAACATTTAAAAATGTGACTTTGTGGTCTCTGGTAAATGCAAAAAGGCAATGTAATTTGGTATATTATTATATGATAAATAATCACTGTAATATACATTTCATATAATTTTTTATGTTCCCTTTTTTATTTGATTACTTTTTATGATGTACCTTCTCATTGCCTGAGGAGGTACACTGAAACTGTGGGGAGTAACTTATGGTAAAATAAAAACAGAAAACAAACAAACATAGTAATAAAGAAGTATTAATGAAAGCCACAGTGTTCCATCACTCACCAAATTGGATTAATGCTTTAAAATGTGAGCTCCTACTGTGCACTTCATTTTGTCACAATGTAACTGGTTAGTGTCCACTGACTCATTACTGAATACAGTTATTAAAATTCAGATTCTTTGATGGTAACTATAAAATGATTTACATATTCTGTTTCCAACAACATGTACCTACAAACTGCAGATCTTGTGTTCTGGATATGTTTTGACATTTTGCACTATAATATCTCTACAAGGATACCAACGATATATGGGCAGTATGAGCAAACAGATCTGAGTGCAGTGATCTGAAACTTCTATTTGTCTTCTACAAATTTGCTGAAAAGCAGAAGATTTTTTTTTTTTTTTTTTTTTTTTTTTTTACTAGCGGTGGCATCAGTCTGATTATTATAATATGTGTGGGGTAACGTAGGTGTGCAAGCCCCCTCCCCCCCCGCACACACACACATTTGCTATTTGTACTATTTTCTGCATTTTAATCCAAATGTTTTTGTTTGTTTAATAGAGGATGCTCATTAACAGATATGGTTTTCCACAGTAAACTTAACTCTGATAAGCTAATTTGAATTTTAAAGGCTACATAAATAAGCTAAGGATTTATTTGCTGTTTTTACCAGCTTCTGAAGCTATACAGCTAATCAAATCCCTTTTTTGAATAGTTTTATATGCCACATCTAACATCCTAATATTCTGTGTATGTTGGCTCAGTGCAATGTGCCACTTATTTATGTATTGCTAAAAATCCTCACGTGTTGCTTGTTGGAAGAACCCCTGCACTGCATGCAGTTTGGTTTGTTCTTTTAACACACATGCCACTGTTAATCTTTATTAAACACATCTTGTGTCTTGTCTCATTCCTGTTACTGCATGTGGTTTGGTTAGTTCTTTTAACACACGTACCACTGTTAATCTATATTATACACACCTTCTGTCTTTTCCCATTCCTGTTACTGCATACAATTTTGTTTGTTCTTTAACACACATGCCACTGTTAATCTATATTATACACACCTTCTGTCTTTTCCCATTACTGTTACTGTATGCAGTTTGGTTTATTTTAACACACAGCCACTGTTAATCTGTATTATACACACCTTCTGTCTTTTCCCATTACTGTTACTGTATGCAGTTTGGTTTATTTTAACACACAGCCACTGTTAATCTATATTATACACACCTTCTGTCTTGTCCCTTTTACCTTTCCCCATGTCTGGATTTCTATAACACAGCTCATGCTGGTTGCATCTCCATCAAAATCTACAAGCATTTGAATTTTATGTTGCTTTATTAATGCCCACTAAATGTCCAGCATCATTTTTACCTATAAGGGATGCTAGCCTGCTGTCAAAATTAGTAGTAATAAATGTAACAATATATCAGTAGAGACAGGGGGTTTATAGTCTACAAAAGAAACTCCATGAAGCAGATGGTGAAGTAAATTCTGTGAATTTCGGTCACCTCATAAGGTGCATTTTGCTTCTTCACATTTGTTGACCACCTATTTCTATCTCATGAAACTCCTCCTGTTCATGTTCTCCCCTGGAAAGATACCTTGCCATTCCACCTGAATGGAATGAGAGAGTTTATGTTTCCCCATATTAATATATGTAATATAATGAGCAAAATCAGACCAAGGCATGGAGCAGAATTCACCAGATATGATGTGACAGAAACATTGCTAAACCATGTAGTACCTGTTCCTGTTGCTCTTCTGCTTTCTACTTATTACTTCTCTTTCAATGTGGTACATGCACTTGTATGATACCATCTCATACCTGCTTTCTACTTGTTACTTCTCTTTTCATATGGTATGTACACTTGTATGATACCATCTCATACCTGCTTTCTACTTGTTACTTCTCTTTTCACATGATATATGCACTTGTATGATACCACCTCATACCTGCTTTCTGCTTATTACTTCTCTTTTCTTATGGTATGTGCACTTGTATGATACCATCTCATACCTGCTTTCTACTTGTTACTTCTCTTTTCATATTGTATATGCACTTGTATGATACCACCTCATACCTGCTTTCTACTTATTACTTCTCTTTTCATATGGTATATGCACTTGTATGATACCACCTCATACCTGTTTTCTACTTATTACTTCTCTTTTCATATGGTACGTGCACTTGTATGATACCACCTCATACCTGCTTTCTACTTGTTACTTCTCTTTTCATATGGTACGTGCACTTGTATGATACCACCTCATACCTGCTTTCTACTTATTACTTCTCTTTTCATATGGCATGTGCACTTGTATGATACCACCTCATACCTGCTTTCTACTTATTACTTCTCTTTTCATATGGTACGTGCACTTGTATGATACCACCTCATACCTGCTTTCTACTTATTACTTCTCTTTTCATATGGTATGTGCACTTGTATGATACCACCTCATACCTGCTTTCTACTTATTACTTCTCTTTTCATATGGTATATGCACTTGTATGATACCACCTCATACCTGCTTTCTACTTATTACTTCTCTTTTTATATGGTACGTGCACTTGTATGATACCACCTCATACCTGCTTTCTACTTATTACTTTTCTTTTCGTATGGTATGTGCACTTGTATGATACCACCTCATACCTGCTTTCTACTTATTACTTCTCTTTTCATATGGTGTGCGCACTTGTATGATACCACCTCATACCTGCTTTCTACTTATTACTTCTCTTTTCATATGGTATGTGCACTTGTATGATACCACCTCATACCTGCTTTCTACTTATTACTTCTCTTTTCATATGGTATGTGCACTTGTATGATACCACCTCATACCTGCTTTCTACTTGTTACTTCTCTTTTCATATGGTATGTGCACTTGTATGATACCACCTCATACCTGCTTTCTACTTATTACTTCTCTTTTCATATTGTATATGCACTTGTATGATACCACCTCATACCTGCTTTCTACTTATTACTTCTCTTTTCATATGGTATGTGCACTTGTATGATACCACCTCATACCTGCTTTCTACTTATTACTTCTCTTTTCATATGGTATGTGCACTTGTATGATACCACCTCATACCTGTTTTCTACTTATTACTTCTCTTTTCATATGGTATGTGCACTTGTATGATACCACCTCATACCTGCTTTCTACTTGTTACTTCTCTTTTCATATGGTATGTGCACTTGTATGATACCACCTCATACCTGCTTTCTACTTATTACTTCTCTTTTCATATTGTATATGCACTTGTATGATACCACCTCATACCTGCTTTCTACTTATTACTTCTCTTTTCATATGGTATGTGCACTTGTATGATACCACCTCATACCTGCTTTCTACTTATTACTTCTCTTTTCATATGGTATGTGCACTTGTATGATACCACCTCATACCTGTTTTCTACTTATTACTTCTCTTTTCATATGGTATGTGCACTTGTATGATACCACCTCATACCTGCTTTCTACTTATTACTTCTCTTTTCATATGGTATGTGCACTTGTATGATACCACCTCATACCTGCTTTCTACTTATTACTTCTCTTTTCATATGGTATGTGCACTTGTATGATACCACCTCATACCTGCTTTCTACTTGTTACTTCTCTTTTCATATGGTATGTGCACTTGTATGATACCACCTCATACCTGCTTTCTACTTTTTACATCTCTTTTCATAGGGTAGGTGTACTTGTATGATACTGCATCATATCTGCTTTGTACTTACTCTGTTTTCATATGGCACATGCCCTTATACAATACCACCCTGCTTTCTGCTTACTACTTCTCTTTTCACAGAGTACATGCACTTGCATGATACTATGTCATATCTGGTTTTACTTATTACTTCACTTTTCATAGGGCAGATGTACTTGTATGATACTGTATCATATTTTTGCTCTGAAAATGGATAAGTGGAGATGAACAGTTCTGATGAAATGGGTGGGCTACACTGGGTCTGACAGAAACTGCTAGAGGGTAGGATACTGTAGACATGTACATCTAGCTTCTTTTTCTGTTACTAAGTGCTAATTTGTTTGATGAATTGCAGGTATAATTTTTATGGTTTCAAATAATTAACTATTCAACTGGCCTGCAACTCACAACAAGAACTGAGCATACTATGTATGTGTGCTTTGCAACACCTTTAAGGATCACTAGATTTATTTATTTATTAATATGTATTTTTGCTGACCTGTATTCAGTATTTTCAGAGAAGTCTCAGGAAAAAAAGCTACAGATACACCAATAAGTCAATTGTAAACATCCTAAGCAGCTAACGATGATCTGCATTCCTCTCTAGGAATCTCCAGGTGCTTTATGTTAGAAACTCAATAACCAATAATATCAAAATGGCCTAAACATGTCATGCCACAAATGTTGTATTGAAGGCTACTTCTTCTACTATGTTTGTCTTTTCAGCTTTTCCCTGTTAGAGGTCGCCACAGAAAAACTCCAGTTCGCTAATGATTGGCAGTCAGTTTTTTTATGGTGCCGAGTTGCCAGCCTGATGCTCAACCTTCAGCGAAGGCACACCCATTCACCCATGTGTTTTGGGGGCCACTCGTCCGCGGGAAGAATCGAACAGGAGAACCTCTTGCTGTGAGGCCACAATGCTACCGCTGTACCACCATGGCTCCCCATTTCACAGAATTAAAAGCTTTGCAAATCTCAAAAAAGAAGGAAGTGTGAAAGAAGGAAAGAAGGAAAGAAAGAGAAAGAAATATAAAGAGAAAAAGAAATGCAGAAAGAAGGAAAGAAAAAATAGAGAGTGAGAAAGAAAGAAAGAATGAAAGGGGGGTGAGAAAGAGATTATTAATTTTATTTATTTATTTTTCTTGGTTTACCTTGTCATCCCTGCTCCTTCATAGTTTTGAGACATGTAGCATTTTGATGAGTACCGGAGCTAAGTCCCATCCTGTCTCTTGTTGGCATGCTTCTTACACTCACACAAGTCATTTTGAGCTCCCTTTCCTGCTTTCCCTAGCCGTTTTTCATCTGATTTTGGTAACTATCTGCTCTCTCCTAAAGTGTATGAAATAATCTCTGTTTATAGCAGATATGACCCTTGTCTTGTCTACCAGTGAATCAACCTATACTGTTGCGGGTAATCTTAAGGTCCTAGATATGCTGGAACACTGCGGCAAAACCGCCATACCCTTGTTGATTTGCTTAGGCTTCCCTACAGCTTTCTGTATCTCTCTTTTACTTCCTACTATCAGCGAGTACCTTAGTTCTAGTATTGGCCTCGACCCTACACAGTCGGCTGCCATTTACAAACACAGAATGCCAATTTCAACTGCAACATAGATTATTAATGTGATAGTGTTTCTGATTAATCTAGTTTTGTTTCTGATGAATCTAGTTGCTCTTCACTGAACTCAAGCAAGCCTGTAACTGCATTAATCTACGTAAGTTGTATTAAAACAGCATGGTTTTTACTTTCCTCTGCAGGAAGCTAATATCATAGAATTATTCTTAAGCCACATACAGCAATTCTCTATTGATGTATTACAGTACAGAGTGCCATTTTCTGCTCTGTAGCTACTAATGCAGTTTGGGAGCCACTGTTGTTCTGTTGATTGAATTTATTTTGTATTAAACGGTCATGACTAGTCTACTGAAGCCCCTGTCTTCCACTTCTTTTCCTCCTTTCTGTACCACCTAACTTTCACCTCCCTGCACCTTATTAACACCATCTTTCCCTTTCCTAGCCCCTTGATCTGTAACCCTATACTCTCTTTTTACCTCATGCAATTCTCCCTCTTTCTACATATTCCCCTTCCCTCAGCATTACTAGCCATAACCTGTCTTTTTCTCCTCACTTCCCTTTTTCCTTAGGTTTTAGATCCTTCCACTCAAAGTGCCCTTTATCTCCAAGACATAGGGAAAGACTCCTCTCCAGTTGAAGACTGCTACTCTCAGCTATTCCAGTAATTTTATTGTACGTAAAGTGTTACCATACCAATATTAGGTTATTGTTAAGAATACCATCCTTTCAGGTGATTCTGCACATCACCCCCAGCCCCCACTGCTCCACTCTCTGCTCAAACAGCCTCACCCAAGACTCCTTCTCTTATCTGCCTCTTCATTAATTTCTGTAATTTGTTTCCTCTGCCCCCTTCTGGGAACTATCACACTCATCTTCTTTAAACTATCTACCTCCCTGTACCTACCTATTCCCATTACTCTTTCCATCTACTTCTGCCCCACTTAATAAATACTTCCAGCTGCCTTGTGTGTCTCTCTACTTAAGTTGCAACCCCTCCTCACCTGACTACCACCACCTTTCAGTATCTCTGCCTAACAGTCTTACCTGTCTTCACCATAATTCCACTTTTTTTCTTCTTTGGCTTTTCATATATTTTTCTGCATACTCACTAAATCTTGGCTTACAACTGAAAAACAAATACTAGACTATTCTGGACCTTCTACTTACTGACTGATTGTTTCTCTTCACTTTTCATACTCCTGTCGAATTGAGCTCTAGCCGCTCCATTAGCCCTTCATTTCACTCAAGATCACTCCACTCCCCTTCCCTACCCCCATTCCAACTCACCCCAGGATTACTTTAATTTATAGCTAACACTCTTCCTCCACTCCCCCCTCAAACCCCTCCCTCCCAATCTCCTCCAGTCAGTCTCCTCTCCTCTCTTCCTGTTCTATACAATTACACATAATTACATAGCGCACCTCCAAATCCTCTTATATTTGTACTCTCCACACCCCACACCCTCTATCTATGGCCTGTTATATCACAGCACCCATCTGTCTGACACATCACCTCTTAATCCTACATAACCTAAAATTGCTCTCCATTCTTAACCACCTCACTTCCCCGTATCTCTAGTCTCCAACACAATCAAAACACCACACCACTATCCTAGGCTTAAGTATACTTACCACTTCACACATCTTTTCTTAAACTTCTTTACAATGACCTATATCTCACCTCTTTCATAATTTAGCATCATCACCATCCAACCTCTCTAGCTATTAACACTTACAACTATCTCACAACCTCAAATCTACACCCTCCAACTCATCTCTCATTAACTCCCTCCTTCCTCCAACTACTGTTACCACTCTACCCCTTACGTAACATATCTCCTCTCAATAATCATACTAGCTCTCCTCTCTATTTCTACTCTCTCTCTCCTTCATACCTTATCCTCCTACAACACTAACCTTACACCCATTCACCTCTCTCCTACTTCTATCAACACTATACCCTCACCCCAGTCAATTCACTCTTTTCCAACAATATCTTCTAAACATGTCCACAACCACCCCTTCCCAAATTAAATTGTCTCCCCACCCCCCTATGTTCCCCAAAAATAAAGAAAAATACTACCTCAATCCCTCCTCTACTCAAAACTCTACATCTCATCTGTTCTTGCAAGTTTTCTCCTATTAAGTGACATTCATCCCAACCCTGGACCTCATAACCTTACCCATACTAATGCAAAGCTCACAGAACTGGCTACCACTTACCATCCCAAAAGAACATTTAACCCTATTCTCCATAAACATCAGAAGTATACTAAACAAAATCAGTGAATTTCATGCCAGGTCACACCTGCACTGTTCTGATATTCTTGCACTCACAGAAACATGGCTAAAACCCCATATCCATGACAAAAACATTCCTCCCCCAGGCTATAACATCCTATGTTTGGACCGAGCTCAGAATAAAGGTGGTGGAGTTGCTATTAAGTTCTCCATTCATTTAACCATAACCACCCCATCCCCTCTTTCTCTCCTACAGAACTACTCCACAGCTGCAGAATTAATGAACACAAATCAATTACCATAGCTGCAATATACATAGCCTCATGCAATAATATCCTTATGCTTGAGAACATTCTCTTCTGGCGCTCACAACACTCACTCAATGAAACTACTCTCATGGGTGATGTAAATATCATTTGGCTACCCTTATCCTCCAACAGTCCTACCACACATATTAATCTACATGGCTTCTCCCAGTTAATAACTACTCCTACTCATACCATCAAACCTACTAATACTTATTCCCTCATTGACTGGATACTCGTCTCTGAGCCTCAGAAATACCACTTTCCCACAACTCTCTCTAACTCCCTAAGTGATCACTGTCCTATCAAGGTTCTCAGATTCTCTCCTCACTTTGATCAACCCCATAGATACATAGAGTGTTACAAGCTCACCAATTTTCACCCGGTCATCTTAAATACCCATTTCTCATCAGTAAATTGGACATTCCTAAAATATGTACCTCTTGATGATGCAGTCCTCAGATTCAGTTCTATATTCCACAATATTCTCAACTCTCTTGCCCCCCAATGTACTGTTTGGGTAAAATCATTTATATACACCTGGCTAACTCAAACCACATTCACCCTCATGCAGCAAAGAGACAAAGCTTAGAAAGTCTGGTCTAAAACAAAACTCCCTTCCCATCTCCAACACTATAAAGAACTATGCAACCTTTCAGAACAACACATCATTAGCGATAAGAAAACCTTCTATACCAACCCTCCCATCTCACTCTCAAATAACCCAAAGAAATTTTGGTACTCTGTCAATCAAATTCTGCCCCCAGGTAATCCATCTGGCCATAATCCATGTCCTAGAAACTGCATCTACCTTTAATACCTACTTCATTGAAAAAATCAGCACACTGTCTCCACAAATTAACTCCTGTACCAATGTTAATACCATTCCCAATTCATACTCAACCACCCATCAAACTCAGACCTTCTCTCTGAAACCTGTCTCAACTAACTATAACAAATCATTGCTCAACAAACTAAAATCCTACTCACCCTTTGTGGACAACCACCTCTCTTCCTGAGTATGACAGCAAACTTGGTTGCCCTCCCTATCTCCATTCTCATTAACTGTTCCATTGCTGAATCCAAAGTCCACTCAATCTGGGAAAAAGTCTACACTATTCCCATTCACAAGGGTGGAAACTCATCAGAACTTGCCAACTTCAGGCCTACAGCTATTTTATCTCATCTTTCCAAAATCTTAGAGAAGTGTGGCCACAAACCAATTCTCCACTACCTCTTACATGGGAACCTGCTCATCCCCACACAATATGGCTTTTGCCCCAAACATAGCACCTCCACTGCCATTATATCCTTCCTGAATACTATATCCCAAGCCAGAAATAATCATAAACATGTATCAACCCTATTACTTGACCTTTCAAATCTTTCAACCCTGTGTCCCACCCTCTTCTGCTTGCTAAACTCTCTGAACTTAATCTCCTCACATCTATCATTTCCTGGTTTTCTAGCTATCGCTCAGACCGACTTTAATCAGTTAAATGGCTGTCTACAACATGTCCTGCCCTCCCTATTAAAATGGGCATATCTCAGGGATCCACTCTGGGCCTGCTACTGTTTAACATATTCATTAACCAACTACACACATCCTTCCCTCAGTCACCTCTGGTGCAATAGGCAGATGAATCCACAATCACCACTGCTGACTCCTTCTCATCAACTGAAAACTGGCTTTCTAATAATCAGTTGATTCTAAATTCAAAAAAAACAAACAAAAAAAAAAACCCAAACTCCTGCTTCTTACTCCCAAATCCATGAATCATTTCAAGCCCTTCTTGTCGATCAACTCCCAAAACAATATACTCATCTTTGTTGAATCTCACACCAAGCTTCTGGGTGTTATCATAGAAGACCAAATCACATTTGATTTGCATGTCTCCAATGACATTAAGAAAACCCACCAAAAACTCAGACTCCTATATCAAAACAAAAAATGTCTCACCTCCAAATCCAAAATCTCCCCATCCCATGCATACCTCCTCCCTAGCCTTCTGTACAGTTCACAAATCCTTACTGACCTGCAGACCTCCCTCCTAATGAAGCTCAAATCTACTTATAATAAAATAGCTAAATTTGCCTTGGGTCACTCCTACCGCTCTCACCACTGTCTTGCCCTTCAAAACTTAAACTGGTTAGAACTCCTTCATCAATTATTCTTTTTTACTCAACTCCAGGTCATACACAGCCTACTGTACCAACCTTCATCTTGCCGTGACGTTGCCTCTCTTGTCTCTCTCTATACCCCTCTTAGGTCTCTCCATAGCTCTGAACAAAACTTCCTCCAACTCTACAAACCCAAAAGCAAAATAGGGCAAAAACTGTATAGCTACCTCCCAGCCCTAGCTTGGAACAAACTTCAACTAGAAATCAGGAATATTATCTACCCACAAAATTTCAAGGTTGCTATAAAAAACTAACAGTTCTTGCATCTGTCTTTGCAATCACCCTTCCTGATAGCCTCCCTAGTCTCAAATCCTTCTCCTGCACCCCTCTCAGTAACCACCCTCTTTGCATGCATCCTACTTCTCAAATTCTCTCTACCACCAACAATCCAATTTTCTCAAATTCTGTCTACCACCCTCACCCAGTTTCCTCCTCTTTGATTTACTCACTGGTTGAAGTCCTACTCCCCTCTACTTCATAATTGACTTACGTCATCTTCTCTCTCCACCCTGAACTTCGACAAAAATAACCTCTTTCTCTATTCCTGAGTCTTTACTAGTCTCTCACCCACATTTTATCAATTCAATAAATATAGGGCCTGCACTACTAGATTTTGCTTAATTCTTGACTGATTTGTATGTTTAATGCAAATATGTTGTATATCTTGTTTGATTACTTAGTGTATCTATGTTTTCCTAAATAATTTTAGAGTATGATTCTTTTTTATTTTTGTAAACCATTGTATTTTTTTATACCTTATGTTTGTAATCATTGTGAAGCTATTCTCTCTGGGCCTCCAATGAAAAAGACCTCCTTCCCAGTCGGAATAACCCAGTCAACAAATGTCAGATAAATAAATAAATAAAGTAAGTCCCACTGTGTAATACACATTTTCAATGGAGGCCCGGGGAGGAAAAACTCTATTTGCTTACATTGCATTATACTAAGTTCCAGTTAAACACAGAGTAGTTACATTTCTATGTACATTTATACACATACAGTAGTTACATTTATACATTCTAAGATTTTACAGAGGTGGGAGTTATGGAAGAGAAAGCCCACATGAAACTTAGTGGATTGTACAAGCAGCAGTTATGTATAAAAATTGTTTTGTCATTTCTATGACAGGTTGAGTATTCTGTTTAAGGAGAGTATTTGGAGAATATTGTAACGTGAACACAAAAGTCATAACCTTGCGATGAGCATGTGCATGACCAGAATTGGTTAAGATATCGTTTAAGAAGTGGTATAAAACTATTAAGTTTGTTGGAGAATTTTATTTGTGTAGGGGTACTTTTCCAGACAGAGTTTAGCAACATACTAGGAGTAGAGTGAGTCAACTGCAACATTATTTGACTTATTTGTAAGTAATAAGAATTTATACTAGAAAGGAGGTCCCTTGCTGGACAGTAGTGCAGTAATAAGTTTTGTTGTGCAGGGCATTTTTGTGGATGATGAATGAGTTTGTGTGCTGTAGGTAGTTGTGAGTTTGTGTGCTGTAGGTAGTTGTGTAGTTCAAGCCATTTTAATTGCTTTAAGCTATAACAATGGTGGATCCTATGATGGAGATTGTTGTCAAATTTAGCTATTTTATTGTAGCAGAAGGCAAGTTTCTTCTTTGAGTATTGTTTACGTTTGTTAAGATAGGAGTGGAGTATAAGAGAGTCAGTGGCTAGAGTTCTTCTTACAGTATCTGTAAGGAATCCATCAATCGTATTAAGGGAGCCTTGTTTCTGGTATGTAGATTTAATGGTGTGCAGTATATGCCGGCCATATTTGAGATTGTTATCTATTATAACACCTTGAAATTTACTGTGAATTACAGCTTCAGTGATGGTATTATACCTGAAATGGTTGACCAATTTATTGGGGATTTTCCAGTGTCAACAAACTGGCTATCTACCACCAGCTATGCTCAGCTATTTAAAAAATAAAAATAAATAAAAAAAACACTGACTAGAATTAATTAAACCTATAATTTTTAATTCTATCAACTATAACAGAATATTACTTAACAGCTTAGCATCTGCACTAAGTAGCAACATGGTTTAGAATTTTTCTGGAGCTGCTTTGATTTAAGCACAATTCAGGATTGATGTCACTATGCTTTTAATGAAAGAGTGAGAGAGAATGCCCCTGCCCCTAGTTTCAGTGAAATTTTAGTACAGAGGTAACAAAATCTCCTTTTCATAACCTTTAAAGAATTCCCTTAGGAGATCATCCACTCCTGCAGCTTTGCCTCATTTCAAACCATGCAGGGAGCTGAACATTCTTTTATAACACTTTTCTACTCCATTCCAGGTACACTGCTTACTCAAGCAAAGTAGCAAACTCTCTTATAATACTGTTTTTTGTGCATTTAATTTAACAGGGCTTCATACTTCACCCATGGTAAAAAAATCCATAAAGACAACCAAACTTCTGACTAGGAACTCCAACCTAGCTATCAGCCATTGCTCTCTAAATCATCTTCTCTAACAAAATTACCTTTGGGATGCAGATATTTCTAAATATAATTAAAAATCCTGTCTTCTTTCCCTCAATTAATGAGCAACAGTCTGTCACTAACCAATACCTGACCCTTTCCCAATTGTCTACATTTCTGATGTATATAACTTCCTGTGGAAATATGATATCACATTTCTTTCTTTACAATATTATTGAATTATTTCCTGTTTTATGACTTGTTTATCACTTACAGAATTCCAGGACAGATACCATCTCCCCATCTCACCGAACACATACTCTCTTCTCATTCCCTTCTGAGCTGAATCAGAACCTCATTGGCCATATAATCTACGTCTGTTAAATGGGCCATAGGATGGTGCCTAACATGCATTGATTCATCATCAGCCTTCCTACCTGCCTTCCAACTCATTATACAAAATAATTCCTACCCTACTAACTAGCTTTACTCTCAACACAGCAAGGGTTTTCACATTTTTTTTTCTTAAAGCAGTAAGCATATACAAAACAATGTATGATAAAAGCATTTCACTATGCATTATTCAGTATCCCATCTCCTTCCATACAGCTTACACCCTGTATCGAAGAGCACACTGGATGATAATGAGAATTTGTATCCTAAGTTGCAAATACAGATAATACAGCTAGGCATGCTGTCTTCCACTTAACTGTTGTTCCCAAATTGTTTCCCAAACTTTCAATAACCAGTATTAATTAATATTAATGTGCCTGTTCCACTGTTGCCAATATTTGCTTTAGAAACAGTAACACCTTCTACTCCACTGGTAAGTTTTCCCAGAAAGTTGTCTTTACTATCTGCTGCAATTCTGTATTCATAGCTAGCTTTAGAGGGTTTGATGAGGGATCTCAACTTTTTGTTGTGGCTGATAAGGGGGGGGGGGGTTCAAGTCTTGGGACTTCACCTTACTCCACATCAGTTTCCTCCCTCTGTTTTAGAGTTTGTTTTTGGCAGGGGACCACCAGATTGGTTTCCTTATTTCTGGAGGAGATCATCTTGGTTCTACTGGATATGCTGAGATCCATGCATTTGTGTACATGTTCGTACAGTGCATTGGTGCATGATTCGGCAGTCATGCAACTATTATCCATTTGCATGGGTGCCATGAAGTTAGCCACCTCTGTTTCTAGGAGCCCAAAGTTAGCTTTGGAAAAGTTTTCATGCTGGTTAGTTTGTGGTCAGATCTAACCAGGGAGGAGTTATCTAATGGTGTAGAGCAACGGTCGCCCATGTTAGTAATGACCAGGTCAAAGATGTTGCTACCTCTAGTGGGGGTAAGAACGAGCTGGTCCAGGGCATTGGAATTAATGAATTCCAGGAAACATTGGGCAAGTGTATTGGTACATGAGTAGTTTTCCCAGTTAATGGAGGGGTAGTTGAAGTCGCCCAGTATGAGAGTGTTAGGTTGGACCCTAGTATTCTCCAGGGTGCTTAGGAATGTGAAGTGTGAGTCTTGGGACATGGCTGGGGACCTATAGTAGGCTACAACCTGAATTGCTGTCGTACCCAATGTTAGCTACACCTGAAGTATCTCTAATGTGTTATGTTGGGCTATCAGTCTGGAGGTGTGTGCATCCTTTATAAATAAGAAAACACCCCTGCCTTTAGAGCTTTGGTCCAAGTTCTGATGCTGAAAGGTGTGGAATGAGTTATGGAACCAAAGGATTACTCCAACAGATCACATGCTTCTTGAGATTTGTGATTAATGGGGAAGTAACAAAAATCTATAAGGCATGCAGCTGCATCAATTAAAATAAAAAGAATCATATTACCCACCATGAAGATGCATAAAACTAACTCAAAAAATAAGCCACCCTGGTGGAATCACAACATGAATAGGCTGTATAACAGAAGGAAGAAAATCATGGCAAAAAGTATGAAGTGCAGCAGTCAACAGGATATAAGCACTCTCATCAAACTAAACAATCATTTCAGAGAACAAATAAAGTCTAGCAAAGTCAAACTTGATGTAAATATGGCCTCTCAGGCCACGGACAACCACAAGGCATTCTTTAGATATGTCTGCAACCTCAAAGGCAATACACAATTGTTTGCAGAGCTCATTGCAAGTGGAGTAACCTATACTGAGCCAGAAGATATAACAAACCTACTGGACAATAAATTCAGCTCCAACTTTAGCTCTCTCTCTCCCTCAACTCCCCCCCTTAACCTTCCCTCAGGAAATACTATCAAATATAACTCCCTTGGCTATCACTAAGGAACAGGCCCTTAATGTTCTATCTAAGGCCAAGAACACTGCATCAGTGGGTTCAGGCAATATCCCTGGATGCCTTCTAAATAGCATGAAACATGACCTATCAAGCCCTCTGGAATTGCTATTGAACTGTAGCCTCCAAACAGGCTTTGTGCCTCATGAATGGAAAACAGCAACAGTCATTCCTCTGCACAAAGGTGGGCCATCTACAGACACTGGAAATGACAGACCCACAACTGTCACTAGTCTTATATCTAAAACCATGGAAAGAAATAATATGGAAATGATCAATAGTGATATAGCAAAGCTCCAGACACCTGACTCAATCCAAATTGGTTTTGTCAAGGGCAGGTCATGCATACTCAACCTGGTGGTCATGCATACTCAACCTGGTGGACTTCTTTGAAAAGGTCACCAAAGCAATAGATTAGGGCAAAATGGTTCACACTGCCTACAGTGACCTTGCCAAGGCATTTGAAACAATACCCTACTCCAGCATTGTTGACAAACTCGGGAGGTTAGGTACAGACCTGTATGTCACCCGGTGGATACCCAACTGACTCACAGAGAGGATCCAGGAAGTTAGATTTGGGGAGTTTACCCCTAAAAACTGGCCAGTCAAAAGTTGAGTCCCTCAGGGATCAGTCCTTGGACCACTCCTTTTTGGCATTTACTTCTCTTAAGTCAAAGGCAATGATGGTGGGCTCTGGTTGAATAAATTTGCAGATGACTGCATATTAGGAGCTGTCACTGAATCCTACAATGACACAAATGTTCCCCAGGAAGGGCTGATACAGACAAACAACTGGTGTCAGAGCCATGGACTAAATCAAAATGCTAAGAAATGCATAAGAGTATCGGTATTCTTCAGGAAGTCGTCAACCCCTGGTAACTATCATATTGACAACGCACCCCTTAGAATTGACTCAGTAGTTAGGGACCTATGGACACACATAGTAATCTAGCTTTTTACCATCACATGTCTACAGTACTGAAGAAATCATGTGTCTACAGTGGTGAAGACATCACTCTATGTTGTTCAACTTATAAACAAAGATATGGCATCTAAGTCATTGTTCCACTATATTTGGCATTCATCATACATATCACTGAGTACAATGCCCCTTTTGCATGTACTTAACCAGGCATATCCAACAACTGGAATCTACACAGAGGTTTCTCGCTAAAAGAATACAGGGCCTGAGTGAAATGTCTGATGCAGACTGCCTTAGTGCCCTATCCCAGTATTCTGACTCCTACAGTCTTTTGAGGGGACATCTATGCTTGTTATACAGGGCATTATCAGACCCCACTCTGATGGACCTCCTGCATATCCACAGCACCAACAGCACTAGAATTACTCATTCTAAAGACTTAAATCTTGCCTGTAATACAAGTAGGACCTGCTGGAGAGACAGGTATGTATCCCAGAAACTACCCTGTCTCTGTATCAGGCTCCCTATCCATGGGAAGCAGAGTTCCTTCCTAACTCAATTCAAGTGCAATTTGGACAACTGGATGGGGAACAGGAAATTCATCCCTGGTTTGGCATCTATGTCTCTAGTGGACACATGCAACCTGTAAATGGTTCATCTCAAAGGCCTCTGCTTACACATATCAAGGGTATCAGAGCTTGTCAGAGATTTGGGCTTCATGGCTAGGCTTAAAAAGGCCCTTGTGGTTGTTAGCCTAGTAAACACCTCTGAACCTGTGAACAAAACTTTATAGTTTGAATAGTGTTTAAATGAAAACAGCAGTGAGAGATCTGTATGCCATCTGCCTTCAAATAAATGTACACATAATTATTTACTTTTTAAAATGACATCTCATAAGGTAGAATTATAATATGCATTCACCTGTACAGGGAGACCTGTCAGTTGTTTGAGAAAACTTTTTGTGAGTGTGGATGCCCACTGAATGTTTGCAGAAAAAGACATGACATTCAGCACCAGTGGAGTTTGCTCTTTATCCCACTGATGTGTGACTGTGGAGTTGGTCTGTATAATCTTGGGGGTGTTTGGTTCTCTCCCTGCATAATGGATACAGGGGATGTCACCTTGCAGGCATGAAACTTAGTTGGAGGTTTGCTGAATATTGCTTTCAGTGAGATTTTTATAGCTTCAACAATTGCAGAAAGCTCTCTTGGTGGATCAGTATGACCCCAAGTTCAGCATAGCTGATATTAATTTACAAAGTAACAAGAAGCAGTGCCACAGTTATACCTGCAAATGCTCAGCAAACTGCTGCATATAAAACCCTAAGCAATGCAATAAACACCCACAGAACAAAATATAAAACCCTAAGCAATGCAATAAACCCCTATAGAACAAAATAATATAAAACCCTAAGCAATGCAATAAACCCCCATAGAACAAAATAATATAAAACCCTGAGCAATGCAATAAACCCCCATAGAACAAAATAATATAAAACCCTGAGCAATGCAATAAACCCCCATAGAACAAAATAATATAAAACCCTAAGCAATGCAATAAACCCCCATAAAACAAAATAATATAAAACCCTGAGCAATGCAATAAACCCCCATAGAATAAAATAATACAAAACCCTAAGCAATGCAATAAACCCCCATAGAACAAAATAATATAAACCCCTGAGCAATGCAATAACCCCCCCATAGAACAAAATAATATAAAACCCTGAGCAATGCAATAAACCCCCATAGAACAAAATAATATAAAACCCTAAGCAATGCAATAAACCCCCACAGAACAAAATATAAAACCCTAAGCAATGCAATAAACCCCTATAGAACAAAATAGTATAAAACCCTAAGCAATGCAATAAACCCCCATAGAACAAAATACTATAAAACCCTAAGCAATGCAATAAACCCAATAGAACAAAATAATATAAAACCTTAAGCAATGCAATAAACCCCCATAGAACAAAATAATATAAAACCCTGAGCAATGCAATAAACCCCCATAGAACAAAATAATATGAAACCCTGAGCAATGCAAGAAACCCCTATAGAATAAAATAATATAAAAACCTAAGCAATGCAATAACCCCCATAGAACAAAATAATATAAAACCCTACAGCAATGCAATAAACCCCCATAGAACAAAATAATATAAAACCCTAAGCAATGCAATAACCCCCATAAAACAAAATAATATAAAACCCTAAGCAATGCAATAAACCCCCATAGAACAAAATAATATAAAACCCTGAGCAATGCAATAAACCCCCATAGAACAAAATAT
This sequence comes from Protopterus annectens, assembly GCF_019279795.1. Lineage (NCBI taxonomy): Eukaryota > Metazoa > Chordata > Ceratodontiformes > Protopteridae > Protopterus > Protopterus annectens. Next base: position 791,856,981 of record NC_056725.1, read on the forward strand.
AAAACCCTAAGCAATGCAATAAACCCCCATAGAACAAAATAATATAAAACCCTAAGCAATGCAATAAACCCCCATAGAACAAAATAATATAAAACCCTAAGCAATGCAATAAACCCCATAGAACAAAATAATATAAAACCATAAACAATGCAATAAACCCCCATAGAACAAAAAAATATAAAACCCTGAGCAATGCAATAAACCCCCATAGAACAAAATAATATAAAACCCTGAGCAATGCAATAAACCCCCATAGAATAAAATAATATAAAAACCTAAGCAATGCAATAACCCCCATAGAACAAAATAATATAAAACCCTACAGCAATGCAATAAACCCCCATAGAACAAAATAATATAAAACCCTAAGCAATGCAATAACCCCCATAAAACAAAATAATATAAAACCCTAAGCAATGCAATAACCCCCCATAGAACAAAATAATATAAAACCCTGAGCAATGCAATGAACCCCCATAGAACAAAATAATATAAAACCCTGAGCAATGTAATAAACCCCATAGAACAAAGTAATATAAAACCCTAAGCAATGCAATAAACCCCCATAGAACAAAATAATATAAAACCCTAAGCAATACAATAACCCCCCATAGAACAAAATAATATAAACCCTAAGCAATGCAAAAAAAAAAACCCATAGAACAAAATAATATAAAACCCTGAGCAATGCAATAAACCCCCATAGAAGAAAATAATATAAAACCCTGAGCAATGCAATAAACCCCCATAGAACAAAATAATATAAAACACTAAGCAATGCAATAAACCCCCATAGAACAAAATAATATAAAACCCTAAGCAATGCAATAAACCTGCACAGAGCAAAAATATAGTCATACTGTTGTACATCCACAAAGATTTGCACACAGGTAATGCAGCCTGGGAAAAAACATAGCAGCATTTTGTGCCGTTCTTTACTGGCAGAAATGTGGGAATTCAGATGCAACCTCCGCAAACTAATTAAAGTCAGATTATTTGGAAGTGCCCCTAAATAAGAAAATGTACATTCCATGTAATGAAACAATATTTTGGTTTAATCCATGCATCAACAACAGTGGCCCAATTGCAATTACTGCTGTCTTAGATGACACCTTTTCATTCCCACAGACAGAGCTCAGAAAGTTTAACTCTAGCTTTTATTTGATGCACTCTGTGCCAGTTGACAAACTCAAGTTATATACTTATAGTTTAAAACAATGTTCATATCTTTAGAACCATAAGTGTTGCTAAAACAGTGTAAATGAAAGCTGCTCTGTATAAACTGGTATTTACAGTGGTAATATTTATTTATATAAATGTCTGTTAAATGGATCATAGGATGGTGCTTAGCATACACTGAAGAGTAGGTAGGAAGGCTCACGATGAAAAAGTGCATGTCAAGTACCATCCTATGATTCATTTAACAGACATTGATTATAGAGTCTTAAAACTATTTTTATCACAATAAGCATTACAAATATTATAATAATGTTGTATAAACAACTAAGAATGTACAAGTAACAGCTCAAGATTCACAAATACCGTTAACCAGATTTTATTCAAAAAACAACGCTATTAACCTAAGCAGTTGTATAGTGTGTTATCTAGTTACTGAGATGTTTACACAATAAGCATTACAAATATTATATTTATAATGTTTTATAAACAACTAAGAATGTATAAGTAACAGCTCAAGATTCACAAATACTGTTAACCAGATTTTATTCAAAAAACAATGCTATTAACCTCAGCAGTTGTGGAGTGTGTTATCTAGTTACTGAGATGTTTACAGAAATATGAACATTATTACAATGTAAGTATATCGTACTTGAGCAACTTTCAACATCTCTTCAGCTGTACAAGGCAGAGGTCGAAATTCAATGTAGTTGTCTGTCATTTTGTAAAGTTGAAAATCAATTATATATAGTATAGTTTCACAATTATTAAGAAGATGCAACATTAGATGCCTACAGGCTACAAAAAAACAGAAACAAATTATATATACATTAGTATTCCAAATATATATTAATCTCATTCCAAAATATCCTGCAATATCCTACAATAAAACTCATTTATTCAAGATTCCTCACCATCTTCTTTATACCTCTCTCCACTATCAGCTATAGCCTACCACTTATCCCCTCCCCCACTTAATCCAAATCCATATTAGGTTATGTAGTTGAGAATATAGCTCTTTTGTTAATTACTCAGCAGTATATCATTTCATTCCCTAACTGAATGCTCATGTATTTTGCGAAAGCTAGCCTAATATCGGCACATCAGGAAAAAAAAACAAAAAAATACAATGAATCACAAAAAAAACAGTTTAATGCTTAAACTGCTCTTTTCATGGTTCTAAGTACTAGTTAAATTTCATGTTTACTAATTTTGGTATTTTCTCATTATTATGTTATAATAACCATAGTCAAAGCATTTATTAATGGATAAGGTATGCTTATGTATCCTGTAAGTTTATGTCACATTTTAATTGTATAGACTTATTCTAGTATTGTCTGTGCAAAAAATATCTGTGTTTTATCATGGAGTTTTTCAATCCCCAGTGCCTCCACTGAAAACGGACCATGTCAAATCAGACTTTCCCAGTAGAAAAGTGCAAATAAGTAAAAGCATTCTTAAAATGAAGAATCAGTGTCACTCATCAGTACCACTGGTATGGCATGAGATCCATGATAAAAGAGTCCTAAAGTCTGTGATTGTTTATGACAGACAGTATTTGGTGAAATACTTCTTTCTTTCCATCTTTCTTTCTCTCTTACTTTGTCTTTGTTGACAGGGAAGGTCCAACAGAGCAATACCCATTTTCAGCAGGGAGGTAGGGAGAAAAGCTCCATTTGCTTGGATTGCATTATACTACATTCCAGCGAAACACCTAGTAGTTATATTTCTATTTACCTTTATACACAAACAGAGTTACACTTACACATTCTAAGATTTTACAGAGGTGGAAAGTTACTAAAGTGAATGCCCATGTGCAATTTAGTGGATTCTACAGAGAGCAGTTAGTATAAAAATAGTTTTCCCATTTCAGTGAGAAGTTGAGACTATTCTATTTATGGAGAATAGTTGGAGTAACTTTGTATGCTGAGCACGAAGTATTAACCTTGTTATGAGCATGTGCAGGACCAGGACTGGTAAAGATGTTGTTTATGTAGTGGTTTTCAGAGATTTTTCTTTATGTGGGGATACTATTCCAGAGTTTAGCAACATATTGGGAGTTGAATGAGTGTCCTACAACATTATGTGACTTATTTGTAAGTAATAAGAATTTGTTACCAGAAAGGAGGTCAATTGCTGGACAGCAGGGCAAGAATACATTTTGTTGTGCAGAGCATTTTTTGGATGAAGAATGAGTCTGTGTGCTGCGGTTAGTTGTGAATATGTTTGGTATTTGTGGAGTTCAAGCCAGTATAATTGCTTTAAGCTATGACAGCAGTGGGTCCTATGAGGGAAATTTGTGGCAAATTTAGCTATTTTATTGTATCAGGAGGCAAGTTTCTTTCTTTGAGTATTGTTTAAGTTTGTTAGGCTAGGAGTGACGTATAAGAGAGTTGGCAATAAGATGGTGGTGGCTAGAGTTTTTCTTACAGTATCTGTAAGGAATCCATTGATCCTATAAAGGTAGCCAAGTTCCTAGTGTATAAATTTAATGGTGTGCAGTATATGTTGGTTATATTTGAGATTGTCATCTATTATAACACATAGAAGTTTACTGTGAGTTACAGTTTCAGTGAATGTATTATTTGTTGACTTTATAATAAAAGATTGTTTTTGATTTTGGCAACTTTATGAGGTAAAAAGCATTAACTTAGTATTCTTGGGGTTGAGTAAGAGGTTTGATTCTTTGAGGCAGGTTGTATTGTAATGTAATATGCCATATAAATATATACATCTCTTTGTACTTGTTCTGAGGATCATAGGAGGTTATTAGGCTAATGTCCCTAGAGTCCTTGCAAGCCTAGCCAGGTTTAACCCACATTTCCATGATCAGCACCAATCATACCTGTCCAAGTGGGAAAGAGGTAGAACCCCTGGGGTGAATTTATGGTTATCCATCCAGTTGTCCAGATTGCATTTGAAGAGGGCCAACGAGGTGCTCTGCTTGATATGAAACAGGAGTCTGTTCCAAAGGTGTGGCAACCTCTGGGAGACAAATCTATCCCTCCAGAAGATTCTATTAATGTCACATACCAGGTTAAGGCCATTAGACTGAGTAACCTGTTACCATTTGACTTATGGATATGCAGCATTTCCAAAAAAGGAGGGTAAAAACCTGTCTTATATGCAAAGCAGAGATCACCGCGAAGTATTCTGCATGAAACAGAATAAAGTGACAGTTATTTCAGATGATCATAATAGGACAAATGCTGAAGACCTTGAATTTTCCTTGTGAGGGACCTTTGTGGTCTCTCCAATTGCTGTAGGTGCTTCGAAAGGTACATACCAAAAGGGGCATTGTACTCAATTACTGGCCTGATGAGGGAAGAGTACAGGGAGGTCATAACTTTTTTTCTCTGAAGGCAATACTCTTACTTATGAGACGATGAATATAGCATGCCCTTCTTACCACTGTGGAGACATACTGTCGACCTGTGTGTCCAAGTCTCTCACCAATGAGTGCATACTTATGGTGTCGTTATTGATGTGGTAGTTAGCAAGAACATCACTCACTGATTGTTGCGTCTTTTGGCTTTTCCCTGTTAGGGGGTCGCCACAGTGGAACTCTGGTCCACTAATGATTGGTAGTTGATTTTTATGTGCCGAGTTACCAGCCCTGATGCACAACCTTCAACAAAGGTACGCCCATTCACGCATGTCTCCACGCAGAAGACACTCTAGCTGAGAATCGAACCGGACAGCGTCTTACTGTGAGGTGACAATGCTACCGCAGCACCACCACCGCGGGTAAGAACATCACTCACTGAAAAGGATGATAATACTTTTTTTGCATTGAGTTTAAGGCCATGACTTTGGCATCAGTCATTTGTTTGGGTAAGGCCATCTTGTAGGATGTTGACATCATTTGGAGATTCTATGACCCCTCCCAGTTTGCAGTCATCAGCAAACTTTGTCAGCCACAGACCTTTACTTTTAGCTTGCACTTCAAAGAAATAGATTGCAAACAGTAGAGATCCCAGGAGTGATCACTGTGGAACACCATTTACAGGTCTGCTGCTGGAGGTGGATTCCCCTATTTTGACTATATGGATTCTATGGGTCTATATTAATTCCATGAAAGATGTAATCATTGAATACATCTTCTACAAACAACAGCCGTCGGAAATCACTTCAGCGGACTGGGGAATTTTTCCCATGGTTCGTAAGCACTTGGCCATAACCTAAACTTTGCCCTTTTCCCCCACTGTAATGTGATCTCAGTGTTGGTATATATAATTGGAGGGGTGTGATGGGCACAGACCCCACAATGGGGGGTGTGAGGGTGAAGCCTTCCACTGGGGTAGATTTCATTTAGTCCATTGTGTGTTCTGGATGGTTGGTAGACAAGTGTTTGTGAACCATAAGAAATATTCTGTAGTTCACTGAAGTGATTTTCGGCAGTTGTTTTTCACAGAAGACTTATTCAAAGAAAATGTCTTTCACAAAATTAATATAGACCCAAGTTCTATCAGTGAGCCAGTTAGTGACCTATCTAATGATATACGGATTTATACCTAGCTGGGTGAGTTTGTCTATTATGTCTGAGTGGGGGATAGTGTGAAAAGCCTTGGCTAAGTCTAGGCAGGCTGTGTGCACAGATTTCCCTCATAAAGGGCCTTGGTGACTGCCTCAAAGAAGCACACCAGGTTTAATAAGTATGCCCTCCCTTTGACAAATTCAAATTAAGCAGGGTCAAGTGTTTGGAGGTTACCAATGCCTTTGTTGATAAGGTCCATGATGATTCACTCCATGGCCTTGCAGATAAGGCTGGTCAGTCTAATAAGTCTGTAGTTCTGGGTCAGTGGAAACACCACCTTTGTATAAGGGGATAACGGTGGCCATTTTCCATTGAGTTGGGATGAAGCCAATGCTTAGTCTATGATTGAAAAGAGTACCCAATGGCGTTACTAATTCTTGTTTGAACCCATGTAGGATGCAGCCTGGGATGTTATCAGGTCCCATGGATGATGTGTTTTTGACCTTAGAGAAGGCATTCATGACCTGCTCTTTAGAGATACAGCATAGAGGACAGGTGGTACGGATGTCCTGGGGTAAGTGTGGTGGGGAAAGGGAAGTGAAGTTTTCACAGAACCTGTCGGCTAACAAGTTAGCAGTGTCCACAGGATTGGTATATGTGGTATCATTAACTACCAGTTTGGCACAAATCTGAGCCTTTCCTTTTAGGTTACAGATGTAACTAAAGAATGCCTTTTGGTTGTCCTTCGTCAAGGAAGCTAATTTGGATTCGTAGTTACCTTTGGAGGACTTCACAAGGAGTCTTATTTGCTTGTTTAAGCTGAGGAGTGACTGGTTCCTGTTTGAGGCTTGCTCCCTCTTACTCTTAGCCATTTCTTCCTCATATTGTAAAGCCACCAGTTGTTCAGCTTTTCCTATGTTTCTGTTGTATAACCATGCTTATTTTGCAAATTCCATATGTATATTCCATTGACTTCCATTGTTTGTCACAGAAACTACATATTCTCTCAGCACATTTAGTGAAGTCATAATCTATAATTTCTAATCTTAATAGTATTCTCTCATTACTGACAGAGATAACAGACCTGTGACATTTGCTATACTAACCCACTGTTAATTTTATAAAGTAACTTTGAGGGTTTGCTTTTTGTGATCAACAACACTAGCACAGTGTGAACAAGAAGGTATAAGTTCTAATATCTCAACAGCCACACACAACCTGTCAACCTACACAATTTAACTGCCATAACAACAAGAGTGCCATGAAGGTCACTGCTAGCAACCCTCTTATTTAACATATTAATAAAAGACATTCATATGACAGTGAAATACATAACAATCATGCAATATGTTAAATACTCCAGCTCAAAACAAGACTCCTTGTCCTCTAGTAGGCCTGATTAAAATGCTTCCAACTACTTTTGGATACCAAAAAGTAATCAATGAAAAATGATCACATTTACCTCCATCAACCTCTCACCAAATAGCAGTGCACTAAATATAATGGCATCTAAGAATACCTAAATATTACAGGTCACCCATTCCAAATTACTGGTGTCATCATAGATGACAAACTTATTTGACCAACACATCACCGTAAAAAACAAACAAACAAAAAAAAAAACTACAGCAAATTAGCACTGCTTTACAAATCCAGACCATATTTTGTGAACCACAGCAGGAAGGTACCTTTAACAGCCCTCTTACTTCCAGGCCTGCCCAATACATCTACAATCTCCACAAATCTTTAAATTACATAAATGAACATACCTGAACAGTGCTATAATAAAATAAATAATTTTACATCCAACCTACCAAACCAAACCCACCACTGCATTCCTCTGAAAAACTTGAAATACCTAAAAGTATCACATCAGATATCCTATCATATATACAACTAATAGTGGCACAAAAATACTGCATCATCTTTCAAAACATGCATCCATCGATAACACAAAAATGGTACAAACTCAAATAGAACTTTTGAACAAAGGACCAACAAAAATAGATTCCCCAAAATTCAACAACTTACTTGGTAATTCCTTATGCTCAGCACAGCTAAACTATGTAACACATTCCTTTCACCATCAGACAAAGAAACAACATCCTTGCTTTTATAATTAACCTCAAAGCATATATAAATAATACTAGATTCTACAATTGTTGTGAATCTCCACGATAAAAATATTCAAATAAATTAACATTTCCTCTTCTCACTTTCCAAACCATTTCTTATGAAATAGCTTTTTATGTCTAACTGATGTGAGCTTATTGCACTCCTCCCATGAGAAATGTATGTCTTATTGTTCTCTTATCAGCTTGAATATAGCAACATGATTACAGACACATAGCACATTATTATAGCTCATATATCATTGTAGACACACAACACATTACTTTAGCCCCTATATCATTGTAGACACACAACACATTACTTCAGCTCCTACATCATTGTAGACACACACAACACGTCACATTAGCTCTTATACCATTGTAGACACACAGCACATCATAGCTCCTATATCACTGTAGCCACACAGCACATTATTATAGCTCCTATACCATTGTAGACACACAGCACATTATTTTTGCTCTTATATCATTGTAGACACACAACACATTACTTTAGCTCCTATATCATTATAGACACACACACACACACACACACACACACACACACACACACACACACACACACACACACACACACAGCACATTACTTTAGCTCCTATATCATTGTAGACACACAGCACATTACTTTAGTTCCTATACTATTGTAGACACACAGCACATTACTTTAGCTCCTATATCACTGTAGACACACAGCACATTATTATAGCTCTTATATCATTGTAGACACACACCACATTATTATAGCTCCTATATCATTGTAGACACACAGCACATTATTATAGCTCTTATATCATTGTAGACACACACAGCACATTATTATAGATCTTATATCATTGTAGACACACAGCACATTATTATAGCTCCTATATCATTGCAGGCACACACAACTCATTACTTTAGTTTCTATATAATTGCAGACACACACAGCACATTACTTTAGCTCCTATATCATTGCAGACACACACAGCACATTACTTTAGCTCCTATATCATTGCAGACACACAACACATTACTTGACCTCCTATATCATTGTAGACACACAACACATTACTTTAGTTCCTATATCATTGTAGACACACAGCACATTACTTTAGTTCCTATACTATTGTAGACACACAGCACATTACTTTAGCTCCTATATCATTGTAGACACACACCACATTATTATAGCTCTTATATCATTGTAGACACACAGCACATTATTATAGCTCCTATATCATTGTAGACACACAGCACATTATTATAGCTCTTATATCATTGTAGACACACACACAGCAGATTATTATAGCTCTTATATCATTGTAGACACACAGCACATTATTATAGCTCCTATATCATTGCAGGCACACACAACTCATTACTTTAGTTTCTATATAATTGCAGACACACACAGCACATTACTTTAGCTCCTATATCATTGCAGACACACAACACATTACTTTACCTCCTATATCATTGTAGACACACAACACATTACTTTAGCTCCTATATCATTGTAGACACACAACACATTACTTTAGCTCCTATATAATTGTAGACACACAACACATTACTTTAGCTCCTATATCATTGTAGACACACAACACATTACTTTAGCCCCTATATCATTGTAGACACACAACACATTACTTTAGCTTCTATATCATTGTAGACACACAACACATTACTTTACCTCCTATATCATTGTAGACACACAGCACGTTACTTTAGCTCCTATATCATTGTAGACACACAACACATTACTTTAGCTCCTATATCATTGTAGACACACAACACATTACTTTAGCTCCTATATCATTGTAGACACACAGCACGTTACTTTAGCTCCTGTATCATTGTAGACACACAACACATTACTTTACCTCCTATATCATTGCAGACACACAGCACGTTACTTTAGCTCCTGTATCATTGTAGACACACAGCACATTACTTTAGTTCCCTTTATGATTGTAGACCCACAGTACATTACTTTAGTTCC
>NC_056725.1:791871746-791894246 GCF_019279795.1 Protopterus annectens
CTGAACAGTAGGAGCATAAGTGACAAATAACTGATCAGATTTCTGGAATATCTTGGTCCTGTCCAGGTATAGACGAAGCTGTCTGTGCACATCTAGAGAGTACAAAAGACTTTCTTCCTCACTGTGAGGATTAGGATAAAAGGTAGGCAAATGAATAGACTGATTCAAGGCCACTGCCGAAACCACCTTGGGCATAAATGTGGGATTAGTCCATAGAGATACCCTGTCCTGATGAAAAATAAGGAAGGGTTCCACAGCCATGAGTGCTTGCAATTCCGAAATTCTTCTAGCAGAGGTAATAGCTAAAAGAAAAGCAGTTTTCCAAGACAAAAATTTTAAATCCGTGGAAGCTGCTGGTTCAAAAGGAGACAAAGTTAATTTCTCCAAAACATAGTTAAGATCCCAAGTGGGAACATGAGCCCTTATAGGGGGCCGAATATTCTTAGCCCCTCTAAGAAATTGTTTAAGTAATGGATGAGAAAAAATCAAAGGATCTGTATCGTAATGTGCAGAAATAGCAGAAGCATGAAGCTTAACAGACGAAAAAGATAGGCCCGTATGTAACAACTCAGTCAGATACTGTAAAATCAGAGGAATGTTTGGAACAGAAGAATCACCACCCTGGACTTGACTTGATGATTGAGCTCACTGATTATGTGTCCTAAGCAGGTATTTCTCTAACCTTAAGCAGCATCATACCATAACCCAGAATGATGCCTCAATACAAACAGAAAATGATCGACTTTAACAATTGACTTAGTGTAGGATGCTGCTTAAGGCTAGGGAAATACCTGCTTAGGACACATAATCAGTGAGCTTAATCATATCTCTCTTCATATAGTCCAGAGAGGTATGTCTCAAGACATTCACACCAACATGGACTATAACAGAGTCATAACAGTACCTGTTGTTGAGAGATTTGAGTGAGTGTGTGATATGGCAGATTCTGGCACCTGACAGACAACTAACTGTGACTTTCTCCTTATCCAGCCTGGTGAGAGGCACATCTGTGTGGTATGTGGTATGGAGGGTTGTGGAGATTGCGCATGTTTTTTGCCTCGGAGGTCTCCATTGTTTGAGTATGTCTATGGAGAGGACCTCCGCATATGTAGGTGTATGTTGTGTAGATGTGGGTGGTGTTTTAGGTGTAAAGATTGTGTTGACAACCTTTTCAGTGCCAGATATACTGGCTTGCGGGGGAGAGAGCTTGGACTCTAGGTTCCTAATGTAATTGCATCACTCACAAATTTTGTTCCTATGTGGTAATAGTAGATGGTAGTCCATGTACATGATGCAGTTGCTACACTATCTCAAGATATCCATATCAACCAGACTGGCAGGAGAAACTGTAGGAAGTTGTTCATCCATATTTGTCAGAATCTGAGGGAGAAAGGCCAGGGAGAGCTAAGGGGTGGGCATAAAGTGCAAGTGCTTAAACCGAAACTAAGAGCTTAGAATAACAGTTAAGAATAAGACTTAACAATTTAGTCAGGCGCAAAGGTGTTACTGTCATTCTACACAGTAAATAGTATGCCAGCACAAAGATGTTACTGTCATTCTACACAGTACCTAGTACAACAGCACAAAGGTGTTACTGCCATTCTATACAGTAAATAATATAACAGTGCAAAGGTGTTACTGTCAGTCTCCACAGTAAATAGTACAACAGTGCAAAGGTGTTACTACCATTCTACACAGTAAAAAGTATGACAGTGCAAAGGTGTTACTGGCGTTCTACACAGTAAATAGTACAACAGTGCAAAGGTGTTACTGCCATTTTACACAGTAAATAGTATGACAGTGCAAAGGTGTTACTGTCATTCTACACAGTACTTTCTATGACAGCTAAAAGGTGTTACTGTCATTCTACACAGTAAATAGTATGACAGTGTAAAGGTTTTACTGTCGTTCTACACAGTAAATAGTACAACAGTGCAAAGGTGTTACTGCCATTCTACACAGTAAATAATATGACAATGCAAAGGTGTTACTGTCGTTCTACACAGTAAATAATAAGACAGTGCAAAGGTGTTACTGTCGTTCTACACAGTACTTACTATGACAGCTAAAAGGTGTTACTGTCAATTTCCACAGTAAATAGTACAACAGTGCAAAGGTGTTACTGCCATTCTACACAGTAAATAATATGACAGTGCAAAGGTGTTACTGTCAGTCTCCACAGTAAATAGTACAACAGTGCAAAGGTGTTACTGCCATTCTACACAGTAAAAAGTATGACAGTGCAAAGGTGTTACTGTCGTTCTACACAGTAAATAGTACAACAGTGCAAAGGTGTTGCTGCCATTTTACACAGTAAATAGTATGACAGTGCAAAGGTGTTACTGTCATTCTACACAGTACTTTCTATGACAGCTAAAAGGTGTTACTGTCATTCTACACAGTAAATAGTATGACAGTGCAAAGGTGTTACTGCCATTCTACACAGTAAATAATATGACAATGCAAAGGTGTTACTGTCGTTCTACATAGTAAATAATATGACAGTGCAAAGGAGTTACTGTCGTTCTACACAGTACTTACTATGACAGCTAAAAGGTGTTACTGTCAATTTCCACAGTAAATAGTACAACAGTGCAAAGGTGTTACTGCCATTCTACACAGTAAATAGTATGACAGTGCAAAGACGCTACTGTCATTCTACACAGTAAATAATATGACAGTGCAAAGGTGTTACAGTCGTTCTACACAGTACTTACTACAACAGCTAAAAGGTGTTACTGTCATTCTACACAGTAAATAGTATGACAGTGCAAAGGTGCTACTGTCATTCTACACAGTAAATAGAATGACAGTGCAAAGGTGCTACTGTCATTCTACACAGTAAATAGTGTGACAGTGCAAAGGTGTTACTGTCATTCTACACAGTAAATAATATGACAGTGCAAAGGTGCTTCTGTCGTTCTACATAGTAATTACTACAACAGCTAAAAGGTGTTACTGTCATTCTACACAGTAAATAGTATGACAGTGCAAAGGTGTTACTGTCGTTCTACACAGTACCTAGTACAACAGCACAAAGGTGTTACTGCCATTCTACACAGTAAATAATATGACAGTGCAAAGGTGTTACTGTCAGTCTCCACAGTAAATAGTACAACAGTGCAAAGGTGTTACTACCATTCTACACAGTAAAAAGTATGACAGTGCAAAGGTGTTACTGGCGTTCTACACAGTAAATAGTACAACAGTGCAAAGGTGTTACTGCCATTTTACACAGTAAATAGTATGACAGTGCAAAGGTGTTACTGTCATTCTACACAGTACTTTCTATGGCAGCTAAAAGGTGTCACTGTCATTCTACACAGTAAATAGTATGACAGTGTAAAGGTTTTACTGTCGTTCTACACAGTAAATAGTACAACAGTACAAAGGTGTTACTGCCATTCTACACAGTAAATAATATGACAATGCAAAGGTGTTACTGTCGTTCTACACAGTAAATAATATGACAGTGCAAAGGTGTTACTGTCGTTCTACACAGTACTTACTATGACAGCTAAAAGGTGTTACTGTCAATTTCCACAGTAAATAGTACAACAGTGCAAAGGTGTTACTGCCATTCTACACAGTAAATAATATGACAGTGCAAAGGTGTTACTGTCAGTCTCCACAGTAAATAGTACAACAGTGCAAAGGTGTTACTGCCATTCTACACAGTAAAAAGTATGACAGTGCAAAGGTGTTACTGTCGTTCTACACAGTAAATAGTACAACAGTGCAAAGGTGTAACTGCCATTTTACACAGTAAATAATATGACAGTGCAAAGGTGTTACTGTCATTCTACACAGTACTTTCTATGACAGCTAAAAGGTGTTACTGTCATTCTACACAGTAAATAGTATAACAGTGCAAAGGTTTTACTGTCGTTCTACACAGTAAATAGTACAACAGTGCAAAGGTGTTACTGCCATTCTACACAGTAAATAATATGACAATGCAAAGGTGTTACTGTCGTTCTACACAGTAAATAATATGACAGTGCAAAGGTGTTACTGTCGTTCTACACAGTACTTACTACAACAGCTAAAATGTGTTACTGTCAATTTCCACAGTAAATAGTACAACAGTGCAAAGGTGTTACTGCCATTCTACACAGTAAATAGTATGACAGTCGTTCTACACAGTACTTACTATGACAGCTAAAAGGTGTTACTGTCATTCTACACAGTAAATAGTATGACAGTGCAAAGGTGCTACTGTCATTCTACACCGTAAATAGAATGACAGTGCAAAGGTGCTACTGTCATTCTACACAGTAAATAGTGTGACAGTGCAAAGGTGTTACTGTCAATCTCCACAGTAAATAGTATGACAGTGCAAAAATGTTACTGTCATTCTACACAGTAAATAATATGACAGTGCAAAGGTGCTACTGTCGTTCTACACAGTAATTACTACAATAGCTAAAAGGTGTTACTGTCATTCTACACAGTAAATAGTATGACAGTGCAAAGGTGTTACTGTCGTTCTACACAGTACCTAGTACAACAGCACAAAGGTGTTACTGCCATTCTACACATTAAATAATATGACAGCGCAAAGGTGTTACTGTCAATCTCCACAGTAAATAGTACAACAGTGCAAAGGTGCTACTGTCATTATATACAGTAAATAGTATGACAGTGCAAAGGTGCTACTGTCATTCTACACAGTACTTAGTATAACAGTGCAAAGGTGTTACTGTCAATCTACACAGTAAATAGTATGACAGTGCAAAGGTGTTACTGTCATTCTACACAGTACCTAGTACAACAGCACAAAGGTGTTACTGCCATTCTACACAGTAAATAGTATGACAGTGCAAAGGTTTTACTGTCATTCTACACAGTACCTAGTACAACAGCACAAAGGTGTTACTGCCATTCTACACAGTAAATAGTATGCCAGTGCAAAGGTGTTACTGCCATTCTACACAGTAAAAAGTATGACAGTGCAAAGGTGTTACTGTCGTTCTACACAGTAAATAGTACAACAGTGCAAAGGTGTTACTGCCATTAAACACAGTAAATAGTATGACAGTGCAAAGGTGTTGCTGTCTTCTACACAGTACTTACTATGACAGCTAAAAGGTGTTACTGTCATTCTACACAGTAAATAGTATGACAGTGCAAAGGTTTTACTGTCATTCTACACAGTAAATAGTACAACAGTGCAAAGGTGTTACTGCCATTCTACACAGTAAATAATATGACAATGCAAAGGTGTTACTGTCGTTCTACACAGTAAATAATATGACAGTGCAGAGGTGTTACTGTCGTTCTACACAGTACTTACTACGTCAGCTAAAAGGTGTTACTGTCAATTTCCACAGTAAATAGTACAACAGTACAAAGGTGTTACTGCCATTCTACACAGTAAATAGTATGACAGTGCAAAGACGCTACTGTCATTTTACACAGTAAATAATATGACAGTGCTAAGATGTTACTGTCATTCTACACAGTACTTACTACGAAAGCTAAAAGGTGTTACTGTCATTCTACACAGTAAATAGTATGACAGTGCAAAGGTGCTACTATCATTCTACACAGTAAATAGAATGACAGTGCAAAGGTGCTACTGTCATTCTACACAGTAAATAGTGTGACAGTGCAAAGGTGTTACTGTCAATCTCCACAGTAAATAGTATGACAGTGCAAAGGTGTTACTGTCATTCTACACAGTAAATAATATGACAGTGCAAAGGTGCTACTGTTGTTCTACACAGTAATTACTACGATAGCTAAAAGGTGTTACTGTCATTCTACACAGTAAATAGTATGACAGTGCAAAGGTGTTACTGTCATTCTACACAGTACCTAGTACAACAGCACAAAGGTGTTACTGCCATTCTACACAGTAAATAATATGACAGTGCAAAGGTGCTACTGTCATTCTACACAGTACGTAGTATGACAGTGCAAAGGTGTTACTGTTATTCTACACAGTACTTAGTATGACAGTGCAAAGGTGTTACTGTCAATCTACACAGTAAATAGTATGACAGTGCAAAGGTGCTACTGTCATTCTATACAGTAAATAGTATGACAGTGCAAAGGTGCTACTGTCATTCTACACAGTACCTAGTACAACAGCACAAAGGTGTTACTGCCATTCTACACAGTAAATAGTATGACAGTGCAAAGGTGTTACTATCATTCTGCACAGTACCTAGTACAACAGCACAAAGGTGTTACTGGCATTCTACACTGTAAGTAGTATGCCAGTGCAAAGGTGTTACTGTCATTCTACACAGTACCTAGTACAACAGCACAAAAGTGTTACTGCCATTCTACACAGTAAATAGTATGACAGTGTAAAGGTGTTACTGTCGTTCTACACAGTAAATAGTATGACAGTGCAAAGGTGTTACTGTCATTCTACACAGTAAATAGTATGACAGTGCAAAGGTGTTACTGTCGTTTTACACAGTACTTAGTACAACAGCACAAAGGTGTTACCGCCATTCTACACAGTAAATAGTATGACAGTGCAAAGGTGCTACTGTCATTCTACACAGTACTTAGTATGACAGTGCAAAGGTGTTACTGTTATTCTACACAGTACTTAGTATGACAGTGCAAAGGTGTTACTGTCAATCTACACAGTAAATAGTATGACAGTGCAAAGGTGTTACTGTCAATCTACACAGTAAATAGTATGACAGTGCAAAGGTGTTACTGTCGTTTTACACAGTACTTAGTGCAACAGCACAAAGGTGTTACTGCCATTCTACACAGTAAATAGTATGACAGTGCAAAGGTGCTACTGTCATTCTACACAGTACCTAGTACAACAGCACAAAGGTGTTACTGCCATTCTACACAGTAAATAGTATGACAGTGCAAAGGTGTTACTATCATTCTACACAGTACCTAGTACAACAGCACAAAGGTGTTACTGCCATTCTACACAGTAAGTAGTATGCCAGTGCAAAGGTGTTACTGTCATTCTACACAGTACCTAGTACAACAGCACAAAGGTGTCACTGCCATTCTACACAGTAAATAGTATGACAGTGTAAAGGTGTTACTGTCAATCTCCACAGTAAATAGTGCAACAGTGCAAAGGTGCTACTGTCATTCTATACAGTAAATAGTATAACAGTGCAAAGGTGCTACTGTCATTCTACACAGTACCTAGTACAACAGCACAAAGGTGTTACTGCCATTCTACACAGTAAATAGTATGACAGTGCAAAGATGTTACTATCATTCTACACAGTACCTAGTACAACAGTACAAAGGTGTTACTGCCATTCTACACAGTAAGTAGTATGCCAGTACAAAGGTGTTACTGTCATTCTACACAGTACCTATTACAACAGCACAAAGGTGTTACTGCCATTCTACACAGTAAATAGTATGACAGTGAAAAGGGTTACTGTTGTTCTACACAGTAAATAGTATTACAGTGCAAAGGTGTTACTGTCATTCTACACAGTAAATAGTATGACAGTGCAAAGGTGTTACTGTCATTTTACACAGTACTTAGTACAACAGCACAAAGGTGTTACTGCCATTCTACACAGTAAATAGTATGACAGTGCAACGGTGCTACTGTCATTCTACACAGTACTTAGTATGACAGTGCAAAGGTGTTACTGTCAATCTCCACAGTAAACAGTATGACGGTGCAAAGGTGTTACTGTCGTTCTACACAGTAAAGAATATGACAGTGCAAAGGTGTTACTGTAATTCTAAACAGTACTTACTACAACAGCTAAAGGGTGTTACTGTCATTCTACACAGTAAATAGTATGACAGTGCAAAGGTGCTACTGTCATTCTACACAGTACTTAGTATGATAGCGCAAAGGTGTTCCTGTCAATCTACACAGTAAATAATATGACAGTGCAAAGGTGCTACTGTCACTCTACACAGTACTTAGTATGACAGCAAAATCTTTTCCATTTTCCCGCATAAGATTTTCTAGTGCTGGGCCATCTAGCTTCAAGGATTACATCCAATACTTCTTTAGAAAGGCCAGAAGTGTTTACAGACCCTGGATCCGCCAGGCAGTAGATGCAGAGTCTCGACATGACTGTGCAGTATCCGGCCGTCCCGTTGAGACAGTAGATGAGAGATTTGAGGCAGAATCCAGGGAGGCTCCTAAACCAAGTTCATCAGAGTGGAATACCAGAATTGCCGAGGCCAATTGGGAGCCAGTAGAATCATGTGCGGTCTGTCCTGTTTTATCTTCAGAAGTACCCGATGTAGAAGAGGAAAGGGAGGAAAAGCATATACTGAGAGGTGTTTCCAACTGAACGAGAGGGCATCCACTTTCCATGCTAGTTTGTGGTAGGTCCTTGTGCAGAATGTTGGAAGTTGATGATTCTGAGGGGATGCAAAGAGGTCTATGTCCGGACATCCCCAAGCCTTTATAATCATCCTGAATATCCGAACATCCAACATCCATTCATGTGGATCTGAAATGCGTCTGCTCAATGTGTCTGCCAGAGTGTTGTCTTTCCCTGGCAGGAATTGCGCCTGTAAGTTGACACTGCAGGTCAGAGCAGTGTACCAGAGATTCATGGCTAATCTGCACAGGGGGTAAGAGTGAGAGCCCCCCTGCTTGTTGATGTACCACATCACTGTAGTGTTGTCTCTACGTATCATCAGTCATCTTGGTAGAAGAAGGTCCCTGAAGGCTATCAGGGCATTCTGTACAGCTAGCATCTCCTTCAAATGTATGTGCAGGTGCGTTTGCTCATTCATCCAAACACCCTGAAGACATCTCCCGTGTATGTGGGCTCCCCATGCATAATCTGAAGCATCGGTTGTCAGAACTTGGTTGGTCGGCGGAGGACAAAAAGGCTTCCCCTTGTTCTGTAGACAGGCTTTGGCCCACCAAAGAAACTCTCGCTGGAGACAAGGCAAAATCGTGACCACTGTTTCCAAACTGTGGTAATGCTGAGACCAGGCACTCTTGAGGTACCACTGCAGTTTCCTCATATGCAGCCTTGCATATGGTATTAGCAGAATGCAGGAGGCCATGTAACCCAAAGCCTGGAGAATTTTTTCTTGCAGTCAGCTGTTTCATTGAAGCCAGGTGTCAGAAAAAAGAAGCCAGTTGCACTTTTCTGTCTAGTGTCAAGGAAGCCATCTGGGTTGAAGTGCTCAGAAGAGCACCCAGGAAAGTAATCTGTTGTGTGGGTACCAGGTTTGATTTCTTTAGATTCATTGTGAAACTGAGGCACTGAAGAAGACACTGTACAAAGGCTAGATGCCGAAGTAGAGTGTCTTTGTCGTCCGCTTGAAGAAGACAGTCGTCCAGATAAGGGTAAATTTGAATCCCCTTCTGTCTGCAAAACGCCATTACTGGTGCCAGGCACTTCGTAAAGACCCTGGGTGCAGTAGATAAGTCAAAGGGCAGCACAGAGAACTGGTAATGTTTTGAGACCGCTTTGAAATGCAGATACCTTCTGCACTCTTGCCTTATAGGAATATGCAGGTAAGCTTCTTTTAAGTCCAAAGTCACCATCCAAGCGTTCTTGTCCAACATAGGCAGCAGCTGCTGCAGAGTGAGCATCTTGAATTTTGGTATATCTAGGAAGGTGTTTAGTACAGAGAGGTCCAGGATTGGTCTCCACAAATTTTCCTTCCTGGGAACCAGGAAAAGTCTGGAATAAAAACCTTGCCCTATTTCTAAATTTGGCACCAATTCTATGGCCCTCATAGCCAGGAGGGACTGAACCCGCCATTGTGCCTCTGCCCACTGATGATTTGGCAGGTCTGGCCAACCGTTCGGTTTTGGCAAAGTTTGGAAATGAAATCTGTAACCTCTTGAGACTATGTCCAGAACCCATTTGTCCTGAGTTATGTGGTTCCAATTTTGATAAAAAAGAGAAATCCTTCCCCCCAAAGGAGCTTCCAGGAGAGGAGCCCCTGGAACCAGAAAGGGAGAGTCATAAAGACTGTTTTCGGTAGGGTTGAGACTTATCTTCACCACCCTTGGGAGAGGGGGCACTCCACTGCCTATTCCTAAAATGGGACTGTGACTGTCCCCTACCTCTGGAATGCCTGAATCTGCCTCTCTGAGACCTGTCTGAGCCCGGAAAGGAGCAAGGTTTAGTTGGCCAGTGTCTGCTAAATCTAGGAGGTTGCACCTGTAGAAAATCCTTAACTGTCTGCATAGATTTGGCTTTGTCTTCCATTTTCTTCAATACCTCTTCAGCTTTGGACCCAAACAGAACATCGTGCTGCAAAGGGGCATCCAAACGTTTGGCTTTAATCTGATCCGGCAAGCTTTGATCCCTTAACCAAGCATGTCTTCTAATAACAGCGCCAGTTGTTGCAGCCCTACAAGAAGCTTCCAATGAATCAAAACCACAATGCAGGGTATGTTTACCCACTTGTTCAATAGCATGCAATAAATCCTGTAACTCCTGATTATCCGCACCAATAGACACAGCTGACATCTTTTGTTGAAATACAGACAAAAGGTATTGCTGATACTTCAGCATATGAAATTGACAGTTCAAAGCCCTAATAGACAATGTAGCAGAAGTATAAACCTTTTTACCCCATCTCTCTAAAGCCCTGGACTCTCGGTCAAAGGGAATAGGATTTTTAGCAGAGGCCGCTTTAACACCCTTAGGACCCTGAGAAATTGTTTCCGGATCAGGCGAAAGATTTTTAAAAAGAAATTTATGAGAATCTGGAACCCTATAATACCTATCCGGTTTGGCCGGAGTAGGGGGAAAAGAATCAGGAGAGAGAGAATCTTCCGAAAAAACATCATCAACAATGTCCAGTACAGGGAGAATAGCCAGAGGCTTATGCTGTGGGAGAAGAAGAAAATCCCTAAGCCTTTTCTTAGATTCAGAGAATTCCTGCCTTTCCCACTGAAAATGCAGCCTCATATCATGCAAAGTTTCACCAAAAGAATAATCCTCAGGAGGAGAGGCGGAAGGAAAGGAATCTTCAGCATCAGAATCCTCATAAAGAGGAAAAGAATAATCCTGCTCAAGGGAAGAAGCAGAAGAAACAGAAATTTGGTCTGAAGAATCATAATCGGACTGTAATCTAGGCTTCTTGTCAGGAGGGGGATGAGAACCCCTGATCATAGTTAAGAGATCTTCAGCCATCCTAAGCATCTGCCTCTGAGGCCTAGGACCCTGATCAAAAGGTGCCTGTGCTAGCCACTTCACTTTAGCCGGAGCCTTAGACTTTGACTTAGCATGTAAACCCGAATCCACATTTACAGGAAGCTGTGAAGGCCTGAGAACTCCCTCAGAAGCCAGTACCTGCCTACCGGCTTCAGACCCAACTGAGGGAGCAGTATCCGAAGGTCCAGTCCCTGGCAATTCTGAAGACCCCATCAGCTCCACACCAGAGTTGGTACAGGCAATTGGTTCAAAAGAGGCAGATGACAGGGACTGCAAAGGTGCTTCACTGATGACTGACGAACCAGCAACTGGCAATAACTGAGTAACATCCTTTACTGTGGACCTCGGAGGCCTGTCTGCATTCCTGCACCTCTTACACACCCCAGAAGCCGGAAAAGAGTCTGAAGACATGTTATAATTAAATCTTTTTCCAAAATAGTAAAAGGCAAAATTATATCTACGCCTAATAGTACGCTGATTAAATCTAGCACAAAACACACAATTAGCAACGTCGTGGTCAGGACCCAGGCAGGGAATACATTAAGAGTGAAAATCCCTATGAGGTATTTGCTTCCCACAAGAAATACAATTATTAACTTTTTCTGACATCTGACTGGAGCAAGAAAAAGACCTCCCCAATGGGGTACTTATCTGTAAAAAATTAAAATCCTGGGATTAGATCCAAAAACAAACAGGAACAGGCTGACCAGCATCAGTGAACTGCAAAGGGCACCGTGCAGCAGGAAAAGCTGGGGAAATGGCATCAGCTGAGGTCTTTATACCTTCCGGCGCATTGACGTCAGGATAAATACGACCTCAGCTGGCACCCGATCCAGACTTTGGGATTCTGGCCAATTGGGGGCTGCTGCTGGCAGGAAGAACCCTACAGTGATGACTGCAACAGTGACATGCATAAATCCAACAAATGTTTAAATGTACCTATGTGTTAGAGAAAGATAACAATGCAATATTTTCAGAATACTACAGCGAAAATGTTGCATTGGTTTAGTCTGCTCCCCCTCTCTACTTTTATTTCCCTCTCTTGCATACAACTTTTTCAAATTATAAAGTAGACAATCGGGTATAAACAAAGAATCTGTATCTCATGTAATACTAAATCAAAGATACTGCATAACATAGCAATTGCACACACATTTATATACACATTCATCTCTACACAGAGAAAAAAATACATATGTATATACGTATGTGTGTATGCGTATACATGTACATACATATACACACACATTTTATATATATATATATATATATATATATATATATATATATATATATATGATCTGTATATTTATATTTTTTACATTTGTTGATCAAAGTGGAGGATGCATTTCAGCTACAAGTCAGGCAAAACTCCACACAAGGTAGGAAACATAATAATAATAAATATTAATAATGTAATTCATGTGGAATAATAATAAATAGTGAAAGCATTTCACATGACTAGCTGCTTTTTATATAAAAATATAGAAACAGAGAACAAGTTATACTTTATTACTTACAAGTGTATGTTTAAATTTTGTAATAATATATGAACGTTTGCATTTATGCACGTGTTGTTATTTTATATAACTATATAACTATATATATATATATATATATATATATATATATATATATATATATACATATATATAAAGCAGCAAAAGACAGCAACGGTACACTGAAGCATGACTCGAATTACTATCCAATAAAATCAAAACCACATTTATTTCCAGGTAAGCGCTTTCACCACAAATTGTGGCTTCACCAGACCATATACAAACAAAGACTCATGAACAGCTAAACAGTTTTGTATACACATCACCTCCCGCTCATTAGATTTAAATATTTCTTGCAGCAAATCATTTTACTGCAAAAATGCGCCCTAGTTAATAAGCGTCATTGATTGTCATGTTCATAGAAAAATGTTCCTAGATTAGTACTAAGCTAACTGCCCTAGCGAGCCATTTTAAGCCTAGCCAATTATCCCTTGTGAGACTCAAACCCTGCAGCTTTTGCAAGGCAAACACCTTAACCATTAGGCCACCCTTGTCAGCTTATACAGTTCAAAACAACAACAAACAAAATGTCAGACTTCTTTTTCATGTATCACATCACAGTAATAAAAGTTGGCCACAGAACTAAGTTGTATAGGAAATTGGGCACTCATTTCACATTTGAAATGCAAGTCTTACATCACACGGCTTTCTCACATATGCATTTTTAAAGCCAACATAATCAAGTACATCACTATATTTTCTCTCTGGGTCAACGCGTACAAATTTAACTACTGTATCAAAGTCTTTTAAAAATAAGGACTTCATCTAGCTGGAATAGGATTATGACTACCAATTACAACACTTTTATCCCTTCAGAAAGGCAAAAGTCAATTTAGGTAAATTTGACACAGTCAGTCGTTTCATATAGAAATAAAATATAGTGTATACCTTCCGATTTAGGTTATCTAACAGTGTAGTACCTCGCGGGCGGCACTGCGCAGGTTAGGGCGTGTCCATATTGATTGGCAGGTCAGCGCACATTTGAGTGACACTGTTATGCCTGAATAAGTAACCTGCCAAATGTTACACTCTGTGAATAACAATAACCGCTAATCATATGTAGGGTTGTCACCTTTTCAAATGCCCAAAGTGGGACATTTTTGGTAGAAACGTCAGATTTTGCAGGGTGAAATATACCCATGGCTTATTCTGTTTCTTATAACATTTGGTGTATCAGATACAGAATAACTGTTTTATGCAACTATTACATAAAATGTAGGAAATAATTTTGCCCTAAAATCTCAGGACATTTGCCATTTTTACAATTTTTTTGCAGGGCACAACTGCCCAAAGAGGTACTGTCCCTCGCTAAGTGGGACAGGTGGTAACCCTATTAATGGTCTGTTTCTCGTATATTTTGTGATTCCTGGTAAAGCCCTGAAGATTAACGTCATTAAATAATGACATACATTTGAGTTTTCTTCATTAAAGGCATGTTAACACAAATCCTGTTATTCTAGCAACTTTCTAAATTTTTACGAGTAAGATTTTGTCGCCATTATTTTACGTTTTGTACAGACTCCAGATTTTTTGCACTAAGAGCTCCAGAGGTATGCTTTGCATCCTTCATCGCGGTGACAAACAAGAGAGAAAGCCACACACAACATATTGCACTTTATTACCTTGAAATACACAAGTTACTACACAGTATCTTTTTTGATTCCACTTACAGATAAAACTTCACCTTTTTATGCCAACACAAATATATTTTCAAGTTTTTTTAAACATCTGCATTAATCAATATGTTTTCTTTATTGTGCTGTAAAACTATATTCATTCTAGCTATGCGATCACCCAGGACAGGCTAAGATTTACTTATTTATCTGCTACTCTTATAGTACAGTCCTTATATGGATGTCTGCAGTCCGAGAAAATATTTAAAAGTGCAAATGCTCTACATTTACAGAAGTAATGCTTTTCGGTCTTCCCAATGTTAAAGTAACTTACTGTGGCATTACTGTAGCACATTCCACATTACAAACAATTTAAATTTTTGCAAAAGACATGAGAATGCTTTTTATTGACATCGGAATGTATAAAACACAAAAAGAAAGTAGTAAAAAGCCTTTGATTGCGATCGGTTAAATAGCCATGTAAAACCTGAATAACCGATAATAACCGATCGCAATCAAAGGGTTTTATACATTCCGATGCCAATAAAATGCTTTTCACTGCTTTATTTTATTAATCCGGTGTAAGCTACATGACAGCTAATTACTATTAATGTAGCTTGGTAAGTTGTGGGCGTTTAGGGGCAGGGTTTGCTACTGCGCATCTTGCAAGGTACTACACTGTTAGATAACCCCGATTTACATAATCGTAGCATCCATTCCACATTAGTGCCAAAATAATGTTAGCAAGCTCGCATTTATGATCTATATCCATTTATTGTAAATGCTAAAGCACCTATTCTGTTAATCCCTAGCGAATACGCTACCGGCGTGATGTCATCAAGCAATGTGTTTTCATTCAATTACGGCTGAATGGATAACTATGTGAAAGCCATATACTATTTGCATTTTTTCATAATATACCAGATAGAAGTCATCTGCAAATATTGCAGATCCAACTAGTTTGCATAATTTAAAACATAAATAGATCTAGCAGCATATGCTATAAATATGTGCCCATTTGCATAACGTTAACCACTGTTCTCCATATATTTTTCAGTATATCCTATAAAAATATCTCTATAACCTAGTTAAATAAACTATAGCCAACTAAATAAATAATTTAAGACAAAAAAATAATATACTACTTACAATACCACTCCACTTCACATAAAATACAAGATACATGGTCATAATTGTATATCCCTATCACTATCTATTATACATACATATTAGACTCCATTATAAAACATAACATAGTTACATATTATAATATAAAAAGTATAACACTGTGCATTTACATATTAAAAACAGTAGTACACATACGCTTATATATGACCAAATGTATCTTTGCAAAGACTATAACATAAATGGGCTTATCAGCAAGTCCACCTTGGTTACATGTTCATATAATCCTAACCCTAGGAATATATATATCCACATAGGTACACACATATACAGATATATATAAAATACTAAATTAGCCTACCTAAGCCATATATAAGGCCATACCTATATATCTATTCTAATATGGGACAAAGTAAATGTGGTCCCTTTATGTTAATAGAAATTCTATATAACCTAATATACATACACCTATGGCTATTTACAAGGTAGACCCCTTGCTTCCAATGCACTCATCATATAAATTTTACCATTAAGACCTAGTCCTTTTTCAGCTCTAAGCTTTAATATCCATCTAAGTTCACTTTTTTCAGTGAGATTTATAATGCTCCCCATCCTATGTCCAAGGCTAATTTGTTCCAAGCCCATAAAGTTATGCTATTAGTATGCTCTCTTATATGCTCTTTAAATGTGCGCTTAGTTTTCCCCACATAGAATCTTAAAGAGCAATCACATTGTGCCAAATATATTAAATTTTTACTACTGGAGTCCATTAGGTTCATAGGTTCATAGGTTCATACTAGGCTATCTGCCCTAGGGCATTTATAAGCCTAGCCAGAGTGTGTTTGGCTTTCGCCACCCATTTTAAATGAATTTTGCTATGCCCTTATTCGAGGTTAGTATACTGTGCCTCTGTCTAACAGTGACACAGAAGTGATACCCAGGGTAAACCTACTATCTCCCATCAACTCATCAGGATTCCTCTTGAAGAGAGTCAATGAGGGACTCTGCCTAACCTGGACTGGGATTTTATTCCAGAGTGAAGGGAGCTTCTGGGTTAAGAATCTGGCCCTCCAGCATGTCCTATTTATTTCAGTGCTGAGGTTCAAGTCTCTCGACTGCGTAGCTCGATGAGATTTGGATTTTCTGAGGTGCAGCATGTCCATTAATTCCGGGTTGGACATAGCTTTATACGTCAGGCACAGATCGCCTCTGAGCAGGCAGTATGCCACTGAGTAGAGCTGAAGTTTCTTTAACCAGGCAGCATATGGCATCTGTTTGAGCCCTTTCATCCTCTTGGTGAGGTACTTTTGGGGTCTTTCCAGTTGCTGCAGGTGTCTGGTGAGGTACATCCCAAAGGGGGTGTTGTACTCAATTATGGGCCTGATGAGGGATGAGTAAAGAGGCACGATGACCTCCCCTAATCTAGATGTGAATCCCTTCATGATTAGGTGGGCTATATAAAAATTTTTTCTAACCACTTTGGCCACGTGATTGTCAAATGAGAGATTGCTATCAACTTGGGTCCCCAGGTCCCTAATTACTTCTTCCGTACTTAATGGATTACCACCTATGTGGTAATTTGTGGGCACTTTGTTTTTGCCAAAGGGGATGACTATACACATTTTGGCATTTAGCTTGAGGCCATGGCTCTGGCACCGGTTGTCTGTTTCTATGAGGCCCTTTTGTAGAATGCTTGTGTCGGCTGGAGAGTCGATTATGGCGCCCAGTTTGCAGTCATCTGCGAACTTGGTCAGCCACAGTCCTTCCATGTTAGCCTGTACCTCCAAGAAATATATACCGAACAAGAGAGGTCCCAGGACTGAGCCTTGTGGAATGCCACTTGTAACTGGTTTGGAGTCTGACATGGCTCCAGCAATTCTAACCATGTGGGTTCTGTCCTTGAGCCAGTTTGCAACCCATCTAGTGACATAGGGGTTTATATTTAAGCTGGTGAGCTTATCTATAATGCTCGAGTGGGGTATTGTATCGAAGGCTTTTGCAAGGTCCAGGTAGGCTGTGTGGACCACCTTCCCCTCGTCAATGGCCTTGGTGACTGTTTCAAAGAAATCAACCAGGTTTAAGAGGCAGGATCTGCCCTTAACAAAGCCGAACTGGGTAGGATCCAGTGTCTGTAGGTCCCCAATATCTTTATTTATGAGGTCCATGATGATCCTTTCCATAGCTTTGCAGACCAAGCTAGTCAGGCTTATGGGGCGATAGTTTCCAGGATCCGTTGAGGCGCCACCTTTGTGGAGAGGGACCACTGTTGCTGTACACCACTCTTTGGGTACATATCCTGTAGTAAGGCTGAGATTGAACAGTAGTTTTATGTTTGGGTTTAGTTCTTCTTGGAGTTCATGTAGGACGCAGCCCAGGACACTGTCTGGTCCCATTGATGCTGTGTTTTTTGCTTTGGAGAGGGCGGCTCTTATCTGAGCATCTGAGATGTCAGGGGGGCAGCACTCTGTTGGGATAGATATTTGCCCTTTTGGGGGGGAAGTTTGCACTGAACCTGTCAGCTAGGATGTTGGCAATGTCTGTGGGTTTGGTGTATTTTTTGTCATTTTGGACTAATTCTGAGCATATCTGGGAATTTCCACCCAGGTTCCTTACATAACTAAAGAAAGCCTTGTGATTATCCTTAGTGTCCTGTGCAATTTTTATCTCGAAGCTGGCCTTAGACAATTTTATGAGTGCCCGTAGTTTTTTGCTAATACTGATCAGAGATGCCTTCCCTTTTTGGGATTTTGCTCTATCATGTAGTAGCTTCCTCCTTCTATTGTATAGTTTGTTTATGGCTGGGGTTCACCAGACAGGACGCCTAACTTTGGAGGATTGGGTCTTGGTTTTATTTGGGATTGAATGATCCATGCATTCCTGAAGGTGTTCATAGAATGCGTTTAGAAAGGATTCTGCGGTCTGGGCCATATTTTCCAAAGGCCCGGGGGCTTTGAAGGATTCCACCTCAGTTTTGAGGAGTGTGAAATTTGCTTTAGAGAAGTTTTTCACTGTGGTTTTCTGGGCAGGGGCTGGGGTCGGGATGTGAATATCTAGTGAGATTAGTTTATGGTCTGATCTTACCAGTGAGGGATACACTTCTGGTCTGGAGCATAGAGTCCCCATGTTGGTGATGATCAGGTCCAGTATGTTTTCCTCTCTTGTGGGAGTGGCAACAAATTGTTCCATAGCATTTGAGTTTATAAATTCTAGGAACCTTCGAGCTAGGGTGTTGGAGCTAGAGTAATGCTCCCAGTCTATGTTAGGGTAGTTGAAGTCGCCCAATATAATGGTGTTTGGAGAGGTCTTCATATTTTCCAGTGTTCTCAGGAAGGCCGAGTGGGGTTCCTGGGTTTGGGAGGGTGATCTGCAGCAGGCTATAAACTGGAAGGCAGTTTTACCCACTGTTAGTTGCACATGGATAGTCTCTGATGCTTCGTGCTGTGCCACCAACCTGGAGGTGTGGGTATCTTTGACGAATATTGATACTCCCCCTCCTTTTGTGGTTTGGTCCAAGTTTTGGAGCCGGAAAACATGGCATGAGGTATAACCTGGTAGTGCTGGGGTGCTCTCGGGAGCCTTGAACCAGGTTTCTGTTACTGCACAGATATCGATGTTCTCCATGCTAAGGAGAGTTTTGAGTGCATGCATCTTGAGGTTTAGACTTCTGGCATTGAGTAGCATTACTCTTAGTTTCTTATCCCTTGTGATACCTATGGTGGTGGGTTTGTCTTTTGAGCCTTGCCTAAAAAAGGCACTATGGGGGTGGCAAGAGCCTTTGCCAATATCAGAAAGCCCAGGGGTGACAGGTGCAAGACGTCTCTAGCGAAGCATCGTGGCTTGTCAAGCATGTCATCCCAGGCAGACAGGCACTGGATCCCCTTTGAATGACACCAATACTTAAGCCAGTTGTTGAAATTGATCATCTTGTCTTCATATTGTGGCATCATTCTTGGTGAGGGTAAGATGCTACTCAAGGTCAGGGTCATACCGGCCTGGGCTACATGCTCAGAGAGCTCATCTGTGTCTCTTTTCATGCAGTCCAGGGAGGTACAACTCAGGTCATTCACACCAGCATGGACAATGACCGAGTCATATTTGTACTTGCCTTGGAGTGACCTGAGTGCTTGTGTTCTGTGGTGGATCCTAGCACCCGACAGGCAGCTCACCATGACCTTCTCCTTGTTCAGCCTGGTGAGCGGGACATCAGTGTGCCTGATGATAGAGTCACCTATTACAAGTGTATCAGGTGTGTTGTTTAGCCTTAAGAGCTGTGACTGTTTGGCAGTCTGACTTTGTGAGCTATGTGTTGCATGTGTTTTGTTTTGGGGTAGCGGTTGCTTGGGTGTCTGCTTTGGAGGTCTCTGCTGCTTAGGCAGATTTTTATTTAGAGCCTCCAAGTATGTTTTTGTGTGTTTATGTGTTTGGTTTGCTGTCGTGGTAGGTCTATGTAAGACTGGAATTGTAGTGATTGTGGTTTCCTTCTTCTCCTGACTGGTTACGCCAATACTGAGTTGAGAGAGCTTAGCCTCCAGTTTGGCTATATGGTTGCATCTCTCACATGTGTTGGAATTTGTTGGGAGGAGGAGAGGGTTGTCTGTGTACATGAGGCAGTTGTAACATTGCCACAATATTCCCAGATTCACCAGATGGACCAGAGAGGAGATTGACAACTGACCTTTGGACATGCTAGAATAGTATTGGGAATTCCTTTATAATTGAAAAAAAGGGCCAATGGGGAACAAAGTACTCAAGGGGAGTTTGTGAGGGTGTAGTGCTTTTAATTTTTTAGTGCTGACTTATATAATTGCTTTAGTGAGCAAGTGCCAGGCTTTAGATTGGGAATAGGGTGTTTATTATGAGAACTAGATCAGTTCTAAGCGAAAAAGTGAAGAGCAGACTTTGTGGAGCCAAGAATGGTTTAAACCCAATTAAGCGGCGCTGCCCAATGCTGCGCTATGCGCAAAATCACACAAAGCCGCGCTAAAGCGGGTTTTATACAGGGGGACTTGAAAGAGCTAGAAATTGGCCCAAAACGGCTAATAGACTACCAGATTATTGTGCTGGGAACACTCCTCCAGGGATAGATAGGCTGCTCCAAGCTCCCCACTGCCACTGGTGAACAAAAAAGCTTCCCTTTATCCAAGAAAGGAAATGGGCAACACAGGAACTTTCCAAAAGTTCAGAATACAGCAAAGCCTGTATTTGGACTACTCTAGGTCAGGAAAGACGGGAAACTAGGATATTTTTTTTTTGTAACAAACAGAAGGAAAATGCAATAAATATGTAACACAGGCTAGCACACTTGAGTGTATAGCCTCAACAGTTAAATGCAACAAACAGGACAAACTTTAAAAGTGCAGGTGCAAAAACAACTTTAAACATTTTAAAACAGTTCAAGAAGCAGAAATACTTTCAGTTTAGCTAGAAAGGATAGTCGCCCAGGTAGTAACAGGAAAAAAAACACTTTTATCAGGTTAGTAGTCGTGCTTTTAGCCTCTGTGCTGCTAGCACCACTCTGCAGAACCACGAGGAGCTTGGCTGAGTAGTAACAAGTGCAAAAACCGCGCCAAAGAGGGTTTTATACAGGGGGACTTGAAAGAGCTAGAAATTGGCCCAAAACGGCCAATAGACTACCAGATTCTTGTGCTGGGAACACTCCTCCAGGGATAGGTAGGCTGCTCTAAGCTCCCCACTGCCACTGATGAACAAAGAAGCCTCCCTTTATCCAAGAAAAGAAATGGGCAACACAGGAACTTTCCAAAAGTCCAGAATACAGCAAAGCCTGTATTGGACTACTCTAGGTCAGGAAAGATGGAAAACAAGGATAATTTTTTTGTTTTTTTTTTTTTTCTTTTTTGCAACAAACAGCAGAAAAATGCAATAAATATGTAACACAGGCTAGCATACTTGAGTGTGTAGCCTCAACAGGTAAATGCAACAAACAGGACAAACTTTAAATTACAAGTGCAAAAGCGCGCTAAAGCTGGCTTTAAAGCAGGGGGTTAGAAAGAGATAGGAAATGGCCCAAAATGGCCAATAAGCTACAGGTCACTGGGCTGGAACCACTCCTCAAGGGACAGATAGGCTGCTCAGAGCTCCCAACTCTCACTGGTGAACAAAGAAGCTTCTTCCTATCCAAATAAGGATATGGGCAACACAGGAAATATGACACAGCCCAGAGATCAGCAATACCTGAAGACTGGACTATTCTAGTTCAGTAAAGGCGGGAAACAAGGATTTAATTTTCACAAAGTAGCAGATATTAGGTACAGAAACACAGTAAATGCGAATTCGGCTAGCACACTTGAGTGTGTAGCCTACCAGTTAAACTAAGCAAAAACAAACTTTAAAAGTGCAAAAAAACTCAGAAATACAGACAGGAATGCAATAAAACAACTTTGCAGAGCTTATTTAGTTAAAGAAACAGAGACATCTTTATATACAGAAAAGCAGCTAAAACACACAAATACTTCAGATGCAGTGCAACCTAGAGCACTTGAGTTGTAGCAATATTAAGGCAATTACAGTTATAATAAATGCTTTGAATTATACTCTATATTTCCAAAATGTTTGAGAAGTACAGTCAGAACACAAGGAGGTTGAGGCAAAAAAAAAAAAAGTTTTTTTTTTCCTTTTTTTTTTCTTTTCTTTTTTTTAAAGGGAAAAAGGAGAAACAGAAGGCCTTATCAAATGTTCTCTCTGTACTAGGTAGAATGAACTAATGACACTAGACTGGGAGGAGTGTCACAGATCAGATTTACAGTAGGGGCGGGCAACTGCAAAGCCACCAAGTATAAGAGCAAGACACCAACTGGGCGGGAGGGTGAGGACAATAGCCTACAGCCAGTAGCACTAGAGAAAGCCACAAACAAATAAAGATTTGTAAAGATACAGAATGCTTTTAACTGCAGACAAATCAGTTACTTGTGCAGATTAGTTAATAGCAATAAAATACACTCGAAGACTAAAAAGCAGACAATAAAAGTGCTATATATTAATTGTTAAACAATAATCTGTATAAATAATGGAAAAAAAAACAGGATACTTATATATCTCAGCTAACAGCTGCGGTCAACAACTCTTATTGTATAC
>NC_056725.1:791899246-791939246 GCF_019279795.1 Protopterus annectens
TCATTCATTGAAATGGGAAGTACAGCATCCGGATATCTGGCTGGCTACTATGTTGGATGGCATGATTGGATACCTCAAATAAACAGGGTAGGGGGTGAGATGGGTAGCGCATGTTGGGTGTTTAATTTGGGTAGGTGTGACTGGCTGGTGTGTACATTTTCATACACTTGTTCAATTTGTGCTGGAGTACATTTAGCCTTACAATGCTGGGATCAAGAAGGGGATCAGGCATGCATGATGGTGGCCCCTCTTGCTGCAGAGTCTGCAAATGGGTAGAGGATGTGGTATTTTTCATGGACAGAGGGGTGATATCTCCTTTCAAGGGCAGAGAAGTAAGTTGGCCTCCCATTCACCCATTAAAATACAGATATTGGGGTGGGTTTTAGCATACATTCCAGATGCAGAGTTTGCCAATGAGTTGATTTTTGGGTTTGTAATGGGGTTTTCCATTAAATTGGAGGTATGAGGGGATACTATGGTCTGTAAAACTTGCATTAATTTTGAGGAAAAGAATAGATTTTGCAGAGATTGATTGAAAAGGAGTTGTGGGCCTGTAGGTTATTAAGTATCTTTGACGCCTCTCCTTTTGTTAGCTTTAAAGTACCTGGGGAGTTTTACATCATTCATCATTGATCCTTCCTGCAAGGTGAGTCCATCAATAATTGTATTTGCAAAGAGGATTTGCAAGTTAGGTACACATTGTTGGGTGATGTCATGGAAATGATTAAGGGCTTTGAGGATCCTTGGCTAGTGAAGGGTGACACTGAGCTGGCTTTTCATTTGTTGCCAGTACTTGAGGACAAATGGCTGTTATTGGGTATGCTGGTTGATAACAACTTTTATTTTGATAAGGACATGCCCATGGGTTGAATGGAGGCTTGTGCCACTTTTGAGAAAATTAGTTTAGTGCTTCATTGGATATGGGAACAAAAGTTTGGTAGTCAGATGGGCATGCATTATTTAAATGATTTCCTTTTGGTAGGTGAAAGTTATGAGGGTACTAAGGAAGGGATGCAGGCTTTCATTGATATGTGCAATGAGTTCGGTGTTCCTTTGGCAGAGAGAAAGATGGAAGGGCGATCCAAGGCTTTATGTTTCTTATGCTTGACAGTTAATGCAGACCAAGGATTGTTTTGTCACCCTGATGAGAAAATAGAGCCCTTGAAGGCTAAGATCAGGTGGGTTAGGGCTAGAGATAAGGTGCAGATTATGGATGTCATGGAACTTTTGGATTTTTTGAACTTTGCATGTTGGGCAATTAGTCCAGGCAGAATGTTCTGCATGTCATGAGCATTTTTGCTAAAAGGGGGAAAAAACAAGCACCATCAGGTGCGGGTTAGTCAGTTGGTATGAGAGGACTTGGATTTGTGGACATCATTTCTTGGTAGTGTCAATAACATTTCTTTTTAACAGAGAGAGTGGGTCAATCAAGAGGATTTTGATTATTTTCACAAATGCTGCATTAGGACAGGGAATGGGGGTGTATTTTAAAAGATAATGGTTTGTGGCTTGGTGACCAGAGGATTGGGAGGACTAATGGAAAAGGGACATGGCTTTCTTGACGTTGATGGCTGTTTGAGTGGCCTCAGTGGTTTGGCAGGAACACTTGAGGGACAGGAAGGTGTTTTTTTTAATTCAGACAACCTAGTAGTGGTGCAGGTTTTAAGATCAAAATTGGCTAAATCAAAGTTGCTTCAGTTAGTTTTTAAGGAAACTAGTTTTGCAAAGTGTATTGTCTAATTTCTCTTTTCCAGGTGTGCATTTACCAGGTAGAAGAATTTGATAGCTGATGGCCACTCTCATTTTAAGTTTCATAGGTTTCAACAGTTGGCCCTGAAGGCACAGGTCAAGCCAGAGTTGTTGCCTGATGAGGTGTGGCATCTTGGTCAGATGTAGCATGACAGCTTATTCAGCAGTTGTGGACTGTATCGATTGAAGACTTATAATGGGGCTTTGTCTGCATTTAGTGAATATATGTCAGAAGTGCATAGTTTAAGGGAAGAGCAGTTAAATCAGTTAGAGTACATTTACCAATTTTCTGCACATTTGCTATGGTGGTGAGATTGGGGGATTTAACAAAATCCTCAACAATATATCAAATGTTGAAATGGTGGGATCAGATTCATGGCAGGAGAAATGATGTGTAGCTGGCAATGACAAAACATGCCCTTAGGGAAGGTGGTAGAAGTCAAACAATTTATATGTTTGATATGCAAGGCATTTCAATGTTTAGGATTTCAGGATGGAAGATTTTCCAAGTACCATTTTCAGACTGAAAGGGCATCTCACTTGGCAAGAGAAGGAAGGTCATTTAGGTTATAAAGGGATTGGGCAGTGGTTGTCAGGGGCATGTTTAACATATATTAGGTAAG
Organism: Protopterus annectens; assembly: GCF_019279795.1. NCBI lineage: Eukaryota > Metazoa > Chordata > Ceratodontiformes > Protopteridae > Protopterus > Protopterus annectens. The sequence continues at coordinate 791,901,619 of NC_056725.1, forward strand.
TGGGAAGTTATGACTGGTGACTGCTATTAATTTTTTTCTTTCCTTTAGGTGGGGTTCTTGTCATACTAAGCCACTCCTTTGCATATTGAGTGGTGAAGCGAGCTGTTATTTGACCAGATTGAGGGGAAATTGGTGTTGCAGCAAAATGCTAGGAATGTGTTTCATCGAGATTTTAGAGGTTTAAGGTGGCATTAGCTTGAGGACAAGTTGGATGATATTCAGTGCAGGATTCGGATGCCACACATTTTGGTCCTCCATTGGCAGGTAACAACATAGGGAGGATTCTGAAGTTGCAGTTGTTGGCCAAGGTGGTGGGGGATTTGGCAAATTTGCAAAGTAGGTTTCCATCTATGATAATAGTTTGGTTAGAGATAGTGCCACATTTGATGTGCAGGTATTCTAACAAGTTTATGGCTATTAAGTGTGCTCGCTGTTTCTTTAGTCATTGGTTGTTGAGAATCCTGGGTCAGTTAGGTGTTTATGCCATTGATCATTGGAATTTTGATGACAGGGATCTGAGCTGGTTTCAAGGGCAAGGGTAAACTTGAGTGTTTTGCTTCTGGGTCTTTTTAATGTGTGTCTTGCATTGCTCTTAAATAATTTGATTAGTTCATTGTAGACGTTGATGAAGGGGGAACAGCTTTTTTCAGGCTGGTGGGCAGAGAAGAGGGGTCGTGTGGAACCCCTCCTGTTTCCCCTTCTAGTTATTTCTGTTTAAGTGAGCAGATTGAGTTAACACTGCATCACTTCAATAGCTGGGGTGAAGGTAAGTGGGTAATGGTGTCCACTGTAATTTGCTATGTTGGAATTTATGACAGTGAGTGTATTGTATTGAATTGATCATATGTTTTTTGCTAATAAATGGCTGTCTTATCCTATATGATGTGTTTATCTGTGTGTAAGGTGGGTCTGGACAAATATAGTTTTGGCACAGACTAATTTGTCGAGACACACTGCAGTCAGGGTAGGGGGGGATTAGAATGTGGTAGTCAAGAATGGGAGTAAGAGTTAAGTATGATTAAATGGTAGAGTAGGGGTTATTTTAGAAGAAACGATGGAGCAGGCAGGAGATGATGTTATGGGCTGGGAGGGTGAGGGGCAGGTTATGTCAATTTATAAGTTTAAGTTGTGTTAGGTGGTGGATTTTGCAGGCAAAGAAAAGGGTTGTGTGGAAGCCCTGTTCTGTTCCCTCTTCTTGTAATTTCTGGTTTGGTTGGTTTTAATGTGTGTTTGTGTTATAGAAGTGAGTGGTGTTATTCTGCTTATAAAGGGAGGTTAGTAAGTGAGAAAATTGAGTTAATGCTGGTTTACTTCAACAGTTGGGTGAACATGAGCAGGTAACGTTGTCTACTGTAATTTGTTATGTTGGAATTTGTTTCACTGAGTGTATTGAATTGATCATATGTTCCACTGCTAATAAATGGCTGTCTTATCCTATTTGGTGTGTAAATTTGTGTGTAATTGGGGTTTGGACAACAAATAAATTAATCAGATGTCATTGACACAAAGGTAGCCACATATTACATAAGCAATCAGAGATAGTGCATTCATGATACACAGCATTTGTACAGTGAAGATGTAATGCAAAGAGGTCTATACCTCCCCAATAACAGATATGATCTAAGCACACTGACTGAACATATGCAGTCAACAAATGATTCTTTCTAAAACAGTTTGCTTAAATCACGCAACACAAATGTACTTCTGCTAATCTCTCATGACAACACTCTAAACTATAATATTAAAGCCAGGTAGTTCATTAAGACACTAATATAAGTCTTTAAAGCCAGTAGTCCATTAGTGGGATTCAGTAAAGTGTACATGATAATTTTTGCCATGTGCACGTCGCCATTCTAAAATTTTTAGGTTCAGTAAACTCCTTATCGCGGCGCCCACTCACACGCAAATATGGAAACTTTTGTGGCATGCAGATTACAGCATAAGTAGCTAAATTTCATGTTAATGAAGCAAATCTACACGGTGGGATGACTAAACAACCACTAAAGCAACTGTGTAGACTCTCTGTCTGTGTTGGCCATGTATTCCAAAACTTTATGAATACAGCCACAGAAAGGAGTCTACATGGAAACTAAAGCAAGTAAAAGCTCTTACATTTGTAAAGAACTTCCACTAACATGTAACCCCACACATATTCTGACCGAATTGCACAGGGTGGATGCCAGAAAATTAGTGTAGCTATCATAATAATTCCTTTTTAAGTGCCATGACATAAATGCAGCTTTGCTCTGCCGCCCCTAAATGAAGAATATACTTGTAAGTAATGCACATTGCTAAAATGTGTAAACCTCCATGAACCAAAGTATTATATTATAATGTATGTATATGCAGGATATAGCTGATAGAGTACAGTATTTCTCTGTTACAGCATTGGGGTCCCGTGCAGTTTCCCCTGCCTTTGCAGTTACTAACCGTGTAGATTCTGGACTGTCAGCAATGTGAAGCAATTGTGAGGTCAAAACTCATTAGAATTCTTAAATCTCAAAAAAGACTAACCATGTAGGGATGTTCACTTTGTGTAGGCACTTTCAGAGTGTTCATGTTGAATGCATGGCGACAGTGAATGCTGATATCGGTGAGGTGTCAGATTACACTTGCAGATGCAAGGGCTGTGAAGGGCTGTGAAGGGTGGAAGCGCATGTAAGCAGTGCAGAATTCTTAAGTTCTATGTCATCCACTTTATTGTTTGTTAAAATGTATCGGATCTATCCATATTAATTTAAAATTTTATTTTTTTAATTTTCACCCTTATTTGGGTGATGTGGCACTTAGCGCTACCACAAGAAATGGAGGAATTAATGGCAGGTTTCTCTGTGGTGTTATGTAATGATTCCTGTGCCAGCACATGTATGTGTTAGGTCAGGAATACAGATAGTTCTGGATTCGACTCCAGGGTGTGCAATGTTTCCTTCACTTTTTATGGTCCATGATTATGTGATATCCCAAGAATGGAGGAAATATCAATTTTGCCTATGCTTATCTTATTCATGCGAAGGTGCACAGAGGTGAGTGGAGCTGCACACAGTGCACTGATGAGCAAGTAACAAGTCTGTTTAATAGATGCTATTTACAGCATAAACAGGTAAATTGCATGTTGAACTAACAATTCAACATGGTGAAGCTATTCAACAATGTATAAAGTATCCATGTAGCCTACACTATGTTTTTTCCTTTATCCTTCAATACCATTGGAGTAGAGACAAGGACATTTTAACTGACACAACGCTAGGAGCTGCTGCAGCCATTCAACATCTGCATGTGCTACAGGCTGAAGTCAGTGCTGCTGGTGTTGCTGACAATAGGCCTAGGCTAAGAAAGAGAAGAGTGTTAAGGCTCAAGGTAACTTTCCAGGTGCTACATGAGCAGGAGATTGTAGTGTACTACAGGGTGGACAGGGATACATTACAATAACTCTGTGAGCTCTGCCACTCTCAACTCAGAGCCAGACCCAACTGAGGGGAACACATCCCAGTGGAAACTAAGGTATCTGTAACCTTTAGAATATTAGTAACTGGTACTTTTCAAAGATGAGCTGGGGACATGATGGGTGTGTCACAGGCATCAGCCTTCAGGATCCTCCACCAGTTTCTGGATACTATGATCATACATGCAAGTAAGCACATACTTTTCCCCATAGTTCTAAAGAGAGGGACAGCAGTATGCAACTGTTTCACTGTGTAGTGGACTACCCTGAAGTACTGAATGCCAAAGATTGCACCCATGTACATATTAAGGCACCACCTGGTGACCAGGGTTGAATATACAATAACCACGAGGGATACCATTCCATCAACTGCCAAGTCATGTGTAATGCCCAGGAAATTATCTTGAATGTACATGCTGGCAACTCTGGCAGCTATCATGACTGCTACACATCAATTTCATGCAGGCCTCTTGTCTCCCACATGGCCTGCCGATGTCATCTACTATAAGTTCACCTACAGTCCAGTTAAAATCAGACTTCTGCCATGGCACATATGATAAGTACTGTCTTCTGTAATCTGTGTACCTAGATAGGTAAGGGTTCTATTTTCATGGCAGTTAAATGGGGGAGTTGGGGTGTGTGTGTGTGTGTGTGTGTGTGTGTGTGTGTGTGTGTGTGTGTGCGTGTGTGTGTGTGTGTGTGTGTGTGTGTGTGTGTGTGTGTGTGTGTGTGTGTGTGTGTGTGTGTGTGTGTGTGTGCAAGCTGTTGCTGAACTTTACAATGAGCCTTTTACACCAGCCTGTGGGATACTGTTATCTTGTCCTGGACAGGCACATGTCTATCATTACTATAGAGTAAGCAAAAGAAGCTGCTGTCTACAAATAGAAAAGTGAGAACCCAGACCTGGAAGACCACCCTCCTCAGCCTAAACAGGCAAATAAGACAACTTGTCCAATCTCTTACCCCCAACTCTTATTTTCTCTATTTTTTTTTTCTTGTCTTTCCCCACAGCACAGCAGGGATGGCCTGGCCCACAGGACCCACTTGACCCACTCCACTGGCTATGGCACCATGGCACATCACTTCAATCCTGGTAGCACCCCTTGTGCTGCCCCTGCACTACTTGGCCCCTCGGGTGCTTCTGCCCCAGAGGAAAGGCCAGTGGTCCCCCTCAGGAGTAATGGCAGAGGGAGCAATTTTATAACCTGAGAAGAACTGCTGAGGATGGTGCACAGAACTGTGTGCCAAACTGTGGCCACATGCCTAATCCAGATGGAGACACTCATAGTACTCAATAGCACAAGGAAATGCAGATGTCAGACATTGCATCCATCAATGCATTGAGGTGACAGTGATGACAGTCCACTGGGTAAGGACTTCATTATCGCTGTCACCCAGCTTGACATCTACAGGTTTGCAAGGTCCATACCCTTACCCCAACCATGGTGTTTACCCACCACTTGTGTTCTTCACTGTCCCTGTCTCTTGTCTTGTATGTCCTGTCTGTTAACAATTGCTTCTTCACTTTGCCAAATTACCTGCCTCAGATATACCCATGTCCCTTCCCCACCATAGGACACTGTCCCAAGAAAATAAACTGTCCCATACATAGCTGTCCATGTCACACACATGTCTATGACATGATTACATTATTGTCACCTCTCTCTCTCTATCTCTCTATCTCTCTCTCCCTGGAGGTGACAGTCCAAATTCAGCTAATCTTTTGTACATGCGATCAGTTTTTCAGGGCAGATTCTTGATATACATCATATATTCCCAATACATGCATGTGTTATCCACCCCCAAGCAATAAAATCCTGGGGCTCAGTATTTTCTGCACACGCATATCAAGCAGACTACAAAGTGTAATATATAATGCTGTGTGCTCCTTCATGGACAAGGCCATTCACTGGTGCTGACAACCTTGCTATGTTAAACTCAAACATCCAACTATGCTCAGTATGGGTACTTGCGCTTTTACACAGCTAGGCTTCTACACACCTAGGACACACTCTACAGTTAAGATACTGGCCTCATATGAACTTATGAATCTATGTGCTTATGCAGGCATCACAACCTGTTGTCCCCCACATGATCTGCTGATGTTATCTACTATAAGTTCACCTGCAGCCATATAAAAGTCAGACTTGTGCTGTAGCACTTGTGATAAGTACTGAGTTCTATAGTCTGTAGTCTTAGATAGGCAGGAGTCTTGCTCTCACCGCAGTCAACAAGGTGTGCATGTGTGTGTGTTTCAACTCAGCAGAATAGATGTGCTATCCTACAGTTACATCTCCAGCGGCATGCCTAACTAGTGTTTTCATACTTGCAGAAGCCTAAACATCCATTTTATGCAGCCCTCCCTACCCCTTGTCTCCCACATGGCATGCTGATGTCATCCACTATTAGTTGATCTGCAGACATGTAAAAGTCAGATGTGCTGTGGTGCTTGTGTATAGTACTGTGTTCGGTAGTCTGTATACTTAGGTAGGGATTCTGTTCTTACTGCAGTTAACTGTGTGTGTGTGTGTGTGTGTGTGTGTGTGTGTGTGTGTGTGTGACAAATGTTACATGACATATACAAAGATCCTTTATACCAGCATGCAGGACACTGTTATCACCATATTCTCAACAGACAATGCTAATGTGATCAGCTGTATCACATTATTGCATACCCAACCATCCAACTAGGCCATGGTCAGACACTGGCATGGAGCCCAGGCAAACATAACCTTAGGTTATAGGAAGTTACTAGGTAGAGGACTGGTGATAGGAATGCTTTGAGGTATGTCTGGTAGGGACAGAGTGGGTGAAGGTTGCCCCAAACTGCCTGGTAGCAGGTTGGTAGCATCCTCAGAGTTAGTATGAGTAGTACCATCCACTACTAGTTGGTCACAAAGCTGGGCCTTCAATTTTAGATGTCTGATGTAGCTAATGAAATGCTTCCTGATTATGTTTAGCTAAGGATGCTAGTTTAGGTTTGCATTTGGCTTTACAGGACTTTTCAAGATAGCCAGTTTCCCTGTTCAAGCTGTGGAGGGTGTCCTTCCTCTGATGAGTCAGTTCCCTCTTATTCTTGACATTACTTTCTTCCACTTATATGACCTATGCATGCTTGATGCCTATTAGGGTGGCTTATTTTCTGTGAGGAACTTGTTTTGACACGTTCATGTTTAGACAACTCTATACATTTGTATAGCTGTTTATACAGGCCATTTGTGCACACCTCTGTATAGCAGTCATTGTTGACAGTGGCAACAGCGGGTCTGCAACTCTTTATGGCATCACTTATGAGACTATAGTTTGCTTTGGAGAAATGTTTTATCCTTTCTGCTCTTGAGGGCATGTTGAGTATGACTGTAAATGTGAATGAGATTTTATTGCAATCTGACCTGAGCAGGGGGGACAACACATAAGGGTTAGTGCAGAGAACCACTATGTTGGTCAGTGGTAAGTCTAGGACATTCAAGTCCCTTGGTTGGGGTGCAGACTATCTGTTACACAGCATGTTTGTTAACAAAGTCCAGGAACCTTAGGGTGAGTGTGTTTGTGCACATATATAACTCCAAATCGATGGAAGGATATTTGACATCACACATGATGAAGGTTTTTGGCTGTCTAGTAAGTGACTCAATTAGGTCCAAGTAGGCAGACTGGTAGTTGTGGTTCAGGTTTAGGGGTACCTGTAGCTATCTATGCTATGGAAGAGAGTTTTACATGAAGTTAGTTGGAAATGGAGTAGTGCTACAGAGTCATTTTCTTTGACCTATCTTGCAGTGTATTTGTCTTTAATGAAGATGTATACAGCTCCACCTTTGGTTCTTTCATGCTTGTTTTGAAGTATGAAAGTGTGGAAGGCATTGTACCTCTGCATGGCCAGGGTGCTCTCTGTGTCCCTGTACCATGTCTGTGTGACAGCACAGACATGGACATCTGCCAAGGTAAGAAGTTCTTCCAGTGAGTGCACTTTGATTTACACTCCATGCATTAAGTAGCATAACCTTCAGTTTGTCCGTGGTGAATACTTTTATGTTCGGACTTTACTTCTGATATTGCCTAAAAAGGCCGCTATTGGGGAGGCAAGCACCTTCATATAGTACAATGAGATATGTGTCCAGTCATTCACTGCAGCATGGACTATGGCAGTGTCATAACAGTACTTGTTGTTGAGAGACCTGAGTGCGTGAGTGATCTGGTAGACCCTGGCACCTGTCAGGCAGCTGACTGTGACCTTCTCCTTGTCCACCCTGGTGAAGGGGACATCTGCGTGTCTTAATATGGAGGCATTTATGAACAATATATTTAGTTTTGAGGTGGTTTGCCTAAGAGAATTATTGGCTGAGAAACTCGTGTGTGTATTACTATCTGTACTGGATTCTGTTGGGCCTGCACTGTGTGCAGTAGGTTTGCACCTGGGAAGTCTCCAATCTTTAGTTGAGTTTCTAGGGAGTACCTCTGTGTATGTGTTTTATGTGTTGTAAGCTTATGTGCAACAGGCGAATTGTGAGTGCTGACAACATGTTTGATATCTGGTTTGTTGTTATGTGAGAGAATTGATTCTAAATTCATAGTATAGATACAGCTCTTACATGTTGCATTTTTTTATTTTAGCAGTAACTGGGTGCAAATATACATGAGGAAATTTCTCTGTTGCCTCTGGATGCCCACGTCAGTCAGACTACCTGGAAACATGGTGGGAAACTGTCCATCCATTATGGAAGGTATATGCTGTATTAAGAAGTGAGGAGTGGGCTAGATGCACCAGGTTTTGGTGTAAGACTAAAAAAATATCTATTCTATGGAGAACTAGGGTTACAAAAATGTGTAAATGTTTCACAATGCACACTTGGGTTGTTCTCAGGGCAGCACTGCAAGCTCTGAGCAGCTACAGTAGACTGAGTGCAAACACCCCAAAACAAAATGCTGGAATATGGTGGAACAGTCATGCATATCAGATTATGCCACATCCACAAATCTGAGCATTTGTCTGGAGCACATTTCTGAACATGCCTGTGCCTCCATGATGGCCATAAACATACACTGAGTGACACAGGAAGCAAAAACTGCAGCAGGTGGAGGAGGGACAGCAGGTCCCCTTCAAGTATAGCCACGCTTCCCTTCTCAGTGTCATCAACCTCCACCTGTCCTATATCTGTAGACTCAGTGGACTGGGTAGGAGTAGATCTGCTGGCTGTGTCTGGGGAAAAAAGAAGAGGATGTCTGGATGCAAACTCTATGTCATACTCAACCTATGTACCCTCGACTGTGCCTCAGATTCACTATCATCATAATCAGTGTCTGATGAGAGACTGATATCAGGTGGCACAGAGCCCACACTCCCTCTGTAATGATCACCTCTGATAAAAAGTGAGAAACATAGGCATACATTAATACTTGTACTACTATGGTGCAATATATGGTAAACACCTAACAGTGCTACCACTATTACAAACGGTACAGCAATATACACAACAGGCCTAGAATGACACACTAGATTACTAGCAATTGATCTGCAGTACTGAAATAACTTGATTTGGCTTACCGCCTGCAGGAAGCCTATGGTGCTGGATTGCTGACGGTCCTGAAAGAAGTTAAGCAAGAGGTAAGGCCAACATCATCACATCAAGACAAGAGGTACTACCTGAACTCCTCTCAATTAGCATGACATTTTACTTTAACAAGTTTGTGGCTGACAACTGAAACTGATCTTATCACTGTACTAATATTCAATTCCCCCCCAAAAAAACTCAAGTGACACAGAAGTAGCTTTTATTTCAATTGCTTTACTATACAACACTGTTGAACTAGTCATATAACAAAGCCTACCTGGATGTTCTTCCTCGGACTGAGAAGGAGTTGCACCCGCATCAAGAACATATTGTGGCCACTCTGCTGTGAGTTGTCCTGTATCAGACGATTCACCAGGAATTCCTCATTGGGGTGAGAAGTGGTTTTGCAGCAGACTGACCAACCATTACCCTCTGGTCTTGGGCAACAGCAACTGCATGCCTCTGTGCAGATGTGATCATTTCATTGATCTTGTGATGCACCTGCTCATAAGTACAGCCACGGATGCCCACTGCATTTATGTTATCAATGATTTACTGCCATATTCTCAGCCTCTCTGGCATATTGGGATGGCTCCTTCCAAGAAGGAAAGTGCCATGTTAATGTAGCTCATCCACTTTTATGTTGTTTTCTGCCTCACTGAATGTGGGTCTGTGCCTCAATGACATTTTTGATCGTAATACAAAAGAGAATAATAATAAACATAACTATCATATAACTACAAAGTAACTCTTACCTGACAAAAGAATTAAGGTAGGCAATCAGTACTACTCACTGGAAAAACATAACACATCAAAGTCAAAGTAAACGTTATTGTCATTTAGAACTATGGAAGTACAGCCTAAATAAAATTCTGTGCAGCACATGCAACATATGTGAAATATTAACAACAAGCAGAATGCAAAACAAGGAGACTAGCAAGGGGCAACATATTCTTGTATGTGCCATAGCAGTAACTCAACTGTGCCACCCACAAAAAATAGTCCATTGTAGTTTGTGACATAACAGTAAATTCTCTTTGCTCCTCCCACCTACTAAAGAACTTTCACATGAACCATTTTGCTAACAAAATACAGCTAAACATGCATTCAAAGGACCTGTCCCCGAGTTATTAGTACATTTGTGTCAAACAGCTTACTATTTTCATGTATTATGAATCAGTTATACCTCTGAAATGGCTTGACAAACATGGCCATGCCATCAGTACACTTCTAACTAATACAGACAGATCACAGTGTAAAAGGCTTTGTTTTATATTATTCATCAATATATTCCAGTAAAATATCCACAAAATATAATGAAAACAAAGTGCCTCCTTGAAGCAGCAAACAAAAACTTCATAAAAACTCAAGAGGCAACACCATAAAAAGTGAAGGATGCCATTTATTTCACTACACAAAACATAAAATATAAAAACAAAGTGAACACTTCTTCAGACTTTATCTATTACCACAAAAACATTCATTTAAATATGACTGGATTGCTTGAATGAATAAATCAGTAGCCAGTCTGATCAAACAAATAATATAAATACTCTATAAAGACTGTGATATATGGAAGTGTTTATACAGTCTTTACAGAGTATTTATATTATTTTATTAGGCTTTTTAAGATGAATGTGGAAGATAAATAAATAATACATTATGTGATTAATTAGTTAACCGTTTGATCAGATTGGACATTTGATTGGCTAGTGATTTATTCATTCAAATTCCAAAACAAACGTAAATAAAACCCAAAATTCCAACCAGCACACAGTCAGCTCAAAGGATCCACAGCTTGTCCAGGGATAAAAACAATTTATTGAATAAACAACGAGACAATGAATAAATCCAAAAACATGGGGTTAAGCGCTTTCATCTGATAATACAGACTTCCTCAGAACCCCAAACAGTGGTAGCTACTTCATTTAAAAACCTCTTTTGGCGCCAAAAATACAAAATACACTTAAAGGAACATACCCTCATAGCTCCATTATGGGAAATACTGTGTATAACAATCATAATAAAGACAGTGTCCTACTTGACCCACAACATCAACAACCTCCTATGATTCAAAAAATTATAAAATGTGAAATATGAATATGAATGTAAATATGAATATAAATATAAAATAAAAAATGAAAATATTATATAATAAAATATTATGTAATATTTTATGACTTTGTGAACAAAATTACTAAATACAGTAAGTAAATACTTGATAATTGATACTTAATAATATACTCCAATAAAAATATACTCCAGTAAAAAATATATATATATTTATCTATCTATCTTTCAGGCCAAAATTAAGAAAGGCTTTATGCTAATAAAATCATTAATTCCAGGAAATCATGTAGCATCCATTAATATTTGCCATTTAGCTTCTTTCACAGCAAGCAAGGCTTTCCAATTACCCCCAAAAGGAGAAACATCCACAGTATCAATAATCAAAAATTTAAACCTGTGTGTGTCGCCATAAGAAAAGATGTGTCCATAGAGTGCATTCTTAGAATCTTTCTTTTTAATCTTATAGAGGTGTTCATAAATATGTTTTCTAAAATGCCTCTCAGTTTTCCCTATGTAGTAAGCAGGGCAGGCCAAACATGTTGCGATATAAACTACCTTAGAAGTATTACAATTCCCTGCCATACATTTCACATATGTCTTGTTAAAATCTGCCAACCTAACACCTTCATCTTCCCTAATGGCATCACACTGCCTACTGCACCCACATTTCCTTGTCCCTCCATATTTATGTTTAATACGTGTCCTCATCTCAAGTAAACTCTTAATATTGGGTCCAGTCTTGAAAACAAAACTAGGTCTCTTTCCCAAAATACCTTTTAGATCTTTGTCAACACAAATCAACCTCCAATGCTCACAAATAATGTTTTTGATATATTGAGCAAAAGGTGAATAAGTTAAAACACACACTCTGTACCTATTTACTGTGTTAGAACCTTCCCTAGTCTTATTGAGGGAACCCACGCCCAAAATAGGAGGATATTTATTGCCCCATTCACCTTTAACATACTGTGTGATATCATCCAAAAGTAAACTAGGGTACCCCCTATCAAAGAACATAGATTTAATAAATTCAAGTTCACTACACATTAACTCTCTGTTCGAAGACATACGGGCTGCCCTGATGCATTGTCCTTTTTAAAACATTCTTAAAAACGTGTCTGGGGTGATTACTACTATATTGTAAATAATCAGTGGAAAATGTCTCCTTCCTATGAATACGGGAGACAAACCCTTCCTCTGAGTGACTAATAAAGAGGTCCAAATAAGCAATTCCACAAGTGTCAAACTGATGAGTGAACCTCAAAAAGTCTGTGGTTTGATTAATATAATCAATAAAAAGGGGAATCATGTTAGTTGGACCATTCCATAAAATAAATAAATCATTCAAATACCTGGTGTAAAACACTATGTTGGAAAAAAATTCGCTAGGAAACAAAAATTTAATTTCCCACTCCAGCATCACAAGATTGGCGAAAATGGGGGCACAAGAAGCCCCCATCGCCACCCCTCTCTTTTGCTTATAATATTCTCCTTCGAATTGAATGAAATTATAATCCAAAACAAGTGACATCATATCCACAATAAGACAGATATAGTCCCAATTGAAGTCTGAATGTTGCCTCTGACTATTACTAAAAAATTCAAGACCTGTGTCTCTCGGGATACAGGAAAAGAGATCAACCACATCAATGGTCATAAAAATTAACCCTTTTCTCCACAAATCTGATGTCGATCGATCCAAAAATGACCAAGAATCCTTGATAAGCTGTGGTATCTTTTTGTTTGGTCTACCTGTCAATAATAACCCCAATGGGGTAGGTCTTGGAACAACTGCCAGAGACTATAGGCCTGAAAGGGGGCTGGGAAATACATTTATGAACTTTGTGTATACCAAAAATTGTGGCCAAAATAGGAAATTCAACCCTTAAAAAGTCATAAATGTCCTTAGTAATCCTCCGGTCCAAAAAATATTCTTCAATGGCTAAATCTATCCTTTTATGTCCTACGTTAATTTCATTCAATGATACCAACTCGTAGTTACCAGCTTGTAAAATAATATTAGTCATTGCATTGATGTAATCAATATTTTTGAATAACATTATCCCACCCCCTTTATCAGGCTTCATGACTCGAATATCCCCATTAGAAATGAAAAGGTCCAAACATTTACGTTCCTCCCCTGTTAAATTATCAACATGTTCATTAAAATGGTCTTTCTTCTTAATTTTTGTAAAACTATATAAATCTTAACAAACCATTTTCTCAAAATTCAACATCTGTGGATGGGGAACTGGAATGTAGGTACTCCTTTTCACTATTTTAGTATTGAGTGTTTCATTTTGGTCTTCAGTAACCTGTTTGAATTGTAAGGCTAAATTCAACCGCCTGCAATACAACTTGACCTCTTTTATAACATCAGCTAGATTGAAACGCACGGTGGGGATGAATTTGGTTCCCTTCATAAATAACTGAAACATTTCATGTGTAATCTTAAGATCTGTATAGTTAAATATATTAAACCCATGATATGAATGAATGATTTTTTTCTTAAAATTGATATCGTGATGAGAAATATCCCTGTTTTTATCCCTGGACAAGCTGCGGATCCTTTGAGCTGACTGTGTGCTGGTTGGAATTTATTCATTCAAGCCATCCAGTCATATTTAAATTAATGTTTTTTTTGTGGTAATAGATAAGTCTGAAGAAGTGTTCCCTTGAACACGAAAGCAATCGCTTAGTTTGTATATTTCATGTTTTGTGTTGTGAAATAAATGGCCTCCTTCACTTTTTATGGTGTTGCCTCTTGAGTTTTTATGAAGATATTCCAGTACATGCATAATATAGGTAAAAGATTACAGTATACCTGCTGGAGTTCAATAGTCTCCTGTAAAGATAGCTTGGAAAATATTTTGCTTTGCTGAACATGTAGCAAGTATCCTCACCATCAGTTTGGCTAGCTACACATTTGCCTTTGTATAATGGAATAGATCATTAATGGACTGCACCTGCCTGGGCTATGTTTCAAAGATGCTAATTACAACATAAGCAGCTGAATTGCATACTAATCAACCAATTTGGTGGAGCTATTCACAAAGCTATAAAACAACTATTTAGACTCCATGCTGGTTTTTCCTGTGTATTTCAAAAGTAGTGGAGTACAGGTACTGACAGAAATTTAGGAGCTGCTGCTGCTTAACTCCATTTGTACATGCTACAAGATGTAGACAATGTTGCTGCTGCCAACAGGTCTGTGCCAAGACAGAGAAAAGTTATCCATGTCATGCATGTTGTGATATTATATAGTGTTACAGGATGGACATGAACAGAATAAAGGAACCCTGCAACCTCTGCCAGCCTCACCTCAAAGCCACAGCCTTTACCTCCCCATGTATTGGCTGTGTACAGGTTGGATCACATTCAGCCCTGAACTAACACTGAGTCAAGTGCTGCATTTACAAGCTAAGTCCTGAACATGTACTGTATTGTATAATAATATTGTGACATGTCATTTTATTTCATCACTTGGTACAGTAAGCAACTACAAGGTGGGCAATTTGTACAGAAATTAATGTCACATGTGACAGCAGAGACTTATTTGACTTGTGTGTGTCCATTAGCAAGTAGTAGGCCTCAGGTCTCAAATATTCACACATTGATACCTTCCTAAAGTAATGATGATCTCTGCATGCCCTCAGTTTAGCAACATATGTTTGATATGGGAAATCATAACAGAGAAGTTTGAAAGTAATGAAACACATAGCATTTTTCAGCTTCATCATCCTCACAAGATCTAACCAGCAGGATGCAAAACAAAGATAGTAACAAGAGCAGCATAGCCTTGTTTGTGCCATAACAGTAGCTCAGCCTGGGTCCACCCCCCTTGAAAGAACATTATACCCTTGCATGTTCCATGACAGGAGCCCACCTTTATTCCCCACCCCCAAAACAGTAGTCTATGCTTGTTTGTGGCATTCAACCTTCCATTAATTTGATTCCAACTGCATATCATATTGGCCCAGAGAATATCCCACACATTTTAAGGTAAATGATACAGACTGGCTTACACACTGCATGTCTCTGAGTACTGGTCAGATAACTGATGAATGACCAAGAAACACAGAAAGGTAGGACACTGCTGTATATTTGCAAGGAATAATCATAGCAGGTTGTGTGATCTGTAAGCGCACTACATCCAACTACATTACATAGAATACATTTACAAATATCAGGGCATGCCTTGATATCAGTGTGCATTCAGTTAAACTTGGTTGTGTGAGGAATTATATCATGTATTTGCTGCAGAGGTTTTTTGTGGGCAAAGATGGATAAGTCCCCCCTCCTGTTTTGTGACAGTGCATTCAGGTGAGAGTCAGAATCCAGACCTTTGTAGTGATATCTCATGTGTACTAGCAGTTTCTATTGTCAATTTCATAATTGATTTGCTGCATTTCAACTCATTTTTATACTTTTTCTTTTTCTTTTCTGAGTCTTTTTTTTTTGGGGGGGGCACTGTTTCTGTAATGCACAGCTTAGCACAAAAAAACTTTTGCTATGCACATCTCATTTGCATGTAGAGTAGCAATACACAAACCAGACAAATGGGCCACCCATATAGCAGACAGGACCCAGACAGCTACACACATACACTGAATGCATTCAAGTAATACTATTGGCCATCATGCAAACACATTTCCCAGCAGCCAGCTCTCTCGCACAACATGTTTTCGTGATGGTAAGTTCTGCACACCACTTTCAAATATTGCAAATCGAGAAAGTCTGCACTCCCAGAAAGCGAGATACCTGCAATTGTCAGGAAAACATTATTCTACATTGGTCTCAATCTTTGATAGGCATAGCTGGCATTCCTGGAAAGTTTTTGATGTTCTCTGCTCAAAGATGGGGTGTGCAGGAGTCCAAAGTGCTTGTTGTACTTCTCATCAATGAACATGGGTCCAGCCTGTTGCAAAAGGAATATTGTGTCTCTGAGTACAAGGCAATGGTATTGAACAGTCTGGCCTAAGCTCTGATCACTGCTACCAGTAATCCCTGCACTGGTGAGCAATGTAAGCACCACTACAGAGACCTCAGTATGAGGAAGAGGGATAACCTTGACTGCTGGATTGAAGAATATTGAACTGGGGGCACCCCACAGATGTGTAAGTGCCACTTACAAAGACTACTTGTCAGAGTTCAAAGCTGGATATAGTCAGTATTGGCATGCTTAATGGTATTCTGTTGTGTTCTGTTTTTTCTGCAACTGTCACAGACTGGACACTGAATGTGCGCACCCATGCCACTAGATTGGCATGTATGCAAGATGCATGTGGTAAGTATGCATACCAACAGTGGGGTTATTTTAGCATTAAAAATGACAACGCATTTATTTGTTACTTATACAGTTGTATCAAACTGAGCCTTCATTTCATAAATGTAATAGGGAAGTGCGCATGCATTACTCTGGACGGCAAAACAATAGTTCATTATTACAAAGCAGTCATAGGTTGTGCCTTCCATATTCCCACTTCCCAAATATATTAAACATATATAATATATTAAATATGTTAAGGTTTCATCAGTATTGCAATATAACATCAGAGTTATAAAGCAGTGTCACCACTGGCTTGCTGTAAACTGTAATCAGTATATTAGGGCCATGCATACGTGCAGTGTATGTGGATTACTTACTGCAGTATGTAGTATATCGTGCATCTGTTAGAAGTTGGGTAGTCTGAACAGTAAACAAAGGTATTAGTGTTTGGTAACAGAACAGAGTAAAAAACTTGTATCAGTGATTTGTATGTCACATATGAAGTTACTCATGTTCTCTCTTTTTTTCTCTCACCCCAACCCTTTTCTCTCTTTATTGGGGTTTATTATTCTCTTCTTTTTTTTTTTGTATTTACTTTTTTATTTTTTTGTTTTTCTTACAGCACAGCAGGGTAGGACTGTTCCACACACCTACACTGACTGGAGACTCTGCTCTCCATCATTGTATTAAATAACACAAGGCGATGCAGATGTCACACACTGCAGCCATTGGCACAGTGAGGTGACAATGATGACAGTCCAGTGGGTGAGGATTGATTCTCACTGTCACCCAACTTGATGCCCATGGGTACATGATATCCCCACCCTCATCCCATCCATGTATTCACCCACCTCATGTGTCCTTCACCATCCCTGTCTTTTGTCTTGTTTGTCTTGTCTGTCTGCAGTTGCTTCTTCACCTACCCAACTTACCTCACCCAGACATTCCTGCAGCCCTTCCCCAACATTCCTCTCTCTCTCTCTCTCTCTCTCTCTCTCTCTCTCTCTCTCTCTCTTTCTATCTCTCTCTGGAAAAAGCAAAATGGGTACCTGTCCCACATAAAAACAATCATACCATATATAACTCTCAGTTTTGCATGTGTGTTCAGAACACACATGATTCTTTCAAATTCTATATACAATTCGCTGTGCAACAGATTGTGTTGTGGTCACCCCTGTCTCTGGGGGGGGGGGGGTGACAGTCCAAATTCAGCCAAATTTGTTTGTTTTATTCTAGAAGAAGTGGATATCTATGGTTCTTTCCTACATCCTTCCTCCACATTCCTGTCTTGTTTTCATTTTGTTCTTCCCAGTACTTGCTCCCTATTCCACCATCTAAAAGTTGAGGGCATCCCGCTTCCTGCTCAAGATGTCATCAAAATGATGTCTGCATTGCTCATCTGTGTAGGGGATACCTGTTGCAGTGGTTAAGGTCCTAACAACATTATTCCCTGCTTTAGATTTATATTCTGAGCTGGAATAGTCCTGCTGCAGCAACTTGGGGGCATGCTCTCTAACTAGGAGTCAAAACAAATCTTGGACTGCTGGACACCCCAACTCTGGGCCCAAAAGTACACACCCTCTCCAGCAAATCCAGACATGCCTGCTCATTCAAACTCAATGTGTAGTGTGCATTTCCTACCAATTGCAGTTTATATGGTGCTTTTTCCTGCCTATTCCATATCTCGTACTTCTCATTTTGAAATTGCAGCATTTGAAAGTATTGAGTATCTCTTACCATTGTGCAAACATGGTAGGTGAGAATGCGCAGTGCCAGACGCCATGTTTGTGAGATAGCAAGTGATACGCAACAGTGGAGGATAAAATGATTTCTAGCTCATTAGGTATACAGGCACGTGTGTAAATGGACTAGTCAATTTTATCATATATATGGTTATCCTACACCTACAGCTATTACAACAAGAAGACTGAAAAAAAGTTGTGTATCTTTCACTTTATTGCTATAATCTGCACTCTCACAGCAGTAAAACAAAACTTGCACACCCTGTACTAAAACCCTGTACCATCTGCAGTCTACCCCTACACTTAACACTTACTGCCATGGGTTAGTGAGACAGATTTCTACTATCTTAGTAGTTACTGTAAGGTTCTCACTGTTAACCCTAATGCAATGCCACTTATTGTGGTTGTATATTGCACAAGTAATTGAATACACCCCGTTCATATGTCTGGCTGTCTGGGTCCTGTCTATAATGTGGGTGGTCCATTTCTTCATGTTTGTGTGCTGCCGTGCTTCGTGCAAACCAGGTAAGCACAGCTAAACATGTTTATGCCAAGTAGAGCATCACACAAACCCTGTCAATAACAATAAAAAAAAACAAGAAAAAATTAAAAAAAAAGGATACAATAAATTAATTAAAACACAAAAGGTAGACTTTTTGCAGGTTTACAGAGTATCTGGATATTTGTATCATATATTTAGCCTTTTCCTTGTAAAATGGGTGGTTTATTGTGAAATCGCTGAAGACTGCAGTCAGTATATCAAGACATATACATTTGTGTTCTCTACTTCATATCTTTCATAAAATGCATGCTTGCCCTTAGCCATGGAATGATCCACATTCACTATACAGGTTTTGTGTCCAGTAACACTGGTGTGAGCCGTGAAACCTTACCTTTGCATGCTGTGCATCATTAATATTCATGGCATGAGACTGTGTGATGCCATGCGATGCACAGTATCGTGTACATGAATACATTCTGTGTAGGCTCTGCTCAGAACCTAGATGGAGTATGACTGTTCCTTCATTTAAGAGGAACTGTCACCAAAACATTGGATGTTAATGCATCACTGAATTTTCTACAGTATTAAATTGATTATTGCTTCAGGATTTGCAAGTTGCATGTCCACTTGTGTCCCTTTATAACTTTTAATTTAACTGTGATAGTGTTCTAAATCAAATAAACTGAAGAGATAAAATATTACCAAAACAGAGATTCGCCTTCACTCCCAAAAGTTGTAAAGTTAGCATTCTAACAAATAAGTAGCAGGCTGGGTGGGGGTGCAAGTGACTTTAGGCAATAGTAAGGCAAATTAACAAAACATGTAGGTATGAAGATAGGTGAAGGCTGCCAGCCTAGCTAGATAGAATTTTTTAGATAATTCTGTCATTTGTAAATATTAATGTAAGCCACAGGCTTGTTCTCTTAAATGTGAAAACACTGTATTGGATGTTGAACTGAAAAAGATGTAACAACAGTGCACTCTGCTGTAAGAAAGCTGTTAAGTCAAGCACTGTGAAATTATTTGATAGGTTCATAGATTAGTACTAAGCTAACTGCCCTTGTGAGCCATTTTAAGCCTAGCCAATTATCTCTTGTAAGACTCAAACCCTGTACCTTGTGTTTGTAAGGCAAACACCTTAACCATTACGCCACTCTCCCAACCCTATGTAATATGATCTAAAACTCGGAGCCAAGATGTCTACAGGGAGGCATTCTGCCTATTTCTTTGAGGCCAGAGTTAATGCCTAGAATTTACATGTATAATTTCTTTTATTGCTTTGGCTTCCTGACCAGCCGCATGATTAAAAGGGCTAGTAACCTCTGAGTTTCTGTTAGCCTGGGAACCAGAAAGAAATTATGTAATCTGAAATAAATCAGTGGTACTGTGTTATCAATTTAAGGACAGAAAGAATGAGAGCAATTGAACATTTGTCTTGAGAACATCCAACTTACCAGCACTCTGCCTGTATTCCATATTTAAGTTTATTTTAGAACTGTGTTTTCTCTTAGGTATAGCTAGGAACTAGGAAGATTAAATTATTTTTTTCTGTACTGATGTCAGAACTTTTCTACTGTATTATTTTAAGTATTTCTATGTGATCTCTGAACTCTTGACTAGCACTGTGTAGTAAGAAGTATTGTCTTGTATTTTTATTCTTTATTATTAAATAGTTTTAAACCTTTCAACTGTGGCTGCTTTGTGTAGAGAAAATTTAAGCTCCAGAGTATATATATATATATATATATATATATATATATATATATTTGTATATATAGTGATACTGTACAAAGTCTCTCCAAATAAGCCTTGACTGTTCAGTTGCACTTAGCATTTGGATAATAATATTGCACAGTATAACTGGACACCCTTTCATAAGGGCCTTTTGGTAGCTGATAGATATTAGTGGGTGGTGGCAGTGATTTCTACAGTATAGTCTGGGTAAAAGGGGCACAGCTGGAGAACCTGTGCCAGCCTTCCTCAGGAGTGTCTCTGTGGTTGTATATAACTCTTATCTCAAAGTGTATGTGTGTCAGCTACTTGGGCAGGGAAACATAGCACTGGTTGGACAGGGAGGGTGCTGGAGGTTTTAGCTTGCCCATTAGTCTGAGATCTGGACCCTATAGCAGTGCCAGTGGGGAGTCTTATTGGGACATGGAGAGAAAGGGAGAAACCAGCCCCAGACTGACTGTAATCTCTGTGTATTCTTAAGGGACATTGTACTTTACTGTGTATGTATTTATTATACTTTCCCTATATGGATGCCCTTCACTGGTGTTAAGTGGTGAGGACTGAGGTTCCTTGATTGCTGGGCCAGTGCACGGGCGTCACAGCAGGTGTAAATAAAATTGAATTTTCTAATCCTTAAACATTGTTACATACTTTTCTACTCAGGCTGCTCCACTCTATGCATTCAGCATGTGTCAGTTCTACACCGGTTTTCCACTAACTATATTTATGCTACAAATTCTCACTTTTCCTTCTCTGGAGGATTGGATTAGGAGGTCAGGATCTTCTATGAACTCCTCTGGTTGAGTAGGAAGTAGGTGCCCATGTTTTTTAGCCCAGTGTAGAGAAGATGGTGTGGCTCCTAGTATAAAAATCTCAGTTAAAACAGTAAACTCCCTTATGAAAACTTCTGTTTAAAATATCAGTTGAAAATCTCAGTTAAAAACCTCAGTTAAAAAAATCTCAGTTAGAACCTATATCTTAAATGGCTGAAAAGGCCAGAAATGGGTCAATTCAAGAAAACAAAACCATGTTCTCTTTTAAACATAATTCAACAAATTTCAGTTGAAAAATATATCTTAAATGGCTGAAGAGGCCAGTAATGGATCCATTGAAGGTCAATCCCCTCTTGTGCCAGTTCAGAGGGTTGAAGTCATACATTTAGCCTGTACTTCTGGAGAAAAACATTTTCAATCATAGTACCCAATGTGGAAACTACAGTAGCTGTTGGAATTATAGTTATTTTTCAAGTAGTAAAAGCCAGTTTTAATAAAAAAAAAAAACAGCAGTCTCAGGAAAACACCTGGATGCTAGTTTTAACTCTTTAGTTTTATTAAATCTTAGTTAAATCTCAGTTGCAGATCAGTTAGGTAGAAGAAGACATTCGAACACTGCTCAGTGCTGAAGTCATTTTACAGTGTGCACAATTTATTGCCTAGACTGGGGGTGTGTCCAAGGCTGCCAACCAATCTGTTTGTGTGGGTGTGTGAAGGGGCAGTGTCCTTTATTGCTCGAGTGGTGATGAGCTAGTGACATGCCTTGGAATCCCCTTATAAGTTAAAAGAACATTTGCACTTTATGTAACATACACTTATGAAAGCCATGTTTATCCAAATAAAAACAGTTAGAATGTAACAAATAGTTAAAATATTAATACACTGATTTATTCTAGCATTTTCACAGTCTTCCTCAGGAATACTTCTCCAACTTAAGAGTAACTGCCCTAGCAGTTATTATTAAACAAAAATTTATGTTCATGCCCTAAAAAGACTAAGGTTTTTATTAAAGTTTTACTTAAAGCAGGTTGAATGGTTCAGGGGATAGGGTAGCAGGAAAAGTTTTGCCCCTTGGGAGGTGGTAATTCTTCATATCTTCAGATTCCTTTAGTTGTGGGGTTAGGAATCAGGAGGCTTAAAATGAAAAAAAGAAACATTGAGGGAAAAGAAACAATTCTGCACTATGGAGCAACGGTTGTACTTAGATAAATGTTTAATCATTTATTCATTGTGCTGATCTATATTGCAGAGAGATTAAGCCCTGACTATGACTAAGTGACCTAGATTCAAATAATGGCTTGAGCAGTTAAAGAGCCAGGCATGGAGAATGGCAGTTAGTCATCAAAATTAGCTCACCCTTCCTGGGTAAATAGACATGATGGTTCATGTTTGCCAGTCACAACTGTGTAAGCAGAGGTTTGACAGGTACCTAATGTGACCTGATCATAGGAAATGGCCTTGACTGTACCATGATGGTGATGGTAGCCCTAGGTAGCATGTAGTGGAATATCCCTATGTTAGAGAGACAGGTATGGTAGGCTACTGCAGTGATATACACAGCTACACTTTTTCTCCTTGTAGATACCTCCTACCTATGCTTATAACCTTCCTTTGCTTTCTTCTTTTTAGCCTGGAAGCCATGTACTACTAATTGGTTGTTCCCCACTGCTGTATGATATCCCTCAAGTAACTAAACTTATCTGAAGCCTCAACGCAGTATTACAAAGCATTCAGCACCTGGAAGCATCTCTATATATCTCCCAGCTTGGCCATTGCTGATAGACCAAATTGATTTCATGTATGTGTCTTTAATACCCTCTACTTTATTTGAATTTGCTTAGACCTGTTGGAACTGGGCCAGCACACTCGTGGATCCTACCTAGGCCATCCTATCTCCCACCAAGTATATTATCTTGTGTACCCTACAGTTGTGGTCCTTCCCCCCTTATGCCACTAGAGGGCAGCATAATACTGCAATCTGCTTATAAATCTGCTGAGCTTTTGACCTTACTTTGTACCCAAGTGCATCTGTAAGACAGTATTTCGCAGTCTATGAGTTACAGAATATAGGTAACTTGGTTTCTATTACCTTTACAGTACACTGTTGCCTGTATTCATTCATATAACTCCTACAGTAAAGAGCTCCTTATCTGCCTGGTATACTTCGGCGATAAGCTGCCTGCAAGGTCTGATTGGCTCCACACAATCGACTGATTTGGTTCTGCCCCGCTCCGCTCCGCTCCCCTACCCCCATATCCCACCCACCCCCAGTGTCCTTACACTTATACTTCCCTAACCACACCCCCTCCCTGAACCATCCTATCCCCTCTAACTACTTACTGCGGTAACTCCTTTCCTGTCCCTCTCTAACTATCTTATCTATCATCTCTCTTTAATTACTATAACCCCACCTCATCCCTCTACATTCTATTCTATCACTTCCCATCATCCCTGACACCTACCTTTCACTTATACCCTTAACTAATCTACCCTGGAAAACCAACAGCTATCTTATACTTATCTTACTTATTAAACATTAACCCTACCTCCTAGGACTTAACATCCTCATAGCAATATGTCTCTTTTATCTAAAACTATGCTACATAACCTAATATTCATATACATATGCTCTTTATGCTTAACCTTCTGTTATCTCCTTACATCTTATGAAAGAGCTAATTATTTCCACTTTACTACCTGCCACAGACAAACAGCTTTTCAGAATCCTAGTCATACTTACACTCACTCAAACATTATAAGCACCCCCAACTATTTACTACCCAAATTCCATAGACATACACACATTAACTTCAACAATCCTAATATAAGGAAGCTGAAATATCTAACCAACTTTACATGCAAACCATCACTTGAACTACAAATACCAATCCTATGTGATGGTGACATCCACCCTAACCCAGGACCAACTAATAACTCCTCTGACACAACCTACAATACCCCACACCTTACCCCACCTACACTAACAACTGCTTCTAATGCCTTACTAATCAGACATCTGAATATCCGAAGCATTAATAATAAGATTGCCCATCTCCATGCCCTCCTAGACACTCACTCCTTTGATATTCTCTGTCTTACTGAAACTTGGCTGAAACCTGGTACTAAAGACAATGCAATACTTCCCCCAGGATATAATATTTTGAGGATGGACCGCTTAAAACATAAGGGTGGGGGAGTAGCGCTTCTATTTAAAAATGTATTAAATATCTCTTCACAACCTGCCATCCAGTTAAATGATGACAAAGCTGAGATCCTTACTTCTAAACTACAACTATACCCTAACAAATCGTTATATATCATCTGTATCTACCTTCCTCCTGGCAATAATTACACTAAAATTGAGAATATCCTAAGTTGTATATCTTCTTCTTACCCACAAGAAACCATCATTCTAGGTGACTTTAATTGTGATTGGTCTTCTGTCAATACAAATAATCCCTCATCCCATATAAATCTTCATGGCTTTACTCAGACAATTAATAATCCCACAAGAATCAATAAACCCAATAACAAAGAAAGTATTTTAGACTGGATCCTAGTTAACAAACTGCAACAAACATACACAGTAGGAACTTTGCCTGATGATGCAAGTGATCATTACATAACTTATATCATAAGACAAAAAATGACACTAATTATACTCCTACCTACAGAGTCTCACGCAACAACAAACACTTTAACCCATTATTATTCCAAAATGAACTAAAAGCTTGTAACTGGAATCTTCTAAAAACCCTAACTCTCGAAGATGCTACCAATTACTTCAATACCAAATTCCTAGCTATCCTCGACCAACATGCTCCAAAACGATCTGTCAGAGTTAAATCTAAACCTGCCCCCTGGCTGTCCAAAGAGACAAGACAAAAAATACTACTTAGAAATAAATCTTGGGCTAAATGGAGAACTACAAAAACTATTTCAGACCATCAAACCTTTAGACAGTTAAGAAATAGCACTAAAAAAGCTGTTTTTTTGGATAAAAAGAATTATTACTGTAAACTACAACAAACTCACTACAACAACCCCAAGAGGTTCTGGTCAACCTTAAATTCGCTCCTACACCCAGGCCGCTCTAGTACACCCTTACCATCAGGGGCTGACATGAATACCTCACACCAAACTGCCAATGTCTTTAACTCCTTTTTCACAGACACCATTAAGTCTTTAGCAAACAAACTTACTATAGACAAATCATACCCCCCCACCTGTTTACCTGCTAATCTCCCCATATTTCAAATACAACCTATCTCTACTTCCTACATCCTGAAACTCATCCTAAAACTCAAACCCTGTACCCCATCTGCAGATCAGTTACCATCTGAATACCTTCAAAAAGCGGCTGAAGCAATAGCTTATCCTATATCCCTCCTTATAAATAGAACCATTATGGAAGGAACCATCCCTGCTATCTGGAAAGTTTCCCACATAATCCCTTTACATAAAGGAGGCAGCTCAAAAGAGTATTCTAACTATAGACCTATAGCTCTCCTATCTCCCCTAGCAAAAATAATGGAGAAATGTATTCATCATCAGCTAATGCACCACTTAACTCAATTCAATTTACTAGCTAACTGCCAACATGGCTTTAGGCCATTTCATAGCACTACCACAGCTCTCATATCATTTACCGAGTGTATCAATAGAAACGGCAATAATAGTATCCTAACATCTGCACTCTTCTTAGACCTGTCAAAAGCCTTTGACATGGTAAACCACCATCTGCTCCTAAAAACCCTTGAATCTCTCTCACTAGATACCAAAGTGGTTCAATGGTTTACCTCCTACCTTAGTAACAGGCAACAGGCTGTTCTCTGGGAAAACACACTTTCATCTCTTCTGCCAGTCACTCTTGGAGTACCACAAGGTTCCATCCTAGGTCCCCTCCTTTTCTCTTTATTCATAAATGACTTACATGTAGCAATACCTCAAGCTACATGCATTCAATATGCAGACGACTCAACTCTCATCTGCTCTGCTAATACCTCCTCTGCACTACAAACCCTAACACAGAACATATTTACCACAGTTGAGGCATGGTTCTTGAAACGCTGCCTACTTTTAAATGCCAATAAAACCAAACTCCTGCTTTTCAGACCCAATAGTAAGTACCCCCTCTTAGACTTCTCTATTACCTCTAATAATGGTGCACACATAGTCCCTGACTCTACCACAAAACTGTTAGGTATTACAATTGACAATAACCTCACTTTTGATAACCACATTAATAACACTATCAAAACCGTAAATAGAAAACTTGGCTCCTTATTTAGAATTAAAACCTTTCTAGCTCCACAGGCTAAAATTACACTCGCTCAATCTCATCTTATTTCCACTCTTCTTTATGCCTCTCCCATATACACTAACTTAAAGAAAAAAAACCTTACTAAACTAGCAAATGCATACAATAGCATTGCTAGATTTGCTACTGGAAATCCATTCAGAACTCACCACTGTCATAATCTATTACAACCAAACTGGCTAGAACTGAAAAATACACTATCACTCTCCCAACTTACCTTTATTCACAGGTTATTTCACCAACCGGAAAATACCCCAATACTTTCTGATCTCATTTCTCCCTATTCTAATCTAAATTCACTGCGCTCCTCTAATAAACCTCTTGTGAAGCTAACTAAGTACAATAACATTGCAGGCGATTCACTTTTTTCTAACACCATAGGTAAACACTGGAACTCACTACCTACCACTCTAAGTACTATGTCATCACCCTTCCTCTTTAAACAAAAACTCAAACAACACCTAAAAACACTCTGGCTATGCCCATGCATCAATCCTGACTAACCTTATGATTCTACTTATGAGCTTTACCTTCTCTTCCTCCTCCTACTCTCTCTCTTCTGAAGAACTAGCTCAAAATACCTTTGTTAATTAGTCTCTGTTTCAATTAACAAAGCTAGATGGTTGCATTTTTTTAATTGCTTATATATATTTACTCTTTATGAATGTCCTACTAAAGTATAACTCCCCTATTCCTATACTGTAAATAGAAGTAAAATGTCCTTTCTAGCATAAACTTTCTCCTATATATTTTTGTTTACACCTTAATTCTGTATGTATTTTTTACTAACCATTTTGCTTTCTTTATGTAATGACTTGTTTGTACTAACCTTAATGTGGAGCTTTTCTCCCCGGGCCTCTGCTGAAAATGGAAATATATCCAGTTGAACTAGCCCGGTAAACAAATGTAAAATAAAAAAAAATAAAATATGTGCTCATGTCAGACTCAAGGAAGGATTGGGTTATAACCTTAAAGCAAAAAGTCCTCATGGGTGCCTGGAAGATTACTTTAGTTATTAGATGCAATATGGTGAGTCATGGATGGCCAAACAGGTCACAGAGGGATGGTGAATAGCATGCATCAGAGACAAGCAAAAATCAAACAATAAGCAACTAAATAAATACATAAATAAAAGTAAAGCTTCCTCTCTTCCCTGTTTGCAAGATTTTTCACAAATAAAAGTGTTTTAGAATGCCTTATAAATGCATCCTATAGAAGAAAAGCATGGTTTCCAATCATCAGATAGACATCTAGCCTCAAAGCCCCTCTAGCATGTTTTCCACTTTTTCAGTACTCTGTAGATCACCTGATCTGTAACAGTGAATTGGCAAGTGCAAACTCCCTGAATGTGATCAGGTTAGCTAGGACATTTGGTCGTTTGTTCATCTGACACTTTTACTACCATATGCCAAAGGAGTGTAACATCCTGTAACTCGTTTGATTCATCCCTCTGCCCAATCACAGTCATCCTACAGCACAAACCACAGCTCATATTTATAGGTAACTCACTCCTCACCCATTTCTTGTGGACCCAAAAGGTAATTTCAGAGTATTAATTTGCATCTCCATCTACTACTCCCTACATCTGCCCCCTGTTTAACCATCTATGCCATGTATTTCCTGATGCTAACTCTCATAATTATGATCTCTGCATCTCTCCTCATATTGTTACATTTTAATTCATGCTCTAACTTCCTCAAAAGAAGTTTCAGCTTTCTCAGTACTTACTGCAGCTGAATACAGAGTCCTTTATATGTATGTGATATATCATGTTATTGAACTTACAGTAGCACAAATGTCAAACACTGGCTTATCATATTCAGGACATGTATTAGTAAGTATAACAGGACTCGTTACATATGACACAGTTTACTGACGTTAATATGGATATGCTCACCGGAGCAAAGTTCCACACTTTCATTATACTGCTCTTATAGCCGGTCTTAGGCATAGGCCAACTAGGCGGCCACCTAGGGCGCCGGTCTAGCAGGGGTGCTTTTTCAGTATTCATTTGGGGTAGGTAGACCAGGATGGGGGCACTGAGTGGTGTGGTTGGGGCACCGTGGAGCCCTTTTGCCTAGGGCACCAGTTGACCTAAGACCGCTCCTGACTGCTCTACCAGACAACATTGATGCTCTATAGAACAATCAGTAGGAAATAAAGAACAGAAGAATGTAGGAATGCTATGGCACAACAATCTGTGGCATTCATTCAAAACAACTTATACGATGCTACAGTCACTCCCACTTCCCAAGTTACTAATGTCTGAAATTGTACCAACCCAATAAATAGGGTAGGGGGCACTATTGTTGTTGTTTATCTTTTGGCTTTTTCCCGGTAAGGGGTTGCCACAGGTAGGTGGTACTATATTATTGGTAAATGTTAGAGGGAGCGGTTGATAGTCTGCTGAAAGGTATGCAAAGAGAAAAAAAAAGAATCTATAGATGAATGCCTGAAACATAGCCAATAAAATTGTTGTTTCCGAGAGTATTTATCAGAATGTGAAACAGTTTGGAGATATGACTGAATCCCACCTTTGACTATTTATGCTTGATTTTTTTTCAAATTCTTCTTCTTAAGTACTGAATACTTTAATTTTAGATATATTAACACTATTCCAAAAAGGTATATTCCCAACTTTTTATTGTATATCCTTCATTTCTACAATTTTATTATCCTTTTTTTGTCTTTAAAGAAATCTACCGTTTAGAACAAGTAGTGCAAAGAGCTCACATTTCCTTATCATCTCCTCATAGCTCTTGTAAAGTATCTTTCATGCACATTAATTTTATGTTATTTCAGTCAGCTACTTTATTGTCTTTCCTATCTTACTTCTATGTTTATTAATATGAAATTTTCTCAAATCCAACATGATTGGTAAAATCTACTAATTTCCCTTTTCCATCTCTTTTATACTATCTGAGTGTATAACATGAACTATCTCGGTCCTGAGCTGTTCCATTATATATGTGAAGTCACTTCCATTCCCTACTTTTCATCCACCATTTCTAAACATTTTTATACATTTTCTTTAATTGGGTAAGCCTATTAGACACGTGTCCCTTTTCAGGAGTGACCAGAGACACTGTCTGATTCAGTGACATGCTCAGATTCACACAGTCGGTAAAGAAAGGTTAAGGGAACGAAACCCTTTTGGTTACAAGAAGCAGCTCATTAAAATCTGAGATCCTAAATATTTTGCACAAATTGCTTAAATTCACCCCATACAAGCCTTAACAAGTTGACTTATTTTGCATTCACATTTCTAATAACGCAGTTAAAATTTTCCACCTAAATAATATCAACACTTATAAACATATAGTCCTTATGTTTCAAACAACTCTTTTCTTTTATTCAAGTTTGTGCTGTGGCTTACATGTCATATGCAAGAAAGTTCTGGCAATCTACTTCCATGGCCTGATTGCCTAGTAAGCTCTGTGGAGGTTGTCATCTGTTCATGGGAGTTACTACTGTAGTCAGATGTGACAAGATAGCTCAATCATCATCATCATTATCTTTTTTGGCTGTTCCCATTAGGGGTCGCCACAGCAGATCATTTGTTTCCATTTCTACCTGTCCTCTGCATCTTCATCTGTCACACCAATCACCTGCATGTCTTCCTCATCACATCCATAAACCTTATCTTAGGCCTTCCTCTTTACCTGTTACCTGGTAGCTTCATCCTTAGCATCTTTTTCCCAATATACTCAGCATCCCTCCTCAGCACATGTTCAAACCAACATAATCTTGCCTCTCTGGCTTTGTCTCCAAACCTTCCAACCTGGGCTGACCCTCTAATATACTTATTCCTGATCCTGTCCACCCTCATCACACCCAGTGTAAATCTTAACATCTTTAACTCTGCCACATCCAGCTCTAACTCCTGCCTTTTTGTCAATGCCACTGTCTCCAACCCATACAACATAGCTGCTCTCACTATCCTCTTGTAGACCTTTCCTTTCACTCTTACTGGTACTCATCTGTCACAAATCATTCATGACACTCTTCTCCACCCACTCCATCCTGCCTGTACTCTCTTCTTCACCTCTCTTCCACACTCACCATTACTCTGAACTATTGATCCCAAGTATTTAAACTCATCCACCTTCGCCACCTCTACTCCTTGCATCCTCATGATTCCTCTATCCTCCCTCTCATTCACACACACACACACACACACACACACACACACACACACACACACACACACACACACACATATTCTGTCTTAGTCCTGCTGACCTTCATGCCTCTTCTCTCTAGAGTATATCTCCATCTTTCCAGGGTCTCCTCCACCTGTTCCCTACTCTCACTACAGATAACGTCATCTGCAAACAACAAAGTCAACAGGCACTCCTATCTGATCTCATCTGTCAACCTGTCTATCACCATTGCAAATAAGAAAGGGCTCAGAGCTGATCCTTGATGTAATCCCACCTCCATCTTAAATGCATCCGTCACCCCAACCGCAGACCTCATCACTTTCACACTACCCTCGTACATATCCTTTACCACTCTTACATACTTCTCTGACACTCCTGGCTTCCTCATACAATACCACAACTCCTCTCTAGGCACCCTGTCATATGCTTTCTCTAAGTCTACAAAAACACAATGCAACTCCTTCTGACCTTCTCTGTACTTCTCCATCAACACTCTCGGTGCAAACATTGCATCTGTAGTGCTCTTTCCCGGCATTAAACCATACTGCTGATCACTAATCATCACGTCCCTTCTTAACCTAGCTTCCACTACTCTTTCCTATAACTTCATGCTGTGACTGATCAATTTAATCTCTCTGTAGTTACTACAGCTTTGCACATCACCCTTATTCTTAAAAATCGGTACCAAAACACTTTTTCTCAATTCCTCAGGCATCCTCTCACTTTCCAAGATTTCATTAAGCAATCTAGTTAAAAACTCCACTGCCATTTCACCTAAACACCTCCATGCTTCCACAGGTATGTCATCTGGACCAACAGCCTTTCCATTCTTCATCCTCTTCATAGCTATCCTTACTTCCTCCTTGCTAATCCATTGCACTTCATTATTCACTATCCCCACATCATACAACCTTGACTCCCTCTCATTCTCTTCATTCATCAGCCCCTCAAAGTACTCTTTCCATCTGCTCAACACACTCTCCTCACTTGTGAGTACGTTTCCCTCATTATCCTTTATCACCCTTACCTGCTGCACATCTTTACTAGCTTGGTCCCTCTGTCTAGCCAATCGGTACAGGTCCTTTTCTCCCTCCTTAGTGTCCAACCTTTCATACAACTCTTCATATGCCTTATCCATAACCTTCACCACCTCTCTCTTTGCCATGCACCTCATCTCCTTAAACTCCTGTCTACTTTCTTCATCTCTCTGACAATCCCACTTCTTCTTTGCCAACCTCTTTGCCTGTATACTCTCCTGTACTTCCTCATTCCACCACCATGTCTCCTTGTCGTCCTTCCTCTGTCCAGATGTCATACCAAGCACCTTTCTAATAGTCTCCCTTACTTGCGCTGCTGTAGTTACCCAGCTATTTTGTAACTCTTCACTGCCACCCAGTGCCTTTCTTAATTCATCCCTGAACTCCACCTCACAATTACCCTTTTTCAATTTCCACCATTTGATCCTTGGTGCTGCAGTCACACTCCTCCTCCTCTTCTTGATCAGCAACATCATCCTACAAACCACCATCCTATGCTGCCAAATTACACTTAGATCAATATTGTAGATAATAAAAATGGGCTATTTTACACACATGCTTCTCTCAATACATTCCCTGAACATACTGCCATGTTACTCCCTTTTTATTTCTTCCTAATATAGCAGTTGTAGAATGCTATACATTTCCCAATTTGTGTGTGTATGTATGTATATATATGGTTTACTATCAATATTTCGCCATGCATTTGCACGGCTATGAAGTATTCAAACAACATATGTTCAAACACTTCATAGTTCGGCAAGAGGGTGTGGAGAGCGTTATCATTGCGAATGGACTGTGCAGTCGCAATTATAACGTTCGCTCATGTAAGGGGATCATGGTACAGTGTGGTTAGGGAAGTACATTCCTTTCCTCACTGTAGTGCGATCGCGGAGTTGGAATATTAAGTTGGGGGGTGCAGGGGGGCTTTCCCTCCTGCATAGATGTGAGTTTAGGCTAGTTAGGTAGGGAGTTAAGGGAAGGGTGGGAGTGCTGTTAATTGTCGAAAATGTCACAATTAACAGCTGTTTTCGACATTAGGTACATATGGAAATGTTCATTTCAGATGTTAAAAGTCGAACTTTCGTACACTTTTTTTTTTATTTTCGATTTTTTGATAGTATATATATATATATATATATATATATATATATATATATATATATATATATATATATATATATATTCTTTATAGATAATACACACACACATGATATATATATATATATATATACACACACACACACACACACACACACACACACACACACACACACACACACACACACACACACACACACACAAAATATCCTCTTACTACAATACTTGAGAAGTCTATTTTTTTATTATAAACAAGTGTCTAGTAAACAGAGACTATCATAATACCAGTAGCCTGTGCAAGTTACTATTTATACTACTAACATTAAAAGGTAAGCACCAAAAGTAACCATTTCCCTTTCAACTATCCTTCTTTTGAAACTGTAATTTTATCTCTTTTTTTTTTTTTCATATATTTCACCCTACTTCTTGCTGCTGCTTCCTCTTAACATGATTTTCACTAATCTGTCTCCATACATTCATATGTATGGTTAGTACTAGGTAGCCGCGGTGGTGCAGCGGTAGCGTTGTTGCCTCACAGCAAGAGGTTATCCCATTTGATTCTTGGCTGGAGTGCGGGGAGTGCCTTCTATGTGGAGTCTGCATGTCCTCCCTGCGGTTGGGTGGGCGTTCGAAAGACATGCGCAAATGGGAGCGCCTTCGCTGAAGGTTGAACATTGAGCTGGCACCTCGGCGTTCGTGAAAATCTACTGTGAATCATTAGCGGACTGGAGTTCCGCTGTGGCAACCCCTAACCGGGAAAAGCCGAAAGACAACAACAACATTCATATGTATGGTTAATTAGAACACCATCTTCTCTTATAATGTTGCCTTCACTGGAAAAAAGTGATGGAATTGTGAGGAAATAAAATATATATGAAGAATGCGAAAATATTTACTCATTAATGCCGAACAGAAAATGTTTATTATTATGGTCTATAACCTGTGCACTGTATGGTGATATTCAGTCATTCTCAAGTGTTCTACATACATAACATGTAAGTATGAGCAATATTTTATTACAGCAGTATGATCCTAACTTACTATTTCGATGTTTTGAGGGGTCTGATGTTTTGAACATGCTTTTCTGCCATTTCTGTTCTATTTTATATTGCTTGAGTTAGCAAAGAGTGTGATAGTTTTCAGTCCTGTAGGTTAGGAGAAATGTTTAGTGTAGTGACACATTATCCGGTGTAACAGTTTGGAGAGGAAAAAGATGGTGGATATCAGAGAAAAAATGTAATGTTCTCAGATATGAATTGTGTGTAACTTATTAATAACTGTTGATCAGCAGCCAAAGTATCTGTAAACTATATAATTTCCTAATCCATTGAATATGAAAGAAACAGGAAATTTGCAGGGGCATTTGACTCCTGCACCCCCACACACCTTCACCTTTATTTATAATAACAATGCAACCAAACAACAGTGAAGACAAGGTGGATTCCACCCTCCTGCACAATGCTGTAATCTCTGCACAAGCACATTCTGCGGCCCCCTCGACACTATGTACCTTTGATGTTCTAGGAAATCCTCCACACCTCCTAAAATGTGAAACACTCATAGTCTTTAAACCCATAATAGTACAGGTAGCATTAAATTCACTTACTGGCCCTGTTACAATTTGTAGGCTACTTTGTAACCATTACTTCAGTAAATATATATACGATTAATCAGATCTGATGAACCTGACTTCTACTTAAATCATAGTTCACCTTGTGAGAGATATGGGACATAGAGACTGTTGATGAATTGAACTCAGATCAGATAAGAATATTTATTCTGACTTCACATATGTAGTTTTTTGATCTATTTACTTATGCACCTCTATCCAGTGTTGCCAGGTAACAACATGACATCAGCAGGTATGCCATTTATACCAGACCTTATTCATGTAGTCCAATAAACTTGAAAATCATCACTTTTTAACTGAAACTGTCTTCAACTAGCAGCACAATCATTGCAGTTACCCATTCTGTCCTATAAAATGTTTTCATTTTTCTAGTCTAGCCTTTACATTTTATATTGCTAAAGTTACTTTTGATTTGTATTTCTTGATATATATTCAGATGATTCCATAAATCATCTGGAGAATTACACAGATGGACACAGTGAGACTGAAAAAAAAAAACAGATGATAAAGGTAATTTTGTATGTCACTGCTTTAGTAATAAAATGATTACACAATGGCCCGTGGCTGTTCTTCCTGGATTTTCTTATCTCCATAATGTCATAATACTGAGGCCCGTAACAATAACCAACTCATATCCTGTCTCTTTCTTGACCTCTCTAAAGCTTTTGACATGGTCTCTTACCCTATCTAAATTACCTAATCTTAACCTATCTGCTGCCACTCTAGCTTGGTTCTCTAGCTACCTCTCTTGTAGGCAACAATCTGTCAGATGGCTCTCATCCTGCTATCCCTCCATACCAGTCACATGCGGTGTTCCACAAGGTTCCATCTTGGGTCCCTTCCTGTTTAATATTTTCACTACTGAACTACACACATCCTGCTATCCTCCCTTATCCAATATGCTGATGACTCATCTCTCATCTCCATCTCCAGCAATATCACTGAACTCGATATCCGAACCAGGACACCTTTATATCCATTGAAAAGTGGCTGTCTGATAATCCACTTATCCTAAACAAAAAAAAAAAAAAGAAAACAAACTCTTGTACTTTCTGTCCCATTCTCTCTCCCACCACAAATCCACCTTTGTTATCACATCCTCTAATAATAATACCCTCATACAACCTGAACCCCACACAAAACTTCTAGGTGCTATCATTGATAATGAACTTAAATTTAATTTACACATACTCCAATGTATAAAAAATCTCACCAGAAACCAGGCTTGCTTTATCACAACAGAAAATATCTAACTTCCAATGTTAGACTCTCCCTGGCACAGCCACTTTTTTCTCCCATCCCTTCTATATACTGCCTCTGTCCTAACCAAGATTCAGTCCACAACCTTGTCCAAACTTCAACAGACATACCACAAAATAACTAGATTCATCACCAACTCTCCTTATGACTCACACTACTGGCTCACACTCAACTCTCTTCAATGACTTGAACTTCCCCAACAATTCCTTCTATCACAATTTCAAATGATATACTCTATACTATATAAACCATCCTCCTGCCCAGCTCTCTCCTCCCTGGTTTCTACCTACCCCCCAGGACCCTCCACACCTCAAATCAGCAACTCCTTGATATTTACCAAGCAAAGAAAAATGTGAGCAATCTACTTTATAAATGTTCTGTTGCCTGAGCTTGGAGCAAACTACCTACACACATACGCTTCATTTCCCACCCAGTACACTTTAAGAAGGAACACAAATGTCATCTACTTAGCACCAAGTCTTGCCCCTGTCAGGACCCTACCTAACCACTCCTCAACCTCATATTTCATTCCCATCAAATGCATATTTATACCAGGCTTAGCCTATTCACTAATTAACTTAATAATTATTTTATCTGATAAATTCAAACTCACAATATTGAAAACTCAAACTCTGCTGTCTATTTTGTATATTTTTGTAAATTTTTGTACAATGATACTTGTATGTTATAATGCCTTTGTTTCTTACTCCTTACTGTTTGACCTGCTGTATCTTTAATTTTACAATCTTGGAGTGTAAATTTTGATTAAACTGTAAACTGATTGTAACTGGAGCTTTTTTCCTCGGGTATCCACTGAAAATGGGTTACTTGCCTAGCTGGACAAACTGGGTAAACAAATGTCAATAAATAAACTAGTAATGGTTTTGTACTTTTGTTTTTATTATTATTCATAGCATTAGTAGTAGTATTAGTATTAGCACTTAGTATTATTACTGATATTAATATTAGTATTATGATTAGAACTTTTTTTAGTTATGGATGGGTAGAGGTTAATTTCCATCCCACTGATGATGACTACTTAACCCCACATATGTCATAATGCTGTAAAGCAACTGATGAACAGGTGTCCCCCTTTCTGATGTTTGTTTTCTTGGAACTAGTCCTGAATGAATCAATTTCATTGTTAATTCTACATATAAATTCATGCTCCCTGTTTAAGAATACATTTTCCTGAAGTTCTAAAATTGAACTATGTAATGTGCAAACACATTTAAATTAACTGTGCTGTGAATTAAGCAGAGTGAATAAAATCTGCATAAGAGCTAATCAGCAAATATACAACAAAATAGGCAGTGCGGTAGCAAAGTGGTTACAATCTCTCCCATACAGCAACAAGGCTTGAGACCATACCTCTCAAGTGTACCTCATTATGAGGAACGTACCTCATTTGGGGTCTTAAAAAGTAAATTTTCCTCAAAGTTCCACATTGAAAGGGTCTTTCACACATTCAGTGCTAGTAATTTTTTAAGTGTAATCTATAGTAAATAGAAATGAATCATATTAATTCATTAAATGATCTCCTTTATAAGTAAAACCAGCATATTGTAACCACCCTACGACCTTCCTCATAGAAGTTGTTAGTAGGCCAGTAGTATGCATTCCACATTTTGGCCATTTGTTCCACATTATGAGGGGTTCTGTTCCTCATTTTGGAGAAAGAAGGTTGAGAGCTATGTTTGAGACAAATTTCTGACTTCTATTAATTGTCTGTGCTGTGCTTGCATGTTGGTTAATTCATTCAAGCTTTTCTCATTTTACTACAATGTCTTCA
This sequence comes from Protopterus annectens, assembly GCF_019279795.1. Lineage (NCBI taxonomy): Eukaryota > Metazoa > Chordata > Ceratodontiformes > Protopteridae > Protopterus > Protopterus annectens. The sequence continues at coordinate 791,939,000 of NC_056725.1, forward strand.
TAAAGTTTTCTGGTTGATTGACCATTTTTTTATATATGTATTGCTTTTGTGAGTGCTCTTATGGCCTGAGCTATGATATAAAAGAGTCTGAGATAGACCAGTGCATTTACCCAGTTAACAGGTAATTTACTCAAACAAAAATAATCTCTAGGCCATCTGACTAACCAGTCCACTACCTGTGCTGATTTGGAAACATTTTAAGGATTAAAGATGAACTACAACATTTTATTGGATAAAATATTGTATC
>NC_056725.1:791944246-791945647 GCF_019279795.1 Protopterus annectens
AATTCATTCAGTGTTCAATGTTACTGAAATCATCACTGTTACCATATCACAATATATATCACTTGTCAGCATACCTAATGTAAAACAGTTACGAATTTAAGAGTTTTCATTTTGTGCAGTGTGCTTTGTCTAAATCAAACAATACATAATACCATTTTAAATGCACTCTTTTTGAAGCTTAAAAAAGTTATTTGTAAGCACTAATTCTGATAATATATATAAACATCACTGATAATCTAAGTGCTAGTTAAAAGCCTTCTGACAGATTCAGTTCCACATGACTGATGAATGACAGTATGCATGAATGTAATATCAACTGTAGATAAAGGTAGTTTGTTAAAAGCACTATAGAACAATTTAGCTATGAAATTCAATTAAACGCTAACCTGAGGTAGGGCAAGTTGTACTATCTCATTCAATTTAGCATCTATTTACAAAGAAATGAGCTCAGTTCTTGAGCCCTTTGAGGAAACAGTAAGGTAGAATTGATGACCATCCACTTTTTAATGTATCTTTGGGATTCCAGATAAAATGCCAGTTCTAGAATAATCAAATACAAAAAAAAAGTTTACATCAGTTAGGTAGATTTGCATTGATTTAAGAAATAATTCTCTGTCATGGTTTGTAAGAAAGCAATTCTTACTTACTAGAGTTGTATGGACCACAGTCATGATAACAATACAATAACACTTATTAGCCTTCCAAAACAAGCATGTTTGTTTTGTCTTAACTCAGCCTGTGCATTTCTTTCAACATTATTCATATTTTATAATTGTTTTAGGTGCATTGCTCAGAAAAGGCCTGATATCATGTTGACAAAAAAAAAAAGAAAAAAAAAAAACATACACTGAGGGACACCACTGGTGAACTTTGTCTTTCTGATAAGGCACTTGCCCCTCACACTGTGTGGGCTCTATATTTCAGTTTGCTGTCCATCATGCCACATAGGGATCTGTTTTACAGCATTCATCTTAATTACACTACCAGTGTGGGGTAAGAAATCAAATGATTTGACAATTATGCTAACTGCTGACACTAGAAGAGTCTGGTTTTGCTTCTCTGTTAATTCCTTGTTGATCTCTTTCTGGGTAAATCTAAGCTGCTGTCTCTGCTGTTCGGCTTCTCTGGTATAATGTTGGCTACATTTGAAACTCTGAATGTGATCTTGTTAGCTTGAAAGCGTGAGTAATTGTAAAAAGCATGTTGATCCAATATAAAGTATTATATCAGGTTTGTGTTCCATTGGCTTTGTGTTGTCTGTGTTATGCAAAAGGATTTTATGACAACTTGCAATAGTTGGAGGCTATGGTATGATTTGTTAGGCATATTTAAGGTATAAATGTGAACTCTATGTTTAAATTAAGAGTGGTCATGTGATTAGATTTGTATTGTAAAATTGAT
>NC_056725.1:791946147-791962712 GCF_019279795.1 Protopterus annectens
GCAAAGAAGGAAATCACAAAACTTATGAGAAGGCAGGCACTCTATAAAGAAGCTCTTTAAGCTTCCACCTGTTTTATTTCACTCTTTGCCAAACACTATACACCTTATTAAGAATCTTAACCTGATCCACCTTACTTTTGTTACCTTTCACTTGAATCAGTGAATATTTATTCAACGAAGAAGCCTAACAGAAAATGTAGTGGCACATCGTGGAAGTAGAACATTTTTTAGCCAAGGACAGTGACATATTCTTTATAGGGTAGTATGAGAATGTTCTGCAGTGGGTCCACTCACAAGTCAGCATGCTAGTCTTTGTGCACATTCTTACATACCATCAATGCTTGAATAAAGCTTGATGCCCTGGATTCCTGCCTTAAGTATGTAGTGCAACATGTCAGGCTCTCCTGGTACTGCTCCACTTGTATGCGAATCAGTTGGGTGAATGAACGGTGAGCCAGTGTTGGCTGCTCACTCCTACGCGCAATTACTACCCTCTATGGGCGGTGTTGAAATTTAAAAAAATAAATGTTGTTGTAGCTGTCTTTCGGCTTTTCCCGGTCAGGAGTCATCACAGCAGAACTCCGGTCCGTAAATTGTGCCCTTTTGAGGCCGGGGAGGGCGCAATTGCTAGCCTCTATGGGCGGCGGTGAAATTTAAAAAAATAAATGTTGTTGTTGTTGTCTTTCGGCTTTTCCCGGTTAGGGCTTGTCATAGCAAAACTCCGGTCCATAAATTGCGCCCTTTTGAGGCCGGCCTGTACAGCGCCCTAGGCGGTCGCCTAGTTCGCCTATGCCTAAGGCCGGCCATGATAGGCAGCAGTCTTCTTAACACCAAATGTGTGATGAGACCTTGGGTCCCAGGTAGACAGTAGTCTCTCCTTTGATAATCACATTGCTACAGTAGTCAAGGAAATCCTTCTACATGGCACACCTCATCACAAAAGGGTTCTCATCCAGGAAAAAAGAGGTCAGTGTTCCCCTCTACTCTACACTCATTAGACCCATTATAGAGTACAATGCCCCTTTTGGAATCTACCTCACAAGACATCTGCAGCAGCTGGAAAGGCAGCAGAAGAATCTCACAAAGAGGATTACTGGCCTCAAACAGATGCCCTACACTGATCATCTCAAAAAACTCAAGCTTTAGTCTGTAGCATATCACCTACTCCGAGGTGATCTCTGCGTAACATATAAAGCTATGTCAAACCCAGAGCTGTTGGATATGCTACACCTAAAGAAATCCCAATCCCTCTAAGCTACACCCTCTAGGGACCTAAACCTTGTCACCACAATAAACAAGACTTGCTGGAGGGATAGATTCCTGTCCCAGAGACTTCTCATACTCTGGAACAAGCTACCCATCTATGTCAAGCAAAGTTCCTCATTAACACTCTTCAAGAAAAATCTTGATGAGTAGATGGGAAATAGGAAATACACCCCGGGGATCACTTCTGTGGCTCTGCTCGACAGGGGCACAGGAAATTAACTTTCTTGGGTTACTTAGGCCCTTGGGCTGATAGCCTAGTACCTACCTATGAACCTATAATAAGAATTATGTTTATGTAAGCACAGAACTTCCACGCAGGTCCACAAGGATACATCAGCTTAGTATGGAGATAGTTTCAATGAGATTTCAAATACATACTTGGAAGAAAAATTGTTATATTCCAAGAGGACATCTTTTTAAAGCATGACAGCATGGTGATAAGAAAATAAATCATAAAATATATTTTTGGACTTGGGTATGGAAACAACAAGGCTATGAGCTGGCCATTAATGTTACAGGCTATCTGAGCAAGAAACAAGCAGAGTTTGGATAAAGTAATGAGGAACTGTGTGAAAAATTATAACTCAGCCCAGTGGGTAAAGCATGAAGTGAATCCACCCTAGTTAAAAGGCTTATCAGTAGGCAATGCATTCTTTTATCTGTGTCCAGCATAATGTACTGCACTGTGGAACAAAGCAATGCTGATAAAATTCTTGGGAAGAGAACTCAGTGACCTGAAATAGAGAGGTGTCATCACAGATGGGAAACTGAACAAACAGTCAACAGTAATTCATTTTCACTGATGAGGCTCTAGTCAGAGGTTCCATTCTCACCTGAGAAACAAATGAAAGGAGAAACCCACGATATCCTGGTAAAATAAATAAAAGAAAATAGAAAAGTTATAAACACATCAACTTGCCATTACTTTTTATCTTATTGTTTAAACAGCTTTTTTGCAGATGTCAAGGCAATTTTCAGTATTAGTTCAGTTGCCTGAATGATTTCCTTCCATCTGTTGTCTTTTTAATGTCTTCAAATGCGTAGAGCTTTTATTACCGGTACTGGAATGGACTTCTATCCTAAGACAGGGCATACTTAAAGTTCATGAAATCAGTGATATTTGCAACGAATGCTCTTCTCAGCCACGGCAGCCAGTATGTTCCCAGAATTGACACTTTCTGAAGTATCTATGGAGATGTTCTTCATCTCACATTGCTGCAGTCCTTACACTTGGGTAGTCCGCTGTCCTCGGTCGGCCCGAATATCAAAGTATTAGGCTGACGTCGGTCAAGGCGCTTGACTGACGTCAGGATGTCAGGGTACAAATGCGCATGACCGACGTCATATCCTCAGTCTTTTTTGCCGCATGGTCCGATGCAGAAGCAGCATTGCAAGTGCCGTTCGGCGTTCTGAAATTTTTCGAATTCGGAGTTTCAGACCGAGTCAAAGTTGGCTAAGTACCCCGTTGGGGAATATTTTAGTTTTTTCTTGCCTCAGTGGTTTACCGGATGTCAGAAAAGTGAATAACTGTATTTCTTGTGGGAAACAGATACCGCATAGAGATTATCATACTTTGTGTATTCCTTGTTTGGGGCCTGAGCACGACGTTGTTGGGTGTCGCTTTTGTGCTAGATTCAATAAACGCACTATTAAGCGCAGGTTAGATTGTGCCAGGTTGGTCTTCGGGAAGCGGTGCAATTATAATATGCCGTCGGATGCTCCCGCCTGCTTCTTCGAAGCAAAGACAAAGCAGCTAAACCCAGACTAGAAGAGTCGTCCGTACCGGACGCCGGTTCTTTAGAGGCGTCAGTGGAACCGGTGGTTCTGCAGGAGGCTTCTTTGGAGTCCCAGGGGGAACCTTTGATATTGCAGGATGTGGCTTCTCAGGAGGCAGGTCAGGCTGAAGGGGCTTCTCAGGTTACTGTGCTCCCCTCCCTTCCTAGAGTGGTTAGGCCCTCTCCTTCTGTTTCCAAGGCTTCTCCCAGAGGCAGGTCAGGGTTAGCTTCTGTTGGGGTTACTCCTAGCTCTTCAGGATCTGTACCCAAGAAGCACATGCTTAAAATGGCAGAAGATTTAATTACCTTGATTAGAGGTTCCATGCCCCCTCCTGATAAGAGGCCTAGGGTGGAACCAGAGTTAGGGAGTTTTGAGCAGGCTTCAGATGTGTCAGAGTCTTCGGCTGAAGACTTGCAGGAGTATTCTCCTTATTCTGATTCTGATGTGGATGATTCTACTCCTTCTGCTTCTCCTCCAGAGGATTTTTCTTTTTCAGAGACTCTTCATTCCATGAGGGAGCATTTTAAGTGGGAAGGTCAGGACTTCTCTGATTCCAGGAAAAGGCTTAGGGAATTTTTGCTTTTGCCCCAGCATAGGCCTTTAGCTATTTCACCTGTTCTGGATGTCGTGGAAGATGTGTTTGCAGACGCTTCTCTTAATCCTGATTCTTTGCCTCCTGCTCCTGTTAAACCGGACAGGTATTACAGGGTGCCTGAGGCTCATAAATATCTTTATAAGAGTCCTAGGGCGGACCCAGAAACTGTTACTCAGGGTCCTAAGGGTGTTAAGGCCTCTGTGGTAAAAATCCGGTTCCTCGGATAAAGAGGCCAGAGCTTTGGATAGATGGGGAAAGAAAGTCTATACTTCTTCCACCTTAGCTATGAGGGCTTTGAATTGCCAGTTTCACATGTTGAAATATCAAAATTATCTTCTTTCTCAATTGAAGTCTAAGGTAGATGCTCTGGCGGAAGGTATTGAGTGTAAAGAATTACAAGATTTGGTACATGTCTCTGAACAGGTGGGCAAGCATTCGTTACAATGTGGTTTTGATGCTGTACAGGCCTCGTCTAGGGTGGCTGCCACTGGGTCAGTCCTTCGCAGGCATGCCTGGCTGAGGGATCAGAATTTATCTGACCATGTTAAGACAAGGATTTTGGATGCTCCTTTACAGTCTGATGTGTTGTTTGGTGCACCTGTGGAGTCAGTCTTGAAGAAAATGGAAGACAAAGCTAAATCTATGCAGGCTGTTAAAGATTTTTTGCAAGTTCAGCCTCCGAAATTTAGTAGGAATTGGCCTGCTAAGGGGTGGACGTACCCTTCTTATGATCAGTCTAGGGGTAGATCTAGACGTGGTAGAGGCAGAGCTCAGAGCTCCTTCAGGCCTAGAACAGGGAGTTCACCTGCACAATCTTCGGGTGAGGGCAGGGTCCAGTCCTTTCGTAAACAGGCCCAATGACCTACCTTTTCAGCTGCCAGATCCTTCTTGCCTGGCAGCACCTTTGGGAGGAAGGTTGGCGCTCTTCAAGGAAAACTGGAGTTTGGTTACCCAAGACAGATGGGTTTTGGATATCATACACCAAGGTTACAGGTTTTATTTCCATACCTTGCCTCCTTTCAAAGGCATGCCGGACGTTCCTCCTCAGCAAAGACTAGAAGCTCACAAACAAATTTCTCTGTTGCTTCGAATAGGAGCCATACAACCGGTCCCTCTGCCAGAAGTGGGCCTAGGATTTTATTCTCGCCTGTTCCTAGTACCAAAGAAGGGGAACACGTGGAGACCAATTTTAGATTTATCTATCCTCAACACTTATTTGAACATTCCCAAGTTCAAAATGTTGACATTACAACAGCTTTTGCCTCTGCTGGGCAAAGACCACTGGATGGTGACTCTGGATCTCAAGGAAGATTACCTTCATGTTCCTATCAGGCCAAGCTGCAGGAAGTATCTACGTTTTCGGGCTGGGACTTCTCATTATCAGTTCTCTGCATTGCCCTTTGGCTTATCTACTGCGCCCAGAGTGTTCACGAAAGTTCTGGCTCCAGTGATAGCTTTCCTCAGGCTGAGAGGAATACAGATCTATCCTTATTTGGACGATTGCCTGATTCTGGCCCAAGGAAAGGACGAACTTCTTCATCATTTACAGTATGTGATAGCAGTGCTAAGATGCCTGGGGTATTCTGTGAACGAAATAAAGTCCAGTCTAGTACCCTCTCAGGACATGTGCTTTCTGGGTGTGAGACTGAATACAGCATCCCAGATGGCCTTTTTGACCCCGGACAAACAAAAGAATCTTTCTCTGTACTTCCGTCAATTGTCTCATCAGTCCAGGCTGACTGCAAGGACAGTCCTTCAAGCCTTGGGGTTCATGGCATCTTGTATTCTGGTGCTTCCCAATGCCAAACTGCATATGAGGAAGCTACAATGGTATCTCAAAAATGTATGGACACAGCACTGCCAAGATATGGACACTGTCATTCAGATAATACCTTGCATTCAAAAGGAATTTTTGTGGTGGGCTCAGGAATGTCACCTAAACAAGGGACTCTCTGTGACCCGGCCAGAGGCGAGTCAGATTCTTACGACAGATGCCTCAGACAAAGCTTGGGGAGCTCATCTAAATGTAAAATGGGTACAAGACACGTGGCCTGCCAGACTTCAACATCTACATATCAACCTGAAGGAGATGTTAGCAGTCCAATTTGCATTAATAGCTTTCAAAGATTTACTTCTTCCAGGGCAGGTGTTGGTTCTAACAGACAACACAACTGTCATGTGGTACATCAACAAGCAAGGGGGAACACATTCTTATCCTCTATGCAGACAGGCAATGATTTTGTGGGAGACTGCTCTCAGTTTACAGCTGAATCTTCAAGCAAGGTTTCTGCCGGGAGCACAGAACTCCTTAGCAGATGTGTTAAGCAGAAGAATTATGGATCCCCACGAGTGGAAACTGGATCCTCATGTATTTCAGAAACTGACAGTGTTATGGGGAACTCCAGACATAGATCTGTTCGCTTCTCCACTGAACCACCAGCTGCCAAAGTTTTGCACAAAAAGGTTTCATCCCACAGCTTGGAAAGTGGATGCTCTTTCATTCAATTGGAGCAAGCTTCATGTGTATGCCTTTCCACCTCTGCCTCTCCTCCCAAAGGTACTCCTAAAGGTCAGACAGGACAAGCCAAAGATGATTCTAATAGCTCCGGATTGGCCTCGACAGCACTGGTACCCATTACTGAGAAGTCTGGTACGGGAACCTCCATGGCCTTTGCCTTCGATTCCACACCTACTGTCTCAGGAAGACGGTCATTTATTCAATGTCAAACTCCACTCTCTTCACCTAACAGCCTGGCATATTCTGTTCTAAACCCTGGAGGGTGTCAGCTTCCACAGCAAGTTTTGAATGTTATTTTGGAGGCCAGAAGGCCTAGTACAAGGAAAGTGTACGCAGATAAATGGAAGAGATTTTTATTTTGGAGTGCAGCAAAGGAGTTTGATGTTTCTAAACCTAATTTAAGTGTGGCCCTTCAATATCTTGCTGAGTTACTGGACAAAGGTTTGTCCTTCTCTTCTATTAAGGTTCATGCTGCAGCGATTTCAGCACATTATGACTGTGTCCCACCTTTGTTTTCTCATCCTTTGTTTAAGCAATTCCTTAGAGGGGCAAAGAATTTAAGACCCCCACGTAGAGCTCCTACTCCTGCTTGGGATCTCAATTTTGTGTTGGAGAAACTTACTCTACAACCTTTTGAGCCTGCAGCTACTGTCGAGTTGAAATATTTATCCTGGAAGACTGCTTTTTTGTTGGCCATTACTTCTGCGAGAAGGGTTTCTGAATTACAGGCCCTTATGGCGGTTGAGCCTTTCTTAATTTTCCATAAGGATAGGGTATCTTTTACTAATCCTTCCTTTATGCCTAAAGTGGTTTCTAGTGTGGCTTTAAACCAAACTATTCATTTACCTACTTTTTATGCAAACCCCCAAAACAAAGGGGAACAGATTTTGCACACTTTGGATGTACACAGGCAGTTGCGATATTACTTGAGCAGAACTAAAGGGTTCAGGCAGTCTCAGCAGTTATTTGTTTCTTTTGCTTTGGGTTCTCAGGGCAAACCTGTGTCAAAACAAACTATTTCTAAGTGGATTGGGTTTTGTATTGCTTTCTGTTATTCCCATCATGGTAAGGAGATTCCAGCTGGGATTAGGCCTCATTCCACTAGGGCTACTGCCACTTCTACAGCCTTTTAAGGGGTGGCAACTAAAGATATTTTGAGGCAGCTACTTGGAGTTCAGTGCATACTTTCTCTAAGCATTACCACCTTCCTCTTTACTCTAAATCTAGGGCTGGTTTTGCCACTGCAATTTTGCAGGGCATTTTGGCAGCTCCTCCTGCTTTATAGCTTTGCCATCCTCCCTTACCTCTGCTTTGGGATTCTACCCAAGTGTAAGGACTGCAGCAATGTGAGATGAAGAACATAGTACAGTTTTGTACCTACCATAAATGTAGATGTTCGAAGATCCACATTGCTGCAGTCCAATTTACCCTCCCTCCTTCCCCTCTATAGTTAGAGGCAGTTGTGTGGTTTTGGGTTATGAATACTGTGGATATTGTATATATTGTACATAGGTTTAGTGCAAGGGTGGTTGGTTGTTTTTTGTTGTCTTTTGGTTTTGACCTTTCTTTTAGGGCCTTCTGACATCTGGGGCAAGAAAAGACTGAGGATATGACGGCGGTCATGTGCATTTGTACCCTGACGTCCTGACGTCAGTCTTAAACGCCTTGACCGACGTCAGCCTAATACTTTGATATTCGGGCCGACCGAGGACAGCGGACTACCCAAGTGTAAGGACTGCAGCAATGTGGATCTTCGAACATCTACATTTATGGTAGGTACAAAACTGTACTTTATTTGTACTGATAATAGGTTTCAGTAGTCCAGGAAATTCTTTTTATTAGCTCACTCTTTCTAGTACTGAAGTCTCTTGGTGTCCTTGCTGTAGTTTCTGTTTGCAAATCCTGACTTATGTCTCTCAATGCACAGAACACTAGGTGAAGTTATTTTGATAATTAATGTATCTTGTGTCTTTTTCCCTTCAACTACTATATCATTTTTTTCTTGTTTCTACTTTTTAACAGTTGATACTGGGTGATTCCATGTGATCACTGGTACTTCATCTGCAGTTCTTTGTGGCATGTGTTTCCAATGCTTCTCAGCTCTCTGTATGTTGTAGTGATTGCTCCTTTCCCAACATATTCAGACCACAAGATCGAGCCTTTTCCAAACATATTCAGACCACATGATCGAGCCTTTTCCACATTCATAAAGACCAAATCCCATTCTTACACAAGCTGAAACAGTCTTACTTGTTTGTAATTCTGCTTTCAGTTTCTTGTCTGTTGAGCTATACAGTTTTAAATCATCTGCTAAAATAGCTATATCAATGGGAAAGGCTGACTTCTGTAAGTCAAGGTCAAACCAAAGCCTAGTCTGCTAAATAAACAATTTAAAGGTTTAAAAGGGAAGGCACAACAGCAGTGGGGACAAACAATTGCCATGGAATATATCTCTGGATTTTTATTCCTGTTATAGTAATTTGCTGTTCATCATGGTATTTGTACGGCACTTAACTACTTTTTTTTTTGTAGTGACTGCTACAAGGTATCGTTCATATATCTGTAAACATTCCATCATCCATGAATGTGGAATGTTGTCTAATGCTTTTCTATAATCTATCCTTGCCTTACTTAGGCTTTGTTCTTTTTACAGCTCACTGTTATGGCTTTATTTAATAACAGATTATCCTTTGCTCCATGCAATTTTCTTTTATTACCTTTATGCTCTATTGCTATGAATGTTTTTTTTTTTTTCAGCAAACGAATATAAATTCAGTCTGTGTCAATTCTGGTATATAATGTATATATTGTTGGATGGCAAGTAATTGGATTGTAGTTCTTAGGATAGTTTGCAGGTTCACTTTTAAGAACTAGTATAGTTTTTCACCAGAGTGATGTTGGTTCATGATATGCATACATGCAATTTTTACTCAAGGTTAAATCACTGTACAGAGATGTTAATACCATTTGCTAGATGATGGGTACGGCATCTAGGCTTGCTGTTTTCCATTTAGGATCTTCCTTAATTTAGTCTCAATTTTTCTAGCAGTTACTTCATTCCATTTTATATTACCTAAGTTAGCCCTCCTTAGGTTTTATCTCTTCAGCATCTTTGTTGTGTTTAGCAGGATCTTCATAAATACTACTTAAAAAGAAGAAATAGGTACAGTTTGAAGTTGTGCTGCTACAGCTGTTATTGTCCTTCCCAGTCCTCTGTATAAACTTTATGCATCAATCAACTGCTTGTTTTGTACTTTTCCTTTATATTTTTACGTACCTTCCAATTTTTTGGTATGGTATTTTATTTTAGGAGATGGTGAAAGATAAATCTTGTTTTTTGAAGTTGTGTGTTGCTATTATCACATCTTTCTAAGAGTTTTGATCATCTATATGATACAGCTTACATGGTTGCTTTAGAGTCCTCTGTATTCAGTGCTTCCACTGTGGCATTCTGCATGTTCCCTTCCTTTCTTTTGTTACTATATTATTATTATTATTTTTTGTGGTATTTTGTATTTAAGTATTTAAATTAATTCTATACATGCACATTGATATGTTAATATATTTTTATATATATATGATGTTCTTCATCTCACATTGCTGCAGTCCTTACATATGGGTAGTCCGCTGTCCTCGGTCGGCCCGAATACCAAAGTATTAGGCTGACGTCGGTCAAGGCGCTTAGAACTGACATCAGGACGTCAGGGTACAAAAGCGCATGACCGACGTCATATCCTCAGTCTTTTTTGCCGCATGGTCCGATGCAGAAGCAGCGTTGCAAGTGCCGTTCGGCGTTCTGAAATTTTTCGAGTTCGGAGTTTTAGACCGAATCCAAGTTGGCTAAGTACCCGTTGGGAATATTTTGTTTTTCTTGCCTCAGTTTATTGCGGATGTCAGAAAAGTGAATAATTGCATTTCTTGTGGGAAGCAGATACCGCATAGGGATTATCATTCTTTGTGCATTCCTTGTTTGGGGCCTGAGCACGACATAGTCGGGTGTCACTTTTGTGCTTGGTTTAATAAGCGCACCATTAAACGAAGGTTGGATTGTGCTAGGCTGGTCTTGATGGCGGTGCAATTATACTATGCCGCCGGATACTCCGGCGCCCACGAAGAAGCGCAAAGACAAAGCGGTTAAACCCAGGCAAGATGAGTCGTCCGTTCTGGACGCCGGTTCTTTAGAGGCTTCAGTGGAACCGGTGGTTCCGACGGAGGCTTCTCTGGAGTCTCAGGGGGAGACTTTGATTTTGCAGGATGTGGCCTCTCAAGAGGCAGGTCAGGCTGAGGGGGCTTCTCAGGTTTCTGTACTCCCCTCCCTTCCCAGGGTGGTTAGGTCCTCTCCTTCTGTTTCCAAGGCTTCTTCCAGAGGCAGGCCAGGTTTATCTTCTGTTGGTGTCAGTCCTAGTTCAGCAGGGTCTGTGCCTAAGAAGCACATGCTTAAAATGGCAGAAGATTTGATTACTCTGATTAGAGGTTCTATGCCCCCTCCTGATAAGAGGCCTAGGGTGGAGCCAGAGTTGGAAAGTTTTGAACAGGCTTCAGATGATTCAGAGTCTTCGGCTGAAGACATGCAGGAATTCACTCCTTATTCTGATTCTGATGCAGAAGATTCCACTCTTTTTCAGAGACTCTTCATTCTATGAGGGAATATTTTAAGTGGGAAGGTCAGGACTTCTCTGATTCACGGAAAAGGCTTAGGGAATTTTTGTTTTTACCTCAGCATAGGCCCTTAGCTATACCCCCTGTTCTGGATGTTGTGCAAGATGTGTTTTCAGAGGCTTCCCTTAATCCTGATTCTCTGCCTCCTGCGCCAGTTAAACCGGATAGGTATTACAGGGTGCCTGAGGCTCATAAATATCTCTATAAGAGTCCTAGGGCGGACCCAGAAACTATTAGCCAGGGACCTAAGGGTGTCAGGGCCTCTGTTGTAAAGAATCCAGTTCCTCTAGATAAAGAGGCTAGAGCTTTGGATAGATGGGGAAAGAAGGTCTATACCTCTTCTACTTTAGCAATGAGGGCTTTGAATTGCCAATTTCATATGTTGAAATATCAGAATTTTCTTCTTTCTCAATTGAAATCTAAGGTGGATGCTCTGGCAGAAGGCATTGAGTGTAAAGAATTACAAGATTTGGTACATGTCTCTGAACAGGTGGGTAAGCATTCTTTACAGTGTGGTTTTGATGCTTTGCAGGCCTCTTCTAGGGTGGCTGCCACTGGTTCAGTTCTTCGCAGGCATGCCTGGCTTAAGGATCAGAATTTATCTGACAATGTTAAGACAAGGATTTTGGATGCTCCTTTACAGTCTGAAGTGTTGTTTGGTCCACCTGTGGAGTCAGTCTTGAAGAAAATGGAAGACAAGGCTAAGTCTATGCAGACTGTTAAAGATTTTTTGCAGGTTCAGCCTCCGAAGTTTAGTAGAAATTGGCCTGCTAAGGGGTTTTGCAGGTTCAGCCTCCGAAGTTTAGTAGAAATTGGCCTGCTAAGGGGTGGACGTATCCTTCCTCTGATTCTCAGTCTAGGGGTAGATCTAGGCGTGGTAGGGGCAGAGCTCAGAGTACCTTCAGACCTAGAACATGAGTTCACCTGCACAATCTTGGTGAGGGCAGGGGCCAGTCCTTTCGTAAACAGGCCCAATGACCTACTTTTTCAGCTGCCAGATCCTTCTTGCCTGGCAGCACCTTTGGGAGAAAGGTTGGCACTCTTCAAGGAAAATTGGCTTTTAATTACCCAGGACAAATGGGTATTGGAGATCATACACCAAGGTTACAAGTTTTATTTCCATACCTTGCCTCCTTTCAAAGGCATGCCAGACGTTCCTCCTCAGCAAAGACTAGAGGCTCACAAACAGATTTCTCTACTACTTCAAATAGGAGCTATACAACCGGTCCCTCTGTCAGAAGTGGGCCTAGGATTTTATTCTCGCCTTTTTCTAGTACCAAAGAAAGGGAACACGTGGAGACCAATTTTGGATTTATCTATCCTCAACACATATCTGGACATTCCAAAGTTCAAAATGTTGACGTTACAACAGCTTTTACCTCTGCTGGGCAAAGATCACTGGATGGTGACTCTGGATCTCAAAGAGGCTTACCTTCATGTTCCTATCAGGCCCAGTTGCAGGGTGTATCTGCGTTTCGGCTGGGACTTTCATTATCAGTTCTCTGCATTGCCCTTTGGCTTATCTACTGCGCCCAGAGTGTTCACGGTTCTGGCTCCAGTGATAGCCTTCTTCAGGCTAAGAGGAATACAAATTTATCCTTATTTGGACGATTGCCTGATTCTGGCTCAAGAAAGGCGAACTTCTTCATCATTTACAGTATGTGATGGCAGTGTTAAGATGCCTAGGGTATTCTGTGAACAAAATAAAGTCCAGTCTAGTACCCTCATGAAGACATGTGCTTTCTGGGTGTGAGACTGAATACAGCATCCCAGATGGCCTTTTGACCCCGGACAAACAAAAGAATCTTTCTCTTTATTTCCATCAATTGTCTCGTCAGTCCAGGCTGACTGCAAGGACAGTCCTTCAAGCCTTGGGGTTCATGGCATCTTGTATTCTGGTACTTCCCAATGCCAAACTGCATATGAGGAAGCTACAATGGTATCTCAAAATGTATGGACTTAACACTGCCAAGATATGGACACTGTCATTCAGATAATACCTTGCATTCAAAAGGAATTTTTGTGGTGGGCTCAGGAATGTCACCTAAACAAGGGACTCTCTGAATGACAGATGCCTCAGACAAAGCTTGGGGAGCTCATCTAAATGGAAAATGGGTACAAGACACGTGGCCTGCCAGACTTCAACATTTACATATCAACTTGAAGGAGATGTTAGCAGTCCAATTTGCATTGATAGCTTTCAAGGATTTACTTCTTCCAGGGCAGGTGTTGATTCAAACAGACAACACAACTGTCATGTGGTACATCAACAAGCAGGGGGGGACACATTCATACCCTCTATGCAGACAAGCAATGATTTTGTGGGAGACTGCTCTCAGTTTACAGCTAAATCTTCAGGCAAGGTTTCTGCCAGGAGCACAGAACTCCTTAGCAGATGTGTTGAGCAGACAAATAATGGATCCCCACGAGTGGAGATTGGATCTCATGTATTTCAAAATTGACAGTGTTATGGGGAACTCCAGACATAGATCTGTTTGCTTCTCCACTAAATTACCAGTTGCCAAAGTTTTGCACAAAAAGGTTTCATCCCACAGCTTGGAAAGTGGATGCTCTATCGTTCAATTGGAGCAATCTTCACGTGTATGCCTTTCCACCACTGCCTCTCCTCCCAAAGGTACTCCTGAAGGTCAGACAGGACAAGCCAACCATGATTTTAATAGCTCCGGATTGGCCTCGACAGCACTGGTACCCATTACTGAGAAGTTTGGTACGGGAGCCTCCATGGCCTTTGCCTTTGATTCCACACCTGCTGTCTCAGGAGAACAGTCATTTACTCAATGTCAAACTTCAGTCTCTGCATCTAACAGCCTGGCATATTCTGGTCTAGACCCCGGAGGGTCTCAGCTTCCACAACAAGTTTTGAATGTTATTTTGGAGGCCAGAAGGCCTAGTACAAGGAAAGTTTACGCTGATAAATGGAGGAGATTTTTAATTTGGAGTACAGCAAAGGACTTTGATGTTTCTAAACCTAATTTAAGTGTTTCTCTTCAATACCTTACTGAGTTATTGGACAAAGGTTTGTCCTTCTCCTCTATAAAGGTTCATGCTGCAGCAATTTCTGCTCACTATGACTGTGACCCACCATTATTTTCTCATCCTTTGTTTAAGCAATTCCTTAGAGGGGCAAAGAATATAAGACCCCCGTAGAGCTCCTACTCCTGCTTGGGATCTCAATTTTGTGTTGGAGAAACTCACTCTACAACCTTTTGAGCCTGCAGCTACTGCCGAGTTGAAATATTTATCATGGAAGACTGCTTTTTTGTTGGCCATTACCTCTGCGAAGGGTTTCTGAATTACAGGCCCTTATGGCGGTTGAGCCTTCTTAATTTTCCATAAGGATAGGGTATCTTTGCGTACTAACCCTTCCTTTATGCCTAAAGTGGTTTCTAGTGTGGCTTTAAACCAAACTATTCATTTGCCTACTTTTATGCAAACCCCAAAATAAAGGGGAAAAGATTTTACACTTTGGATATACACAGACAGTTGCGATATTATTTGAGCAGAACTAAAGGGTTCAGGCAGTCTCAGCAGTTGTTTGTTTCTTTTGCTTTGGGTTCTCAAGGCAAACCTGTTTTCAAAAGCTCCAAACTATTTCTAAGTGGATTGGTTTTGTATTGCTTTCTGTTATTCCCATCATGGTAAGGAGATTCCAGCTGGGATCAGGCCTCATTCCACTAGAGCTACTGCCACTTCTGCACAGCCTTTTTAAGGAGGTGGCTACTAAAGATATTTTTGGAAGCAGCTACTTGGAGTTCAGTGCATACTTTCTCTAAGCATTACCACCTTCCACTTTACTCTAAATCTGGGGCTGGATTTGCCACTGCAATTTTACAGGAGCATTTTGGCAGCTCCTAATGCTTTATAGTTTTGCCATCCTCCCCTTACCTCTGCTTTGGGATTCTACCCATATGTAAGGACTGCAGCAATGTGAGATAGAAGAACATAAGTACAGTTTTGTACCTACCATAAATGTAGATGTTAGAAGATCCACATTGCTGCAGTCAATTACTCTCCCTCCTTCCCCTCTGGAGTTTGAGGTGGTTGTGTGGTTTGGGTTGTAAATATTGTATAAATTTTTGTTAGTACAGGGGTGGTTGGATGTTCTTTTCTGTTTTGCAAGGCTTTGGCCTTTCTTTTAGGGCCTTCTGACATCTGGGGCAAGAAAAGACTGAGGATATGGCGTGGGTCATGCGGACTTTTTGTCCCCTGGCGTCCTGATGTCAGTTCTAAGCCCCTTGCCCGGCGTCAGCCTAATACTTTGGTATTGGACGACCCGAGGACAGTGGCCTACCCATATGTAAGGACTGCAGCAATGTGGATCTTCGAACATCTACATTTATGGTAGGTACAAAACTGTACTTTTCATGTATATATATATTTTTTGTGTATATGTGAATTTGTTTGTACACAATTATATATTTCCATACATTAAGGTTAATTTTATTCTACCAAGGAAACATGAAGTTACATCTCATTTCATCTGATTTATATCAATATGTACATGGAAGGTATAAGATGACTGACACATTTGATATGTGGAGCTTTGGATGGGAGTATTTGATATGTAGGTTTTAATTTTGTACATTGTTGTGATTATATTTGATATAATTTTAATCCCGTTATTTTAACTGGATATTATATACAAGACATAGAGCGAAATTGTGATTTTATGAGGGATTTTGGAAGTTAGTGATTAATTATAGAGTAGACACTCAGGTATAGTTTTAACTGTTGTGAATAGTTCATTTTTATATATATGTTTTAAAGGCTTATGCACTACGCACTTTGAATGAAGCCCCTACGCTAAATCAAGTCAATTTTTAATGTTGGCTACGTACGGCATATTTATACGCGTAAATATGGCTTATGATGCTGCTATTTATTCTTAGAGATATATATATATGCATACTTTGGAAAAGTTTTACGTTGATATATGACATGTTGTTATATATTTGTCATGCACAATCAATATCATCTTCGTATATATTTAAAAGAATGTTTAAATCTATGAATAGCAGGTTGTGACTTTAATGTCCAGTTGTTAGAGCACAAGTTGCTCGGGATGTTTCCGTTAATGTTTTTCAGCATGGTTTACATTAGATTGGGTCTCTACAAGACCATTTTATTTTGATTTTATGCTGTAGGAATATTGTTTTTAAGATGAAGAATTATTATTATGAATATGTAACCCAATGGAAAATACAAGTGATAATAAGCAACCAGGACAAGAGTAGAATGCATAGTGTTGGAAACTTTGCAACTAGTTGTTAGCTCTCTGTCAATTAACCAATTTTGGGTTTAACTTGAGTAATTGTTTAATTGCAACAATATTGTAAGCACTGACTGATATAAAATGAACAAGGTTGGATAGTTACTTTATATCTGAAGAAGCGTGCAAGAAGCACGCGAAAGCGCTCATTCTCTTGTGTATGTCTTCGTTTTGGAATTAAAGGATATTCATGAAATAAGAAGTGCTCTCGTGGTGTATCCTGTTGGTTACTTTTTGTGATTTTGGCGTTGCTGGTTTGCTACAGGATACTTTAGGAGGACAGCGGCAATTGTTTTTCACTTTTTTCACTTTCTTTTGTTACTCTGAACTTTTGTGGTACAACTTTATCTTCAGTATCTCTCTTCTTAAATTCTCCAGGTATTTAGGGTTTCAGATACCTTCACCAGAGTTGGCCCCATTCTTAAGTCAGAGTACAATTAACAAGTTCAGTAAGTTTATAT
>NC_056725.1:791963212-792093290 GCF_019279795.1 Protopterus annectens
TGTTGCCATCATAGTAAATTGCCCCTGCCTAACAAAATTAAATCGCATTCAACTAGATCTGTGGCAACCTCGGTGGCCTTTCACTCTAGGGCTACTGTGGACAATATTTGTGCAGCACCAACTTGGGCCTCTCCACATACCTTTAGTAATTATTACAAATTGGATTTGGTCTCCAAGGGGAGAGCTGCCTTTGGCTCAATGGTGCTCAGGAGTATTCTTCCATAGGGCCTCCCAGGAAAACTAGGTAGCTAGGAACTCTGTCCCATCAGTAAGGAATGAATGAAGATTAACAATATCCGATAAAGAAGTTATGTCTTACCATAATATTCCATCTGTGTTGTCCATCTTCATGGTTTTTTGGATATGGTCCTTTAGCTGGTTTAGGGTATTCTGAGCAGAAAAAGCCTCCACTTTTATGTTCTTGTGCAAACTCAATCTGAGGTAATGGGGAGAGAGGCAGTATGGGTAATCTTAGCATGAGTTTTTTGGCTGATGCGAGCTTGGTACAGTGGCCGAGTCAGAACCGAGGATCAGTTCTGAGCCCATCAGTAAGGAGTGAATGAAGATGAACACAGATGAAACATTATGGTAAGACATAACTTCTTTTTAATAGTTATTCCATTGCATACTTTGTTTCTTCCATTGTATAGATTCATAGGTAGGTACTAGGCTATCTGCCCGAAGGCATTTATAAGCCTAGCCAGAATGTGTTGGCTGTTGCCACCCCCTTAGATTAGTTCCCTGTGCCTCTCTTCAGCAGAGCCACTGAAGTGATCCCCGGGGTAAACTTTCTGTTTCCCATCCACTCATCAAGGTTTCTTTTGAAGAGTTAGCGAGGAGCTCTACCAAATGTAGATTGGAATCTGGAATCTTGTTACAAAGCATGGGAAGTCTCTAGGACAGGAATCTATCCCTCCAGCAAGTCCTGTTTATTGTTGTGGTGAGGTTTAGATCCCTAGAGCATGTGGCTCGAGCGAGTAAGGTTTTCTTTAGGTGGAGCATGTCCATCAATTCTGTGTTGGACATGGCCTTGTATGTCAGGCAGAAATCATCTCTGAGTAGGCGGTATGCAACCGAGTCCAGCTGGAGTTTCTTCAGTCGAGCTGCATAGGGCATCTGTTTGAGGCCAGTGATCCTCTTGGTGAGGTACTTCTGTGGTCTTTCCAGCTGTTGCAGATGTCTTGTAAGGTACATCCAAAATGGGGCATTGTACTCTATGATGGGTCTGATGAGTAGAGGGGCACAATGACCTCTTTTGATCTGGATGCAAACCCTTTTGTGATTAGGTGGGCCACGTAGAAGGATTTTCTAACCAGTTTGGCAATGTGATTATCAAAGGTGAGATTGCTATCTACTTGGGTCTCCAGATCCCTTATTACATCTTCCGTATTTAGGGGACTACCACTCATGTTTTAGTTTGTGGGTAATTTGTTTTTTGCAGTGGGGATGACTATGCACTTTTTGGCATTTGGCTTGAGGCCATGATTTTGACACCAGGTATCTGTCTGTGAGACCCTTTTGGAGGATGTCTGTGTCAGCTGGAGAGTCAATTATAGCCCCTAGTTTGCAATCATCTGCGAACTTGGTCAGCCATAGTCCTCCTGTGCTTGCTTGTACCTCTGAGAAGTATATGCCGAACAGGAGGGGTCCTGGGACTGAGCCCTGGGGAACGCCACTTGTAACTGGTTTAGAGTTGGTCCTAACTCTCACAGCTCTCACCATGTGGGTTCTGTCTTTGAGCCAGTTGGCACCCCATCTTGTGATGTAGAGGTTTATGTTCAGGCTGGTGAGCTTATCTATAATACCCGAATGGGGAATGGTGTCGAAGGCCTTTGTGAGGTCTAGGTTGGCTGTGTGTACCACCTTTCCCTCATCTATAGCCTTGGTAACTGTCTCAAAGAAGTCCACCAGGTTTAGGAGACATGATCTGCCCTTAACAAAGCAGAACTGGGTAGGTTCCAGTGTGGAGGTTCCCAGTGTGTCTGTTAATGAGTTCCACAATGATGCACTCCATAGCCTTGCAGATCAAGCTAGTCAGGCTTATAGGACAATAGTTCCCAGGGTCTGTTGTGGCTCCTCCTTTGTGGAGGGGAATAACCGTTGCTGTGCGCCACTCTATGAATATGTAGCCTGTGGAGAGGCTGTGTTTGAACAATGTGTTTAGGTGAGGGGTTAGTTTGTTTTTGAACTTCTGTAGGACGCAGCCTGGGACACCATCCGTTCCCCATTGGTGCTGTGTTTTTGGCTTTGGAGAGGGCTGTTTTAACCTGAGTGCCTGTGATTTCAGGGACTCTACATTTTTCTGGTATGGTTATGGGCCCTTTTGGGGGTGAGGGGGGGTGATGTTTGCCCTGAACCTGTCTGCCAGGATGTTGGCAATATCTGTCGGTTCAGTGTATTTTGTGCCATTCTGCACTAATTCTGAGCAGATCTGAGCATTGCCACTTAGATTCTTGACATAGCTAAAGAATACCTTGTGGTTATCTTTGGAGTCCTTGGCAATTTTTCTTTGGCTCGCCTTGGATGATTTTATGAGGGATCGTAGTTTCTTGCTGATACTGATCATAGATATCTTCCCTTCTTGGGATTTTAGTCTTTTCTGTACTAGTTTCCTCCTTCTATTGTATAGCTTGTTTATGGCAGGAGTCCACCAGACTGGTTTCCTTTTCTTAGAGGAGTGACTATTGGTTTTGTTTGGGATAGCACGATCCATGCATTTTTGTAGGTGTCCGTAGAATGCATTAGTAAAGGATTTTGCAGCTTGGACAGCGTTATCCTTTAGCATGGGGGCTTCGAAACTTTCCACCTTGATCTTAAGTAATGTGAAGTTTGCTTTTGAAAAGTTTTTCATGGTGGTTTCCTTGTCCAGGGGTGGGGGTGGAATGTGGCTATCCGAAGTGATTTGTTTATGGTCAGATCTAACCAGTGAGGGGTTGACCTCCAGTGTGGAACACCAGTCGCCCATGTTGGTAATGACCAGGTCCAATATGTTGTCACCTCTGGTGGGAGTGTTGACCAGGTGAACCAGAGTGTTTTAAGTATATAAATTCTAGGAAATGTTGGGCAAGGGAGTTAGTACTTGAGTAGTTCTCCCAGTTAATGTTTGGGTAATTGAAATCACACAATATTAGGGTGTTTGGTAGGACCTTTATGTTTCCCAGTGTTTCTAGAAACTCGGAATGGGGGTCCTGGGAGATGGTGGGTGATGTGTAGCAAGCTACAATTTGAATTGCAGTTTTGCCTGTTGTTAGTTGCACGTGGATGTTCTATGAAGCATCGTGCTGTGCCACTAACCTGGAGGTGTGGGTATCCTTGATGAATATGGATACACCCCCGCCTTTTGTATTTTGGTTTGGGTTCTGTGGCCAAAATGTATGGTATGAATTGTAGCCTGGTAGTGCTGGGGTGCTCTCTGGAGCCTTATTACTGCACATATATCAATTTTCTCCATTCTGAGGAGTGCCTCGAGTGCATGCATTTTGAGGTTTAGACTTCTGGCATTGAGTAGCATTACCCTCATTTTTTTGTTACTTTTGCTGTTTACGGCGGTGGGTTTGTCTTCAGTATTCGAAAGCCTAAGGGTGACAAGTGCAAGCCGGCTCTAGCGAAGCAGCGTGGCTTGTCGAGCATGTCATCCCAGGCAGACAGACACTGGATCCCCTTTGAATGACACCAGAAACTTAGCCAATTGTTGAAATCGAGAATTTTTTCTTTATACCGTGATGTCATTCTTGGTGAGGGCAGGATGCTACTCAGTGTCAGGGTCATACCGGCCTGGGCTATGTGATCAGAGAGCTCTTCCATGTCTCTTTTCATGTAGTCCAGGGAGGTACAGCTCAGGTCATTCACACCAACATGGACAATGACAGAGTCATATTTGTACGTGTTCTGGAGTGACAGTGCTTGTGTTATGTGGCGGATCCTGGCACCTGACAGGCAGCTAACAGTAACCTTTTCCTTATTCAGCCTAGTGAGTGGGACGTCAGTTTGCCTGACTATAGAGTCACCCATTACTAATATGTTGGGCATGTTATTTTGCCTTAAGGGCTGTGATTGCATGGCACACTGGTTTTGTGAAGTATGTGTTTCATGGTTTGTGTTGGGGGGTGGAGGTTGCTTGGATGTTTGCTTTAGAGGTCTCTGTTGCTTTTGCAGATTTGTATTTAGAGCCTCCGAGTATGATTTTGTGTGTTTATATGTGTTTTTTTTCCAGTGCTGGTTTAATGGGTCTATGTGAGACTGGTGGTGTGATGCAAGTATTTCCCTTCTCTTGAGTGATCCAGTCTTGGGTTGAGAGAGCTTAGCCTCCTGTTTGGCTGTATAATTGCATCTCTCGGATGTATTTGTGTTTGGTGGTAGGAGGAGAGGGTTGTCTGTGTACATGAGGCAGTTGTAACATTGCTGTAAAATGCCCAGATTCACCAGTTGGACTGGAGAGTACACCTGAAACTGCCCTTTGGACATGCCTGAAATAGGTACAGTGAACTGTTTTACTGGATGGCTGGTAAGGTCGAATAGAGAGCCTTGTCTTTCTGTATAGTACAGGAGGGTCTAGTGCTAGGGTTTATAAGTGCTTGCTATGAGTTTTGAGCAAGTGCCAGGCTGAGAAATGAATGGCTTGAGTGCTTAAGTTGAAAGTTTGTCTAGTTCCAACGGAAAAAGTGAAGAGGAGACTTTGTGGAGCTGGGAATAGTTATACACTAGCTAACCGGCGCTGGATAGTGAGCAAAACCGGGCAAATGTGATATGTATAGCAGGGAAATGAAAGAGATAAATATTAGCCCAAAATAACCAATAAACTGCTAATTTCTGGGCTGAAACCACTACTCCATGGATAGATAGGCTGCTCAAATTTCCCCCCTCTCACAAGTGAACAGAGAAACTTCCTTCTATCCAAGTAAGGTATTGGCATACACAGAAATTTGTAACACAGCCCTGAATTCAGCACTAACCTGAAAACTGGACTATACTAGCTTAGAAAGGCGGGAAACAAGTGTGTGTGTGTGTGTGTGTGTGTGTATATGTATATATATATATATATATATATATATATATATATATATATATATATATATCAAACAATAGAAAAAAAGCTCAAAACTGAGCCCTGTTCCAGCAGTCTTCAATCAGACAAGTTCTAACTGCACACTCCTGCTACTAGGGTGCAGGGGAACCTTCTCCAAAAAAGATAGCCTGGATCAGTGCTCAAGTTATACAAACAAAGCTCGATTCAGCAAGCCTAAATTTGGTCTATGCTACAGCAACAAGGCACAGCAGTTTCAGTATATTATGCTTTCTTTATGAACTGTATTATTCTGAAGTTTAAAAGTTTGATGTGTTATATATACTTTGTAGTTTTTTTATGTGGAGCTTTTCTCTCCAGGGCCTCCACTGAAAATGGGCTACTGGCCCAGCCAGACTTCCCTAGTAAACAAATGTTAAATAAATAAAAAACAAACAAATAAAATTTTCAGACCAGCTTAAATATGCTGCCAGTAAATGTAACTCCATTTGAACTTTGGAAGTAGAAAATTCCATTCTAGGTACATTGCAGGTGCTGAAATGAGCACTCTTGGCAAACATTAAAGAATGAAGTATTACTAATTATATGAACTTTAAACATACCCTAACTTTTGAGGGGTGTCTAATGTAATCCCAGTGTAAAACCTTAAATATTTGGAGAAGTTAAATGTGACAAGAGTTTCAAAATAAAGTGGTTGCTCACATTTAAGAAAAAACATCACATGGATCCAAATGGAGAGATGAAATCAGCAAGAGGAGCTGGTGGTATTGCTAAAACTGAATTTAACCTCAAGCTTTGGTCAATACCTTTTCATGGTACACCCTGTTTTTTCACAAAATCACATCAAGACAAAACTACATTATTTTATATAGCATAAATGTAGGTCAAAAAAGAAAAGAAACCTTGGTGTGCAGGTCCTGTGTTAAAAGTGCCCAGTTCTGGAATAGACATTGGTGTTAGGGAAAGAACTAAAAATCAGTGCAAAATCCTCATGAAATGTAAATATCTGAGCCATTCTTGTAGAGTTGAAGGATAAGGCTGTGTCTATGGCCCATTTGACTCAGGTTCATTAGGCAGCTTGGGCAAATAACAGAAGGGAGGGCATTAGTCGATGCTCCCTTGGGGGCATACTTCAAAAGAGGGAGTTGCCCTCAAACATAATTCACAAACATGGGAGCAGGGAAGGGAGTGGGTAGGGCATAAAGATAACCCCCCAGGCCGGGAAACGTAGACTACCAAACACCTAGGATGCCTGAGCTAGTCCCAGAAATACAGGAGTAAATCCAGGGGTAGGAGATAAGCTAATACACTCAGTGTGGATGTATGATGCTGGGGGCAAAGACAATAAAATGAAGTCCCAAGTGGGACAAAAAAAAAATGTAAACATACCTACAATATGGTCAGACTGCATTGATGGTGGCCTCCTTAGTTAGAAGTACTAAGCAGTCCATAAAAAAAATGAATCTGATAAACCAAAAAAGAGGATCTAGACAATAAAGTTGACTGTTGAGGATAAGAAAGAAATCCAGAATTTCCACAGGTAGAATATTTAGCAAGCGCAAGAAAGAAGTTATAGGAAAGAAAAATAATTGTGTCATGCAAATAATTAAAAGCTACATATCAAAAGTATGCTCTTTAACAGAAGAAATCAGATAAATAATTTGAAAAATAAACATTAAATCATTTGTAAAAATATTCTAGTGATAAAAGTGCTACAAAAAGATAAAAAATATTTAGAAAAAGAAACTTTAGATCATTTGTAACAATATGTGATTGATCAAGTGCTGCAGAAATGAACAATACCAGGAAACTATCGAAATGTATACAAAAAGAAGTTTGGACATGGGAAAGAAAAAGAAAGCTGATATGATATATTTATCTAAAAAAGAACTGCAGTAACCTATATGAACACTGGCCCTCCAAAGTTATTAAAGATGTGTACAGGCAAAAACATCCACATATGGTAAATTTTATAAAGGAAAGGATAATAAAGCAAAAGTCAAATATTAATAACCAAAATATTTAGTGAGGCAGAAAATTGAGAAACAGAATAGTGATAGATCATCTGAAAAGTGAAGGAATTAGTGTAGAGGCTTCAATACAGACCATATGACAACATGATGAGTCAGTAAATCCTCATGGTGCAAAAGACAGAACAGGAAACTTGGATAACAGGATGTGTCACTTCGCAAAAGTCTAGAAATGTCTGTTGGAGACGGGCATGAAACTCCAGTTAGAATTGCACTGCAATGAAAAAAAAAAAACAGGAAATGGATTGCAAAGATGATGATTTCAGACTAGAAAAAAATTACCTAAGAGAAGATCTACTTCATTTGATGGAAATGGACAATCATATTAAGATAGATAAAGGAAAAAGGCTACAGTAATTCATTAAAGACTCACAAATGTTAGAAGACTGGTGAAACAGATGGATATAGTAACTGAGAATATTAAAACAGTGTCACATGATATAACAAAAATAAGCAGAATATACTACATGCAGCTAAACTAATAACAGATCAGTCGTTACCACACAAACAAAGGATAACAAAAGAAAGGAAGGAAAGTAACCATGGATGCACTGAACAGAGAAAACTATAAAGCAGCAAGGAAAAAGTTTAAACTGTCAGTATTAGAAGAATACAGAAAGGGAGCAAGTTATACATTCTCAGAAAGATAGATGGCAAAAGCAGCATACAACATAAAAAATCAAAATGTATCTCACAGTATCTCAAATAATAAACTAAAAATAGCAGAAACAAATTAGAAGGAATGCAAACAGTGTAAGTACAAACACAAGCAATTCATTGAAAACCTAAAGGATTTGTAGAAAATTAGGAAACACTCCAATCATAATAATCATAACTCCAACTAAAAAGGGAAAACTACCTTTTGGAGAAATATGTATAAAGATCGCGTTGAATGTAACAAACACTCAGAGAAGCTGAGACAAAATTAAGAAAGGCCACCAAGTGGAAATCCCCATGTCCAGATACAGTGCTTCTGGTTAAAGGTATTAACATCTTTGCATAAAGATTTAGTCCTGAGGAATATACAAATCCCAAAAATACACCAGCTAAGTTGACAACAGAAAAAACAAACCGTACTCATCCTTAAGAGAAGTGGCAAGCCGTCATAAGAACTACAGGCCAATATCTTGCCTTCCAACACTATAGAAATGATATACTGCAGCTGATACAGTGAAAGTATATAGTAAATTACAAAATGTTTAGCCCTGTCAGTGGAACAAAAAGGTAATAAAGAAAGTCATTTAAAAAAGAGGATAATAAAACCATAACAGAACCATAAAAATGGGCAGAAGCTAAGTATGGAATGGATAGATTGCAGAAAAGCATTTGGCAGTGTCTCGTATACTTGGATTGTTGAATGCTAATGATTGTATGGCATACACCCTAAATTGAGAATGTGAAACTGTAGCAAACCACTTTGCAACTGAGTCATGATAAAGGGCAAATTATTATCCCAGGGTTAAATATATAAAGGATGACATTCCAGGGTGATTCTTTGTCACCACTGCTGTTTTGTCCTGCCCTTACGCCATGAAGCTGTTTACTTAAGCTGTACCCATAGCCTAGTCTGTTAACTTCCAGAAAACAACCTTGTGACATTGTAGAAACGGAACAGGAGGGTCTTTTATAATTATTTAGGGATAGATGAATGGCTGAGCTAAAACATGGATAAATGAGAACAAAGAGTAGTAAGGAATAATTCAGAAGATTAAAAGCGAATACGGAAAGCAGCCTTGATGTCTAGAAATAAAGTTCAAGCTTTGAACCCACTTCTTGTACTAATGTATAGCTTTGGTGTGATTGACTGGCTCAAGAAGACATTGGATCAGCTGGACAACTTCAAAGAAAAATGTGTCATGTTTATCAAATGATATACAGTGCATGGCAAGATTATGTATCCCTTGTGCTGAAGGAGGTATGGGTCTTCTCAAAACTGATTATATGTATGGGTCTGCAGTTGTGGGACTATATCTATCTAGTAATCTTTTGACATCAAGAAATCAAAACATAGTGAAAGTTCTAAACCAAAAAAAAAAAAATACCATAAGATAACATATTTGCTCAGGTTATCAGAAATATTGAAAAGGTTTGGGAATGGAAATCAAACCAGATGTAAATGAGAATCTGCACCAACAGAAAGTGCCAAAAAAACAAAACAAAGTATATAAAGAGCAGGACCAGAAGACAAGAAACAAAACCTGGAAAGTGGCAAGTATGGTAAAGTCCGAACAACCACATATTGATCAAGATTTGCTTCAGGAATGGTTATAGATTAAACCAAATGATAATTTCAGCTCAAGATATGGGATTATGTATGTGCTGGTTTACAAAGTCTATTGAAAGTTAATATAAACAAATGCAGGTTCTGTAATACAGAACTAGAAATAATTGTACACCTTTTTGGTTGCTATGTACTCATTGCTGAGGGTCAGTACACTGAAAGGCACAACCATATGGAGAGAATATTGCATTGGGGATTGTGCAAACATTACAACACAAATCAGAAAACCTTACTGAAAATGAAGTTCTTATTGCTTGAGTTTATCCAATACGTACAGTCAAGAAAGCAGAAGCAAGACAAACAGGTGTGGTATTTAAAGAAAAAATGACAAATTCAGCAATCATTGAAATAGAAGGTACACCTAGTGATTATTGTGCCGTATATAGTGAGGGAAAGTCATAAAATACCAGGATATGCAATCAAAATTAGAGCAAGACAGGATAAAGACACCCTGCCAATTGTTATAGTACTATGAACAACAGACCTACTAAATAAGAATTAAACTCATTCACTCCAATGGAGCTCAGGAAGTTTGCACTGTAACTTTCATTAGTGAGTGGATGCTAAGCCTTTTGACAGAATCCAATTATGTCCTCACATTGTAAACAAATGTTTATATCTCTGGAACCATAGGGAGTTATAAAAGAAGTATAAATGGTAAACTCTTTAGCACAAACTATTTTATAGTGGTAGCATTCTTTAGATTCCAGGTCTTAAGTCACAGTAAAGACAGTAACTATTACATTTGTAATATTTCTAAACAACTTACAGTATCTCAGCAACCATTGAAGTTACACACATGCTGTCAAAAGCATTTTATTCATTGAGTTGAGAGCTTTCATATGAAGGTAAGGAGTTTAGTCTGTGTTGCTTGGTTATTGAGATATTTAGAAAAATGTGAAAATTATAGCTATATAAATTAATTTAATAAAAACAGGTCAAATATTAATGCAGTTGAGTTTTAAAATGAAATCTTTTAAAACCCTGAACATAGCATGGTTTTAGAATTATTGATGTGTATAAGAACAAGCAATATTTGTTGCCTAGAGGCATCAGTAGGTGTTCATTGTTGATGCACCAGGAGGCGTCACTCGATGCAATGAGTTAGGCATTATTGAAACATGGTGCTAGTAGATATAACTGCATATCAACTACATAAGCAATTCTGGATACAGTGAGGGTGCTGTCAAACATAATAGACTGAAGTAGTATTCATTTCTTGAACTTTAGTCATACCCTGACTCAGAAATGGGGTCCATTCCTTTCATGATATTAGATACTCAAAACATTTGGAGAAATTTAAAAAAGGAAGGTGCAGTATATATATTTAACATGTGGCAAACCTTTCAAAAAGGCAGAAGTCCTCATATGCAGAGAGAAAACCCACAGTTTAGGTGTAATAATACAGAGATGGAATCAACACATGAAAGATAGGAGATTCATGGAAATAACCCTAGTGAATAGTTCACATTATGGACCCTGTTTTTTGCAAAACCATGCTGACATGAGACTGAACAGTAAATGGTTTGTGTTTTCTATGTCATGGAAGTGACATGTTAAAAGATGAGCAAGAATAAGCACACAAGTCTTTAGATAAAAAATGGTCCACTCCTAATAAAAGCACTGTTGCCCAGGACTATAAAGTGAGACTGTGCAAAACAGAGCACAGAAGTACCACTACCAAAATTTTAGGCTGTGTTGCGAGTTGCCCTCCTGTGGCAGATCATACCAGTCCGCAAAAAAAAACAAAGAACTGATTAGACAATCACAAGGTTTAGGTACAGTAAAGTGGTAAACTAATGGTAAGTTAGAGATTTATATAGTTTCTTTTATGCAAAAAATAAATTAAAAAAAAAACAGAATTTCTATACAGAAAGCAAGAAAGAAGTTAGAGAAATGAAAAAATCTTGCACAAAAATTTAAGGTCATTAATACAGCAGATCAGAACAAAGCAATATGTAGATAAAAACCTAGAAGATCTAGGAGAGCTGTAAATGAGGAAGTGTTCTAAGTAAATGAACAAAATCAAATCTTATCAGAATTTATAAAAAGAAACATGGACTTGGGGAAAGGAAGATACCTGATATGGTGCAGTATTTATTCAGAAAGGAAAGATGTAAATAACTGCTGTTTCCATGATATTTGACAATATCAACAGGCAAAGATGTTTAGATGTGGTAACTGTTTACAAAGAATAGAGTATTAACACAAAAGTGAAATATATGGAGGATGTTCAGATGAAACTGTTTTCTGATGTGGAAAGGCAACAGATTGAAAATGAAATAATAGACCAAAAGGGGAGTGAAGAATTTAATTTGAACTCTGATTCAGACACTATCCCAAATAGTGTCAATAAATTATTATGAAATGGTACAGTTAAATGAACAAGATACTTTTAAATGAGATGCAACATGAAAGAAAATTTTAGAATCTTCATCAGGAGATGTAGTGGAATGTCAAATTAAGATTACATGTGGGGAGGGAGCAGAAAACATAACAAAGATATGTTAGCCAGTAACAAAATGATGTAAGAGAAGACCTAATAGAAATGGACAAAGATATTAAAATGTATATGGTAGAAAGAAACCCAAAGTGGTAGAAGAGTGATAAAATAAGCACAGTAACTGGTACAATTGAGAGATCCATGTGATGCAAAAGAAATAGAATATAATATTTTGTGGCTAATCTAATAAATAAAATGGTACAGCAAATATACAGAATAATGTGGGAAAAGAAGGGGAGACAGAATGACATCATGAAAGCATCAGTTAGAAAGAACTGCAAGGTAACTAAGACGAGATGTATAATTACCAGACAAAAATAGAAAATGGAATGGATAATCAACATTTCTTAGAAAGATAGATTTGATTAACTCAATATGCTGCTTCAGAACAGATACATTATATATCAGCACAAGCAGAAAATTTTAGAAGGATTATAGAAAAAGTCTAAAGGTAAGGAACATTAATGACCCAAGAAGCTTTAAACAAGAATGTGAAAAAACAAAAAACATTACCACCTAAAAAGAAATCAGTAAATCTTGCAGAATAATGGATGAAGTTTCTGTTGAACATGACACAATGCTGAACTGATACAAGATGTAAAAGAAACATTAAGAAGTACTAACACAGTGGATATTAAATGGAATGAAGTAGCCAGATAAACAAAATTAAGAAAGGCTTTTGTCTGGAATACTTAATTTCCAAATGCAGTACCCATTTTCTGGCTACAGGTATTAAAATCTTTGCACAATGATTTAGCCTTCAGGAAAAAAATGCTTGTATGCAGATCAGAATTGACACCAGTGGTTGACAACAGGGAAAACTATACTCCTTAAAAGTGAACCTGCAAACATCCTAAGAGCTCTAGATCAGTAACTTGTCTTCTAACAATATGTAAGCTATTTACTAGAATTAATGCAATTTACAGTCTAAGGAAAAAATCATTGTAGTAGAACAGAAGAGTAATAAAAGAGAAGAGAACTGGTCATCTGTTATTAAACAGGGCCACAAGAGAGAGATGTAAAAGGGGCAGAAACTAAACATGGCATGGATAGATTACAAAAAATAAAAAAAATAAAAAATCAGCATTCCACATTAATGCTTATAGGTATAAACATGTAGCATTCACTGACAAATTATACAGCAATCAGTATGAAACAGTGGCAGACCACTTTATTACCGAGTCGTAATAAAGACCAAATTACAATTCCATGGATAAAACTCCAGGTCTACATCATATATTCGAAGCTGTATAACTTCGAATACCATGTGGCCGAAACCATATGTTCAAAGTTATACAACTTTGAATAGTTGTAAAATAAAAATAAAAAAAAAAGTTCTCTTACGGGTTAAGGCAGGGGTACAAGCCCCCCTAACCACACCTGCCAGTCTTTAAATATACCAACTCTAAGATCACACTACAGAGTGGTAAAGGGAAATCTCTTTATTCCACTATAGTGCGATCCTGGAGCTGGTATATTTAAGGAGCGGGAGGTGTGGGAGCACAGTTCCCCACATGGGGGGTGCAGGGGGCTTGCCCCCTGCTTACAACAGTGTTACTTTTTATTTATTTTTTTTAATATTTGAAGTTTTATAACTTCGACCATATACGTTCGAACATATGGTATTCGAAGTTAAACAACTTCAAATATATGATATAGAC
Organism: Protopterus annectens; assembly: GCF_019279795.1. Taxonomy (NCBI): domain Eukaryota; kingdom Metazoa; phylum Chordata; order Ceratodontiformes; family Protopteridae; genus Protopterus; species Protopterus annectens. The sequence goes on from NC_056725.1 coordinate 791,976,711, forward strand.
CCTAAAACTCCAAGGGTTATTCCAAGATGATTAATTCTCATCACTGCTGTTTTGCCTTACCTTAACCAAATAAGCTGTTTATGTAACAGACTAGGATATGGTTAGAAGTTGACTTCTATAAAACAGCTTTGACTAATGCTATATCTTCTACTTCTTTTATAGTAGTTGAAACTGTACAGCTCATCAGACAAACAAATGAAACCACAGCTACAAATGGTTAAACGTTTTCAAACAGCATAAGAATGGCATTTGTCCTTGATAAATGTGCAAGATCACATGAAGTACAATGTGATATAAAAGAACTTGAACAAGAGGGAGTGAATCAGCAGTACACCATGAACAAATGAGAACAAATCTTGTGAGGAATAAAATTTTAGAAGACAAACGTATTGAAAACTGCACTGATGTTTGGGAGTAAAGGTCAGTTTGCTGTTATGGTTCTAACTTGCAGCTTTAACATGCTTGATTGGTCTCAACTTATCCAAATTATTAAGAGGGAAAAAATGCTTCCTGCTTATTAAATTGAATATTAAAACCAGGCACAGCACAATTCTGTATCTCTCAGTCTGAAGGAGCTTTGGGCCTCCTTTAAAGTGAGCATATGTATAGGTTTGCAGTCAAGTGATTGGTACATATAATGAAAGTTCTCAACTATGAAGAAAACAAGTCTGAGTTGACATCTATGCTTAGATTAGCAGAAGTATAAGACATTATTGGGAAATGAAATCAAACCAGACAGTGACAGTAAAACAGGAGACAACAGGAAATGTCAAGAATGAATAAATAAAATAACATGACTGGAAAAAGGGGAAGGAAATGGGAAAGCCTGCAGTTATAGTAGCATGTATGAAAAACTGCTATAAGATCCACATGCTGATCCAGATTTGATTCATAAAAGACAGGAGAGGTGAATTTAAAGCAAGATATGAAAGGTTAAAAATGGCAGGCCAAGATAACAGACTATGTACTTCCTGGTGTACTAACTTTATAGAAAAAGTGGGAGCTATAGACAAATATAAGTTATGTAGGACAAAACTAAAACACAACTTTTTTTTTGCTGGTTATAAAATACCCATGGCTGAGGGTCTGTACTCTGAAAAGTACAGTAATGTGTCAAGTCTGTAATATTCTGGATTTTGCCATTGCTGGAACTTACAAGTAGCCAAGTTGCATTGGAAATATACACCACAGGACGAAAGTCATGTTTACTGTAGAAATAGTTGCATACTAATTATGGCCCTGGGTACTAAAGGAAGTAAAAATGATAAAATAGCAGGATATGCAAGGAGAAACTAGAGTACAGTGAAATAAAAGAATCAACTCCAATAGTAGTACTAGTAATAACACTAATTGAAAAGTTATTTAAAATGATAAATGAAATGATGATGCTTGCCACTGCTGAAGTCTGATTAATGCACTGCGCCTTGCATACTATTAACTTTTGCAGCACTGTATTAACTTCTGCACGATGAACAATAAAATACAGATGACATGCACGACACTGTTACAGTTTACAGCTTTAATGTGCAAAGTTTACTTCATGATCAGTATAAATGATAACTGTCCATTTACTTCAGAACAAAAGTGTTCCTACATGTACCAGATCTAACAAAAATCAGATCTACCCCACCATTCAGTCACTGTTCTTTTTTATACAGTTTTTATGAAAGCAGTCTTTTGATGTTAATTTGCCTGATGTCATGCAGTCTGTTCATTGTGTTCTGTTTTCAAGGTGAATTATGTGACAATCTTAAACTTTTAGGGTGCCATTCCTGTTAGGAAGTTGTTTCTGTTTCCAATCCTTCCTGCACCTTGATTTCTTATCTGTAATTTTCCTTGAAGCTTGTACCAAGCACAGAATCATCCTGTATTACATAGTAGGATGCCAAACTGTACACATTTTTAACTAAGAAAAGCTTAACCCTTTTGTGCATACATGCTAAGAAACAGAAATGTACATGCATTTAAATCTCTTTTACTATATGAATTTTTACAAGCAGAAGTGTACATGCACTATTATAAGTGTCTAAATATGTATCTAACAGTTTTCTCTTTTTGTTTTAAAAACACTCAAAACAGTTTACAGTTTTTTGGTCAGATCATAATTTTTATTGTGATTTACAGAGAACACATTAGGAAACAAAACCTTTAGCTGTCTTTTGATACAAGTTAAAACACAGTTTCTTATAGTAAGTACAACAGTAACAAACATTGCCACCAGAAGTGGGTGTATAATCCAGTCTAACAGATTTTTTGAAGACCATCCTGTAAAAATGTCCCACCAATTATGAGCTGTATCTGCTTCAGTTTTTTTTTTTTTTTTGCTAACTTGATTAGCTTATTCTTTACAATTACAGAATTTAATTTATGACTTTGCAATTGTGCAATCAGCTGTTTACTTTTATTTATGACTTTATGTAATAATTTTAATGAAAATCCTACATTAGTCAGAGTGTTGTAGAAAACATGGTTTAAACACTGAAGAATGCTGTTTATGTATTAAACCATTTGGTGTACAACATACACTAAGTATATTATTTACTATCAGTTTTGCTTGCACAAAATATTTTTGCATTTGTACATAAAATGACTGCAAAGTACATTTAGTCTAATTTACAAATTTAGTGACATTTAAAAGTTTTGACAAAAATGCAGGGTTGTTTTTCAAGAATTACTGAAACATTGATGCAGGCTTATATATATATATATATATATATATATATATATATATATATATATATATATATATATTGTAGCTTTATTTTAGACCCTTCTGCAGTACTGTTTATACAGTTAGTGTAAAATTGAAAGAGTGACCTTTTTCCCCTGTAGTATATGGCATTTTACTGCAGTATTGTTTTGCAAAGATACATTTTCTTTACAGTATGAAAACTGGATGTATATTTGTCCTCTAGCTTTCTTTTAGACTATGACAATCTGGTCTAAGGAAATATTTCCAATATGACATTCTTGTCCTTCAGGACAAGAAAAGTTACCTTGAGTTTTATTTGTAGTGTCATGTACCCAGTACAACTTTATATTAGTAATATTACTTCTGTATACTTGTTTTGCTGGAGTTTCTGCTATTCTTGGTGCTATTATACAATTACAAAAGCTGCTGTTTTTGTGCGTATGCCATGAGAACTGCAGTCATATGCCTTACTTTACTGTATAATTTATAAACATTTTGATTTAACTGGATGAAAGTTTTAAAACATTTGGGAATAAAAATGTAAAGCATTTAAATAAGGCATCTGTACATACATTAACTTTTGCTGTGTATGCTAACCATTTTTTAAATGTAGAGTAGTGTGCTGTAAATTATTTTATGTCAGCTTAGCTAACCACTGTTTAAGGTCTGGAATTTCTTTCTTTAACTCTTTAGTAACCAGATTCTTCTTGTCTTGTAATTTTGCACAGGCTGTCTGATATTTTAGTGACCTGTTCTGCTGACTTTAAAGCATCTATGCATTTCTGAAAAAAATGTTTGTATATCTTGTCTAAACTTTCTGAACTCATTTTGTTTGTCTTTTAGAAGTTTATTAAATTTTTCTGTCAATTCACCATAAACCTCGTCCCTGTCCTTATCTGTTTTGTGTTGTACAGTGGCTTTATTTTACTTCAGTTTTGTCAACTGATTTGACCGCTGCTGTAACTCTGAAATTAACATTTTATATGTGGTGGCAGGGCATAACTGTGATGTCACAAGATGGGTTGCCAACTGGCTCACTGACGGAACCCACATTGTAAAAGTTGCAGACTCCAAATCTGACTTCAAAGCAGTGACAAGTGGAGTACCACAGGTGATAAATCCTGGGACCTCTGCTGTTTGGTATCTACTTCTCTGAAGTACAGGCTAACACAGAAGTCCTCTGGCTAATGAAGTTTGCAGATGACTGCAAACTAGGAGCTATAGTCGAGTCCCCAAATCATGTGGACATCCTACAGAAGGGCCTCACTGAGACAGATGCCTGGTGTCAGAGCCATAGCCTCAAGCTCAATGCCAAAAAGTGCATTGTTATCCCCTTTGATAAAAACTCTGTACCCATGAACTACCACATAGGCAGTAGTCTTCTTAACACCAAATGTGTGATAAGAGACCTTGGGACCCAGGTAGACAGTAGTCTCTCCTTTGATAATCACATTGCCACAGTAGTCAGGAAATCCTTCTACGTGGCACACCTCATCACAAAAGGGTTCTCATCCAGGAAAAAAGAGGTCATTGTTCCCCTCTACTCTACACTCATTAGACCCATTATAGAGTACAATGCCCCTTTTGGAATGTACCTCACAAGACATCTGCAGCAGTTCGAAAGGCAACAGAAGTATCTCACAAAGAGGATTACTGGCCTCAAACAGATGCCCTACACTGATCATCTCAAAAAACTCAAGCTTTAGTCTGTAGCATATCACCTACTCCGAGGTGATCTCTGCGTAACATATAAAGCTATGTCAAACCCAGAGCTGTTGGATATGCTACACCTAAAGAAATCCCAATCCCTCTAAGCTACACCCTCTAGGGACCTAAACCTTGTCACCACAATAAACAGGACTTGCTGGAGGGATAGATTCCTGTCCCAGAGACTTCTCATACTCTGGAACAAGCTACCCATCTATGTCAAGCAAAGTTCCTCATTAACACTCTTCAAGAAAAATCTTGATGAGTGGATGGGAAATAGGAAATACACCCCAGGGATCACTTCTGTGGCTCTGCTCGACAGGGGCACAGGAAATTAACTTTCTTGGGTTGTCGTAAGCCAGGGAATTTTGTTGGCTAGTCTTACTTACGCCCTTGGGCTGATAGCCTAGTACCTACCTATGAACCTATAATAAGAATTATGTTTATGTAAGCACAGAACTTCCACGCAGGTCCACAAGGATACATCAGCTTAGTATGGAGATAGTTTCAATGAGATTTCAAATACATACTTGGAAGAAAAAATGTTATATTCCAAGAGGACATCTTTTTAAAGCATGACAGCATGGTGATAAGAAAATGAATCATAAAATATATTTTTGGACTTTGGTATGGACACAACAAGGCTATGAGCTGGCCATTAATGTTACAGGCTATCTGAGCAAGAAACAAGCAGAGTTGGATAAAGTAATGATGAACTGTGTGAAAAATTATAACTCAGCCCAGTGGGTAAAGCATGAAGTGAATCCACCCTAGTTAAAAGGCTTATCAGTAGGCAATGCATTCTTTTATCTGTGTCCAGCATAATGTACTGCACTGTGGAACAAAGCAACGCTGATAAAATTCTTGCGAAGAGAACTCAGTGACCTGAAATAGAGAGGTGTCATCACAGATGGGAAACTGAACAAACAGTCGACAGTAATTCATTTTCACTGATGAGGCTCTAGTCAGAGGTTCCATTCTCACCTGAGAAACAAATGAAAGGAGAAACCCACGATATCCTGGTAAAATAAATAAAAGAAAATAGAAAAGTTATAAACACATCAACTTGCCATTACTTTTTATCTTATTGTTTAAACAGCTTTTTTGCAGATGTCAAGGCAATTTTCAGTATTAGTTCAGTTGCCTGAATGATTTCCTTCCATCTGTTGTCTTTTTAATGTCTTCAAATGCGTAGAGCTTTTATTACCGGTACTGGAATGGACTTCATTCCTAAGACAGGACATACTTAAAGTTCATGAAATCAGTGATATTTGCAACGAATGCTCTTCTCAGCCTCGGCAGCCAGTATGTTCCCAGAATTGCCACTTTCTGAAGTACCTATGGAGTTATTTGTACTGATAATAGGTTTCAGTAGTCCAGGAAATTCTTTTTATTAGCTCACTCTTTCTAGTACTGAAGTCTCTTGGTGTCCTTGCTGTAGTTTCTGCTTGCAAATCATGACTTATGTCTCTCAATGCACAGAACACTAGGTGAAGTTATTTTGATAATTAATGTATCTTGTGTCTTTTTCCCTTCAACTACTATATCATTTTTTTCTTGTTTCTACTTTTTAACAGTTGATACTGGGTGATTCCATGTGATCACTGGTACTTCATCTGCAGTTCTTTGTGGCATGTGTTTCCAATGCTTCTCAGCTCTCTGTATGTTGTATTGATTGCTCCTTTCCCAACATATTCAGACCACATGATCAAGCCTTTTCCAAACATATTCAGACCACATGATCGAGCCTTTTCCACATTCATAAAGACCAAATCCCATTCTTACACAAGCTGAAACAGTCTTACTTGTTTGTAATTCTGCTTTCAGTTTCTTGTCTGATGAGCTATACAGTTTTAAATCATCTTCTAAAATAGCTATATCAATGGGCAAGGTTGACTTCTGTAAGTCAAGGTCAAACCAAAGCCTAGTCTGCTAAATAAACAATTTAAAGGTTTAAAGGGAAGGCACAACAGCAGTGGGGACAAACAATTGCCATGGAATATATCTCTGGATTTTTATTCCTGTTATAGTAATTTGCTGTTCATCATGGTATTTGTACAGCACTTAACTACTTTTTTTTTGTAGTGACTGCTACAAGGTATCGTTCATATATCTGTAAACATTCCATCATCTATTAATGTGGAATGCTGTCTAATGCTTTTCTATAATCTATCCTTGCCTTACTTAGGCTTTGTTCTTTTTACAGCTCACTGTTATGGCTTTATTTAATAACAGATTATCATTTGCTCCATGCAATTTTCTTTTATTACCTTTATGCTCTATTGCTATGAATGTTTTTTTTTTTCCAGCAAACGAATATAAATTCAGTCTGTGTCAATTCTGGTATATAATGTATATATTGTTGGATGGCAAGTAATTGGATTGTAGTTCTTAGGATAGTTTGCAGGTTCACTTTTAAGAACTAGTATAGTTGTTCACCAGAGTGATGTTGGTTCATGATATGCATACATGCAATTTTTACTCAAGGTTAAATCACTGTACAGAGATGTTAATACCATTTGCTAGATGATGGAGTGCGGCATCTAGGCTTGTTGTTTTCCATTTAGGATCTTCCTTAATTTAGTCTCAATTTTCTAGCAGTTACTTCATTCCATTTTATATTACCTAAGGTAGCCCTCCTTAGGTTTTATCTCTTCAGCATCTTTGTTGTGTTTAGCAGGATCTTCATAAATACTACTTAAAAAGAAATAGGTAAATTTTGAAGTTGTGTTGCTACAGCTGTTATTGTCCTTCCCAGTCCTCTGTATAAACTTTTGCATCAATCAACTGCTTGTTTTGTACTTTTCCTTTATATTTTTACGTACCTTCCAATTTTTGGTATGGTATTTTATTTTAGGAGATGGTGAAAGATAAATCTTTGTTTTTTGAAGTTGTGTGTTGCTATTATCACATCTTTCTAAGAGTTTTGATCATCTATATGATACAGCTTACATGGTTGCTTTAGAGTTCTCTGTATTCAGTGCTTCCACTGTGGCATTCTGCATGTTCCCTCCCTTTCTTTTGTTACTCTGAATTTTTGTGGTACAACTTAGTATCTCTCTTCTTAAATTCTCCAGGTATTTAGGGTTTCAGATACCTTCACCAGAGTTGGCCCCATTCTTAAGTCAGAGTACAATTAACAAGTTCAGTAAGTTTATATTGCTTCAGTCTTTGATGTTTGCCAAGAGTGCTATGATCAGTACCTACAGTGCATTCAGAATCACCTCTTTCTGCGGTTCATATGTAATTACCTCTGTCGACAACATATTTAAGAATGCCTGATTTTTGTTCTTAGCCTCATTGTTGCAACTACTGGGGCTATGTGGGTTTCTTTTTCCACAATGCTCTAATTTCTGCTTGCACAGCATTGTATTCTATGACTTTATTTCCCTTATGAAGGACATGATAATCACTGTGCAAGTCTTTCTATGATATGGTACTTTGTCCTTTGTTCTTCCAGAACAATATCTACTTTTCTTGCTTCTACTTTCTTTACTGTAATTTCATTATCCCATGTGATCATCACTTCAGTTTTAGTAACTGTGATTCATGTTTCCAGTGCTTCTCAGCTTGTGTATGTTCCAGTGTTTGCACAATCTCCAAGGTTACAGTTTTGCTGTATTATTGTGCCTTTCGGCCTACAAACCCTTGGCCATGAGTATTTGCATGTTCTCCCTGTGTTCTTGTGGGTTTCCTCCGGGTACTCTGGTTTCCTCCCACATTCCAAATACATGCATCTGGAGCATTTCTCCCTGGGCCTCCGCTGAAAACAGGCTCTGTGGAACCTAGTCGGACATTCCCGGTCAACAAATGTTAAATAAATAAAATAAATAAAAAAAAAATGAGTATATCACAACCAGCAGCACTCTAGTTCAGTACTACAGAACTTACAGCAACTCACACTTTTTATATATAACTTGTAAAGGAGGTTACATATTTTATGAACTTGACCTGGTATTATTAACCTTTCATCTTTTGGTTTAACCGTACCTGTCTTTAAAAAGCATACCTCTCTTTAGTCATTCAGGATTAATATGTGATAGTTGCAGGAGTTCTCCATATTTGCCACTATATTTGTAGGTTGTCCAGTTTCTTTCTTTTTTTTGGTTATGCTCTCTGTATTATTTTAGCACTTTCTGTTGCACCCTTTTTCTTTTTTGTGTGTAATTCTGGTTTGATTTTCATTCCTTCTCCTTTCTTAGCAAATATGTCATATTTTACTTTTCTCTTCATGGTTTAGAGCTTTTACTGTGTTTGGATCAGATGATGCCAACAAATATGTATGCAGTTCCATGACTGCAAACCTATCTGTTCAGTCAATTTCAGGGAGGCCCATATCTCCTGCAGACCAAGGGTAATTATGCTGTGCCTGGTTTTAATATGTCATGTGATTAGCTTGAAGCAGTTTCTTGTTTTGATGAACTGATCCAATATTTATGAGGTGAGTCAACCACCCCAGAGCTGCAAGTCACAGTCAGAAGAGCAAGCTGATTTATAGTTTGAACTTCATTCCATAATGTCAGTGCAGTTTCAGTATTAGCTTAAGTCTTCTAAAGCATTCCTTACTAAATGTTCTCATTTGTTCATGATGTATTTATTGTTAACTCTTCATTTCTTCTGAGATATTTATACACCCCGTTTGTCCATTTTTATATCACATTCCTCTCCCAAGGTGATATTTTTTATGAAATTTTTTTGCATATTTTTAAAGACCAAATGTTATTCTTAAGTTGTCTGAAAAAAAGTTTTAACCTTTTTGTAGTTGCTTATCTGATTAGCTACACGGTTTTAAACAAACCACAAGTAGTAGATGAGCTGTCATTGGACAAAGCTGCTTTTTGGAAGTCAAGCTGTAATTGTAACCTAGTCTGTCAAGCAAATAGCTTAATGGGTTAAGACAAGGCAAAACAGCAGTGGTGACAAAGACTCATCCTGGAATACCCATCTTTATATTTTTATTCATGGGACAGTAATTTGCTACTTATCATGACTCAGTTGTAAAGTGGTTTTTCACTGTTTCATGGTGATTACAATGTGATTTCACAGTGATTGGTGTGTTTTACACAATACGTTTTCCATACTCCATGATGTGGAATACTGTCAAATGCTTTTTTTTGGTAATCTATCAGTGCTATACTTAGATGATTCCCTTTTTACAGCTCTCTGTTATGGCTTTAACAGTACATGATTATCTTGTTCCGTATGATTTTATTTTACTGCTCTTCTTATCTATGTTTTAAGAGACTGTAAAGTCTGACTGCATTAATTCTAGTAAACAGTTTAGTTACTATTGGAAGACACGTTATTGGTCTACAATTCTTAGGAGGGTTTGCAGCTTTAGCTTTAAGGACCACATTTTTTCTGTTGTCAGCCATCTTGGTGCCAGCTGAGAATGCACATATTAGCAATTTTTCCTCAAGGCCAATCATTGTGCAGATAATGTAATTCTGTCAGTCAGATACTAATCCAGAGATGGAACATTTCAATTAACACACAAAGACATACTGAGGCTCTGATCAAAAATCTACCAAAACAGCAGAGGCCACCAAAGCAGACACCCAAACAACCACCACCTCAGAACACAACACCTGCAACACATAGACCTCACAGTCAGAGTGTCAAACAGTCACAGCCCTTAAGGCCAAACACAATGCCAGACACACTAGTCATTGGTGACTCCATAGTCAGACACACTGGCGTCCCACTCACCAGACTGAGTAAGGAGAAGGTCACAGTAAGCTGCCTGTCGGGCGCTAGAATCGCCACATAGCATAAGCACTCAGGTCTCTCAACAGCAGGTACAAATATGATTCAGTCATTGTCCACGCTGGTGTAAAGCGACCTGAGACGTACCTCCTTGGACTACATGAAAGAGACATTGAGGAGCTCTCTGATTATGTAGCCCAGACAGGTATGACCCTGACCTTGAGCAGTATCCTACCTTCACCAAGAATGATGCCACAATACAGAGATAAGATGATCAGCTTTAACAATTGGCTTAAACACTGGTGTCATTCAAAGGGGATCCAGTGTCTGTCTGCCTGGGATGACATGCTGGACAAGCCACGCTTGCCATGAGGGACGGCTTGCACCTGTCACCCTGGGATTCGGATATTAGCAAAGGCTCTTGCCACCCCATAGTGCCTTTTTAGGCAAGGCTCAAATTCTAAACCTACCACCCTAGAACACAAAAAGGAAAAAAACTAAGGGTAATGCTGCTCAATGCCAGAAGTCTAAATCTCAAAATGCACGCTCGAGGCCCTTCTCAGTATGGAGAACATCGATGTCTGTGCTGTGACAGAAACCTGGTTCAAGGCTCCTGAGAGCACCCGCGCTATCAGGTTTTACCTCATATCATGCGTTCCGCCCCAAAATCTGGACAATACCAAGAAAGGAGGGTATCCATATTCATCAAGGACACCCACACCTCAAGACTGGTGGCAGCATACGATGCATCGGAGACCATCCAGGTGCAATTAACCATAGGCAAGACTGCTCTGCAAATTGTAGCATGTTACAGGCCACCCTCACAAACTCAGGAACCTCACATGGCCTTCCTGAAAACACTAGAGGATAAATGTATCACCAAACACCATCATACTAGGTGACTTCAATTACCCTAATATAGACTGGGAACACTACTCAAGCCCAAACACCTAGCCCAAAAGTTCCTGGAATTCATAAACTCAAATGCCATGGAACAACTAGTCACCATCCCCACAAGAGGAGATAACATACTTGATCTCATCATCCACGAACATGGGAGCACAATGTTCAACACCGGAGGTGTACCCCTCACTGGTGAGATCAGCCGACAAACTAATCTCGCTGGAGGTCCTCATCCCACCCCACCTGAAATAAAAAGACCACAGTAAAGAACTTCTCAAAAGCCGACTTCACACTTCTAAAGACTAGTGTGGTCTCCTTTAAGGCCCAGGCAGTAGGAAAACAGTACTCAAGCCGCTGAATCACTTACAAATGCCTTCTACCAGCACCTGCAGGACTGCATGGATAAAGGCAATCCCAAGCAAAACAAAGACTCTTTGTACCAAAGGCAAGCATCCAGTCTGGTGGACCCCAGCCATAAACAAACTCTACAACAAAAGGAGGAAGCTACTACAAGATAGAGCAAAATCCTTAAAAGGTAAGACACCCTTGATCACTATAAGTAAAAAACTAAGAGCTCTCATAAAATCATCCAAAGCAAATTTCGAGAGAAAAATAGCTAAAGACTCAAAAGACAATCATAAGGCCTTCTTTAGCTATGTTAGAAACCTGGGAGGAAACTCCCAGATATGCTCAGAGCTAGTTCAAAATGATGTGAAGATTACTGATCCTACAGACATTGCCAACATACTGGCTGACAGGTTCAGTGCAAACTTCTCCCCCTCCCCAAAGGAGAGATATCTATACCAAGCGATTGCAGCCCCCCAAACATCTCCAGCGCCCAAGTGAGAACTGCTCTCTCCAAAGCAAAAAACACAGCATCCATGGGACCTGATGGTGTCCCCGGCTGTGTGCTCCATGAACTCAATGAGGAATTAAACCCACAGCTAGGACAGCTGTTTAATCAAAGTCTTACCTCTGGATACATACCCAGGGAGTGGCGCACTGCAACTGTGGTACCACTTCACAAAGGCGGTGCCTCCACCGACCCTGGAAATTACCGGCCCATTAGCTTGACAAGCCTTATCTGCAAAGCCATGGAGAGGATCATAATGGACCTCATAAATAAAGACATAGGAATTTGCAGACTTTGGATCCAACCCAGTTTGGCTTTGTCAAAGGCAGATCATGCCTTTTAAACTTGGTTGACTTTTGAAACAGTCACCAAAGCCATTGATGAGGGAAAGGCAGTCCATACAGCCTACCTCGATCTGGCTAAGGCCTTCGATCCAATACGCGATTAAGGTATCATTGAAAAACTCACCAGCTAAAATGTCAAGCCATACATCACAAGTTGGTTTGCAAACTGGCTGAGTGACAGAACCCACAGGGTCAGAGCTGCTGGCGCCATGTCAGACTCAAAGCCTGTCACAAGTGGTGTCCCACAGGGCTCAGTCCTGGGCCCACTCTTGTTTGGCATCTACTTTTCAGTACAAGCAAACACAGGAGGGTTATGGCTGACAAAGTTTGCAGATGACTGCAAACTGGGCCATAGTAGAAAACACATCTGACACAGATATCCTTCAGAAGGGTCTCACAGAAATGGATAACTGGTGCCAGAGCCACGGCCTAAAGTTAAATGCCAAAATGCATAGTCATACCCTTCGGGAAAAACAAGGTTACCCCTAGCTACCAAATAGGTGGCAATCCACTGAGCACAGAAGAAGTTATCAGGGACCTGGGGACCCAGGTTGATAGTAGTCTGTCATTCGACACCCATGTAGCTAAAGTAGTTAGGAAGACCTTCTACATTGCCCACCTTATCATGAAGGGATTCTCATCTAGATCAAGGGAGGTCATAGTCTCCCTTTACTCATCACTCATCAGACCAATGATTGAGTACAATGCCCCATTCGGAATGTATCTGACCCGACACTTGCAGCAGCTGGAGAGGCCACAAAGTTCCTCACCAAAGGATAAAGGGTCTCAAAATCTGTCCTATGCTGCCCGACTGAAAGAACTCCAGCTCTATTCAGTCGCTACACACTTGCTCAGAGGTGACCTTTGCCTAACATACAAGGCCATGTCAAACCCAGATTTGATGAATATGCTTCACCTCAAAAATCTAGATCCATCAGAGCCACAAGGGCGGAGACTTAAACCTTGACACGGCTATTAATAGGGCGTGCTGGAGGGATAGATTCATCACCCAAAGACTCCTATGCTGTGGAGACAAAATCCCGGTACATGTGAGGCAGAGCACCTCGCTGGCCTTGTTCAAGAGAAATCTTGACCAATGGATGGGAGATCGCAGATATACCCCAGGGATTACCTCAGTGTCACTGCTCGACAGAGGCACAGAAAAATAATGGGTATAGTTCCCCATACTAAAGGGGTGGCCTAAGCCACAAAACGATGGGCTAGGCTTGTAAATGCCCTCGGGCAGATAGCCTAGTATGAACCTATGAACCTATGAACCTATGAGAGACTCTTAATTTTGTCTCAATTTCTCTGGCTGTAACTTCATTCCATTTCATATTCTCTGTGTTGGCACTTGCTGCAGTTCTTTTTACCACTTCTATCCATTCAGAATCTTTTTTATGTTAAACATGATTTTCATCAATACAAAATTGCGATTCCATCTCATCTTAGGTGGTGCTGTTGTTTTCCTTAGTTTTCTGTAAAGCTTTGTGGGTCATCCATGAATTGCTAGTTTTTTATTCTTCCTTTACATTTCTCTATATCCTCTAGAAGTTTGTGCTTGTGCTCATTTTTTCTTTTATTTACTTGTTTATTTTTTAATTATTATTACAGATGTAAGATAAACCCTTACCTGTTTTGAAGAAGTATGTTGCTTTTTTACACATCTAATAGGTTTTGATGATTCATTTCCTCGTTTATGTTTTCTCATAATGATACTTTTTGCCTTCACTGCCTTATAGTCCTCTCTGATTGATGCTTCCATGATGGCATGGTACTGTTTCCCTTCTTTGTTTTGTTATTCGTATTTTAGTAGCACTTTTCTGTTATTAGTGTAACTGCACAGTGGCATACTCTGTTTATTTACATTGCATCATATGGATCTCTCTTAACTGTACAGATTACTATGTTTATTGGTTTTATCACTCTTCTAACACTTTGGGTATTTTATACTTTCTGCAGTGTTTATTATTTGTCTTAATATGCCTGTCCATTTCTATTAGATCAATGAATTCTTCCCCTAGATCATTCTCATCATGTTGAGTGCATTCTCTTTACTGTCTGTTTCTCCACCCCCCTGCTATGTAATCTTAACTGGATTTCCCAGCATGTTTCCTGAAAGAGGTTCTAAAATTTTACGTTGTGTTGTATCTTTTCTAAAAGTAGTTAGTTGTTCCATTTTATGGGAATTTAGTGATCATTATTTTGGGATATTACCTGCATCAGTCTCCACACTAAACCTTTTACTTCTCAGTTGGTCTTTCTCTGCATTTTTAAATTTTTTGCCTTTCTACATCTCTGAACAGTTTGCATCTCAACATGTTCCACTTTTGTGTTATTCTTTTCTTTTTACAAAGTTATGTATAGATATTTTTGCTTATAGATGTAATGTACGTATAAACTACCATAACAGTAGATGTCCTACTGACCATTGTTGCAGTACTCCAGTACTACTGGATTATCTTGCCAGGTTAACCTAATGTTTGGTCAGGACACCAAAGCCAAACACCTTCCACATGGGCATACGTCCAGTGTATGATCTAAGCTACCAGGTATAAGAGTACATAAAATTTAAAATCTTGATGAGTGGATGGGAAATAGGAAATACACCTCGGGGATCACTTCTGTGGCTCTGCTCGACAGGGGCACAGGAAATTAACTTTCTTGGGTTGTCGTAAGCCAGGAATTTTGTTGGCTAGTCTTACTTACGCCCTTGGGCTGATAGCCTAGTACCTACCTATGAACCTATAATAAGAATTATGTTTATGTAAGCACAGAACTTCCACGCAGGTCCACAAGGATACATCAGCTTAGTATGGAGATAGTTTCAATGAGATTTCAAATACATACTTGGAAGAAAAAATGTTATATTCCAAGAGGACATCTTTTTAAAGCATGACAGCATGGTGATAAGAAAATGAATCATAAAATATATTTTTGGACTTTGGTATGGACACAACAAGGCTATGAGCTGGCCATTAATGTTACAGGCTATCTGAGCAAGAAACAAGCAGAGTTGGATAAAGTAATGATGAACTGTGTGAAAAATTATAACTCAGCCCAGTGGGTAAAGCATGAAGTGAATCCACCCTAGTTAAAAGGCTTATCAGTAGGCAATGCATTCTTTTATCTGTGTCCAGCATAATGTACTGCACTGTGGAACAAAGCAACGCTGATAAAATTCTTGCGAAGAGAACTCAGTGACCTGAAATAGAGAGGTGTCATCACAGATGGGAAACTGAACAAACAGTCGACAGTAATTCATTTTCACTGATGAGGCTCTAGTCAGAGGTTCCATTCTCACCTGAGAAACAAATGAAAGGAGAAACCCACGATATCCTGGTAAAATAAATAAAAGAAAATAGAAAAGTTATAAACACATCAACTTGCCATTACTTTTTATCTTATTGTTTAAACAGCTTTTTTGCAGATGTCAAGGCAATTTTCAGTATTAGTTCAGTTGCCTGAATGATTTCCTTCCATCTGTTGTCTTTTTAATGTCTTCAAATGCGTAGAGCTTTTATTACCCGGTACTGGAATGGACTTCATTCCTAAGACAGGACATACTTAAAGTTCATGAAATCAGTGATATTTGCAGCGAATGCTCTTCTCAGCCTCGGCAGCCAGTATGTTCCCAAATTGCCACTTTCTGAAGTACCTATGGAGTTATTTGTACTGATAATAGGTTTCAGTAGTCCAGGAAATTCTTTTTATTAGCTCACTCTTTCTAGTACTGAAGTCTCTTGGTGTCCTTGCTGTAGTTTCTGCTTGCAAATCATGACTTATGTCTCTCAATGCACAGAACACTAGGTGAAGTTATTTTGATAATTAATGTATCTTGTGTCTTTTTCCCTTCAACTACTATATCATTTTTTTCTTGTTTCTACTTTTTAACAGTTGATACTGGGTGATTCCATGTGATCACTGGTACTTCATCTGCAGTTCTTTGTGGCATGTGTTTCCAATGCTTCTCAGCTCTCTGTATGTTGTATTGATTGCTCCTTTCCCAACATATTCAGACCACATGATCAAGCCTTTTCCAAACATATTCAGACCACATGATCGAGCCTTTTCCACATTCATAAAGACCAAATCCCATTCTTACACAAGCTGAAACAGTCTTACTTGTTTGTAATTCTGCTTTCAGTTTCTTGTCTGATGAGCTATACAGTTTTAAATCATCTTCTAAAATAGCTATATCAATGGGCAAGGTTGACTTCTGTAAGTCAAGGTCAAACCAAAGCCTAGTCTGCTAAATAAACAATTTAAAGGTTTAAAGGGAAGGCACAACAGCAGTGGGGACAAACAATTGCCATGGAATATATCTCTGGATTTTTATTCCTGTTATAGTAATTTGCTGTTCATCATGGTATTTGTACAGCACTTAACTACTTTTTTTGTAGTGACTGCTACAAGGTATCGTTCATATATCTGTAAACATTCCATCATCTATTAATGTGGAATGCTGTCTAATGCTTTTCTATAATCTATCCTTGCCTTACTTAGGCTTTGTTCTTTACAGCTCACTGTTATGGCTTTATTTAATAACAGATTATCATTTGCTCCATGCAATTTTCTTTTATTACCTTTATGCTCTATTGCTATGAATGTTTTTTTTTTTCCAGCAAACGAATATAAATTCAGTCTGTGTCAATTCTGGTATATAATGTATATATTGTTGGATGGCAAGTAATTGGATTGTAGTTCTTAGGATAGTTTGCAGGTTCACTTTTAAGAACTAGTATAGTTGTTCACCAGAGTGATGTTGGTTCATGATATGCATACATGCAATTTTTACTCAAGGTTAAATCACTGTACAGAGATGTTAATACCATTTGCTAGATGATGGGTACGGCATCTAGGCTTGTTGTTTTCCATTTAGGATCTTCCTTAATTTAGTCTCAATTTTTCTAGCAGTTACTTCATTCCATTTTATATTACCTAAGGTAGCCCTCCTTAGGTTTTATCTCTTCAGCATCTTTGTTGTGTTTAGCAGGATCTTCATAAATACTACTTAAAAAGAAGAAATAGGTAAATTTTGAAGTTGTGTTGCTACAGCTGTTATTGTCCTTCCCAGTCCTCTGTATAAACTTTTTGCATCAATCAACTGCTTGTTTTGTACTTTTCCTTTATATTTTTACGTACCTTCCAATTTTTTGGTATGGTATTTTATTTTAGGAGATGGTGAAAGATAAATCTTTGTTTTTTGAAGTTGTGTGTTGCTATTATCACATCTTTCTAAGAGTTTTGATCATCTATATGATACAGCTTACATGGTTGCTTTAGAGTTCTCTGTATTCAGTGCTTCCACTGTGGCATTCTGCATGTTCCCTCCCTTTCTTTTGTTACTCTGAATTTTTGTGGTACAACTTAGTATCTCTCTTCTTAAATTCTCCAGGTATTTAGGGTTTCAGATACCTTCACCAGAGTTGGCCCCATTCTTAAGTCAGAGTACAATTAAAAAGTTCAGTAAGTTTATATTGCTTCAGTCTTTGATGTTTGCCAAGAGTGCTATGTTCAGTACCTACAGTGCATTCAGAATCGCCTCTTTCTGCGGTTCATATGGAATTACCTGTATTGACAACATATTTAAGAATGCCTGATTTTTGTTCTTAGCCTCATTGTTGCAACTACTGGGGCTATGTTTTCTTTTTCCACAATGCTCTAATTTCTGCTTGCACAGCATTGTATTCTGTGACTTTATTTCCCTTATGAAGGACATGATAATCACTGTGCAAGTCTTTCTATGATATGGTACTTTGTCCTTTGTTCTTCCAGAACAATATCTACTTTTCTTGCTTCTACTTTCTTTACTGTAATTTCATTATCCCATGTGATCATCACTTCAGTTTTAGTAGCTGTGATGCATGTTTCCAGTGCTTCTCAGCTTGTGTATGTTCCAGTGTTTGCACAATCTCCAAGGTTACAGTTTTGCTGCATTATTGTGCCTTTCGGCCTACAAACCCTTGGCCATGAGTATTTGCATGTTCTCCCTGTGTTCTTGTGGGTTTCCTCCGGGTACTCTGGTTTCCTCCCACATTCCAAATACATGCATCTGGAGCATTTCTCCCTGGGCCTCCGCTGAAAACAGGCTCTGTGGAACCTAGTCAGACATTCCCGGTCAACAAATGTTAAATAAATAAAATAAATAAAAAATAAAAAAAATGAGTATATCACAACCAGCAGCACTCTAGTTCAGTACTACAGAACTTACAGCAACTCACACTTTTTATATATAACTTGTAAAGGAGGTTACATAATTTATGAACTTGACCTGGTATTATTAACCTTTCATCTTTTGGTTTAACCATACCTGTCTTTAAAAAGCATACCTCTCTTTAATCATTCAGGATTAATATGTGATAGTTGCAGGAGTTCTCCATATTTGCCACTATATTTGTAGGTTGTCCAGTTTCTTTCTTTTTTTGGTTATGCTCTCTGTATTATTTTAGCACTTTCTGTTGCACCCTTTTTCTTTTTTGTGTGTAATTCTGGTTTGATTTTCATTCCTTCTCCTTTCTTAGCAAATATGTCATATTTTACTTTTCTCTTCTTGGTTTAGAGCTTTTACTGTGTTTGGATCAGATGATGCCAACAAATATGTATGCAGTTCCATGACTGCAAACCTATCTGTTCAGTCAGTTTCAGGGAGGCCCATATCTCCTGCAGACCAAGGGTAATTATGCTGTGCCTGGTTTTAATATGTCATGTGATGAGCTTGAAGCAGTTTCTTGTTTTGATGAACTGATCCAATATTTATTATGAGGTGAGTCAACCACCTAAGAGCTGCAAGTTACAGTCAGAAGAGCAAGCTGATTTATAGTTTGAACTTCATTCCATGATGTCAGTGCAGTTTCAGTATTAGCTTAAGTCTTCTAAAGCATTCCTTACTAAATGTTCTCATTTGTTCATGATGTATTTATTGTTAACTCTTCATTTCTTCTGAGATATTTATACACCCCGTTTGTCCATTTTTATATCACATTCCTCTCCCAAGGTGATATTTTTTATGAATTTTTTTTTGCATATTTTTAAAGACCAAATGTTATTCTTAAGTTGTCTGAAAAAAAGTTTTAACCTTTTGTAGTTGCTTATCTGATTAGCTACACAGTTTTAAACAAACCACAAGTAGTAGATGAGCTGTCATTGGACAAAGCTGCTTTTTGGAAGTCAAGCTGTAATTGTAACCTAGTCTGTCAAGCAAATAGCTTAATGGGTTAAGACAAGGCAAAACAGCAGTGGTGACAAAGACTCATCCTGGAATACCCATCTTTATATTTTTATTCATGGGACAGTAATTTGCTACTTATCATGACTCAGTTGTAAAGTGGTTTGTCACTGTTTCATGGTGATTACAATGTGATTTCACAGTGAATGGTGTGTTTTACACATCAATACGTTTTCCATACTCCATGATGTGGAATACTGTCAAATGCTTTTTTTTGGTAATCTATCAGTGCTATACTTAGATGATTCCCTTTTTACAGCTCTCTGTTATGGCTTTAACAGTACATGATTATCTTGTTCCGTATGATTTTATTTTACTGCTCTTCTTATCTATGTTTTAAGAGACTGTAAACTCTGACTGCATTAATTCTAGTAAACAGTTTAGTTACTATTGGAAGACAAGTTATTGGTCTACAATTCTTAGGAGGGTTTGCAGCTTTAGCTTTAAGGACCACATTTTTTTCTGTTGTCAGCCATCTTGGTGCCAGCTGAGAATGCACATATTAGCAATTTTTCCTCAAGGCTAATCATTGTGCAGATAATGTAATTTCATCAGTCAGATACTAATCCAGAAATGGAACATTTCAATTAACACACAAAGACATACTCGGAGGCTCTGATCAAAAATCTACCAAAACAGCAGAGGCCACCAAAGCAGACACCCAAACAACCACCACCTCAGAACACAACACCTGCAACACATAGACCTCACAGTCAGAGTGTCAAACAGTCACAGCCCTTAAGGCCAAACACAATGCCAGACACACTAGTCATTGGTGACTCCATAGTCAGACACACTGACGTCCCACTCACCAGACTGAGTAAGGAGAAGGTCACAGTAAGCTGCCTGTCGGGCGCTAGAATCCGCCACATAACGCTAGCACTCAGGTCTCTCAACAGCAGGTACAAATATGATTCAGTCATTGTCCACGCTGGTGTAAACGACCTGAGACGTACCTCCTTGGACTACATGAAAAGAGACATTGAGGAGCTCTCTGATTATGTAGCCCAGACAGGTATGACCCTGACCTTGAGCAGTATCCTACCTTCACCAAGAATGATGCCACAATACAGAGATAAGATGATCAGCTTTAACAATTGGCTTAAACACTGGTGTCATTCAAAGGGGATCCAGTGTCTGTCTGCCTGGGATGACATGCTGGACAAGCCACGCTGCCGAAGGGACGGCTTGCACCTGTCACCTGGGATTCCGGATATTGGCAAAGGCTCTTGCCACCCCATAGTGCCTTTTTAGGCAAGGCTCAAATTCTAAACCTACCACCCTAGAACACAAAAAAGGAAAAACTAAGGGTAATGCTGCTCAATGCCAGAAGTCTAAATCTCAAAATGCACTTTTCGAGGCCCTTCTCAGTATGGAGAACATCGATGTCTGTGCTGTGACAGAAACCTGGTTCAAGGCTCCTGAGAGCACCCGGGCGCTATCAGGTTTTACCTCATATCATGCGTTCCGCCCCAAAATCTGGACAATACCAAGAAAGGAGGGGTATCCATATTCATCAAGGACACCCACACCTCAAGACTGGTGGCAACGCACGATGCATCGGAGACCATCCAGGTGCAATTAACCATAGGCAAGACTGCTCTGCAAATTGTAGCATGTTACAGGCCACCCTCACAAACTCAGGAACCTCACATGGCCTTCCTGAAAACACTAGAGGGGATAAATGTATCACCAAACACCATCATACTAGGTGACTTCAATTACCCTAATATAGACTGGGAACACTACTCAAGCCCAAACACCCTAGCCCAAAAGTTCCTGGAATTCATAAACTCAAATGCCATGGAACAACTAGTCACCATCCCACAAGAGGAGATAACATACTTGATCTCATCATCACGAACATGGGAGCACAATGTTCAACACGGTGTACCCCTCACTGGTGAGATCAGACCACAAACTAATCTCGCTGGAGGTCCTCATCCCACCCCACCTGAAATAAAAAGACCACAGTAAAGAACTTCTCAAAGCCGACTTCACACTTCTAAAGACTAGTGTGGTCTCCTTTAAGGCCCCGAGCGGGAAAACAGTACTCAAGCCGCTGAATCACTTACAAATGCCTTCTACCAGCACCTGCAGGACTGCATGGATAAGGCAATCCCAAGCAAAACAAAGACTCTTTGTACCAAAGGCAAGCATCCAGTCTGGTGGACCCCAGCCATAAACAAACTCTACAACAAAGGAGGAAGCTACTACAAGATAGAGCAAAATCCTTAAAAGGTAAGACACCCTTGATCACTATAAGTAAAAACTAAGAGCTCTCATAAAATCATCCAAAGCAAATTTCGAGAGAAAAATAGCTAAAGACTCAAAAGACAATCATAAGGCCTTCTTTAGCTATGTTAGAAACCTGGGAGGAAACTCCCAGATATGCTCAGAGCTAGTTCAAAATGATGTGAAGATTACTGATCCTACAGACATTGCCAACATACTGGCTGACAGGTTCAGTGCAAACTTCTCCCCTCCCCAAAGGAGAGATATCTATACCAAACGATTGCAGCCCCCAAACATCTCCAGCGCCCAAGTGAGAACTGCTCTCTCCAAAGCAAAAACACAGCATCCATGGGACCTGATGGTGTCCCCGGCTGTGTGCTCCATGAACTCAATGAGGAATTAAACCCACAGCTAGGACAGCTGTTTAATCAAAGTCTTACCTCTGGATACATTCCAGGAGTGGCGCACTGCAACTGTGGTACCACTTCACAAAGGCGGTGCCTCCACCGACCCTGGAAATTACCGGCCCATTAGCTTGACAAGCCTTATCTGCAAAGCCATGGAGAGGATCATAATGGACCTCATAAATAAAGACATAGGGAATTTGCAGACTTTGGATCCAACCCAGTTTGGCTTTGTCAAAGGCAGATCATGCCTTTAAACTTGGTTGACTTTTTGAAACAGTCACCAAAGCCATTGATGAGGAAAGGCAGTCCATACAGCCTACCTCGATCTGGCTAAGGCCTTCGATACAATACCCCATTCGGGTATCATTGAAAAACTCATCAGCTTAAATGTCAACCCATACATCACAAGATGGGTTGCAAACTGGCTGAGTGACAGAACCCACAGGGTCAGAGCTGCTGGCGCCATGTCAGACTCAAAGCCTGTCACAAGTGGTGTCCCACAGGGCTCAGTCCTGGGCCCACTCTTGTTTGGCATCTACTTTTCCCAAGTACAAGCAAACACAGGAGGGTTATGGCTGACAAAGTTTGCAGATGACTGCAAACTGGGCCATAGTAGAAAACACATCTGACACAGATATCCTTCAGAAGGGTCTCACAGAAATGGATAACTGGTGCCAGAGCCACGACCTAAAGTTAAATGCCAAAAAATGCATAGTGGGAAAAACAAGGTTACCCCTAGCTACCAAATAGGTGGCAATCCACTGAGCACAGAAGAAGTTATCAGGGACCTGGGGACCCAGGTTGATAGTAGTCTGTCATTCGACACCCATGTAGCTAAAGTAGTTAGGAAGACCTTCTACATTGCCCACCTTATCATGAAGGGATTCTCATCTAGATCAAGGGAGGTCATAGTCTCCCTTTACTCATCACTCATCAGACCAATGATTGAGTACAATGCCCCATTCGAATGTATCTGACCCGACACTTGCAGCAGCTGGAGAGGCCACAAAAGTTCCTCACCAAAGGATAAAGGGTCTCAAAAATCTGTCCTATGCTGCCCGACTGAAAGAACTCCAGCTCTATTCAGTCGCCACCGCTTGCTCAGAGGTGACCTTTGCCTAACATACAAGGCCATGTCAAACCCAGATTTGATGAATATGCTTCACCTCAAAAATCTAGATCCATCAGAGCCACAAGGGCGGAGACTTAAACCTTGACACGGCTATTAATAGGACGTGCTGGAGGGATAGATTCATCACCCAAAGACTCCCTATGCTGTGGAACAAAATCCCGGTACATGTGAGGCAGAGCACCTCGCTGGCCTTGTTCAAGAGAAATCTTGACCAATGGATGGGAGATCGCAGATATACCCCAGGGATTACCTCAGTGTCACTGCTCGACAGAGGCACAGAAAAATAATGGGTATAGTTCCCCATACTAAAGGGGTGGCCTAAGCCACAAAACGATGGGCTAGGCTTGTAAATGCCCTCGGGCAGATAGCCTAGTATGAACCTATGAACCTATGAACCTATGAGAGACTCTTAATTTTGTCTCAATTTCTCTGGCTGTAACTTCATTCCATTTCATATTCTCTGTGTTGGCACTTGCTGCAGTTCTTTTTACCACTTCTATCCATTCAGAATCTTTTTTATGTTAAACATGATTTTCATCAATACAAAATTTACCGATTCCATCTCATCTTAGGTGGTGCTGTTGTTTTCCTTAGTTTTCTGTAAAGCTTTGTGGGTCATCCATGAATTGCTAGTTTTTTTATTCTTCCTTTACATTTCTCTATATCCCCTCTAGAAGTTTGTGCTTGTGCTCATTTTTTTTCTTTTATTTACTTGTTTATTTTTTAATTATTATTTCAGATGTAAGATAAACCCTTACCTGTTTTGAAGAAGTATGTTGCTTTTTTTCACATCTAATAGGTTTTGATGATTCATTTCCTCGTTTATGTTTTCTCATAATGATACTTTTTGCCTTCACTGCCTTATAGTCCTCTCTGATTGATGCTTCCATGATGGCATGGTACTGTTTCCCTTCTTTTGTTTTGTTATTCGGTATTTTAGTAGCACTTTTCTGTTATTAGTGTAACTGCACAGTGGCATACTCTGTTTATTTACATTGCATCATATGGATCTCTCTTAACTGTACAGATTACTATGTTTATTGGTTTTATCACTCTTCTAACACTTTGGGTATTTTATACTTTCTGCAGTGTTTATTATTTGTCTTAATATGCCTGTCCATTTCTATTAGATCAATGAATTCTTCCCCTAGATCATTCTCATCATGTTGAGTGCATTCTCTTTGCTGTCTGTTTCTCCACCCCCCTGCTATGTAATCTTAACTGGACTTTCCAGCATGTCTCCTGAAAGAGGTTCTAAAATTTTACATTGTGTTGTATCTTTTCTAAAAGTAGTTACTTGTTCCATTTTATGGGAATTTAGTGATCATTATTTTGGGATATTACCTGCATCAGTCTCCACACTAAACCTTTTACTTGTCAGTTGGTCTTTCTCTGCATT
The DNA here is from genome assembly GCF_019279795.1 of Protopterus annectens. Classification (NCBI taxonomy): domain Eukaryota; kingdom Metazoa; phylum Chordata; order Ceratodontiformes; family Protopteridae; genus Protopterus; species Protopterus annectens. The sequence goes on from NC_056725.1 coordinate 792,001,317, forward strand.
TTTAAATTTTTTGCCTTTCTACATCTCTGAACAGTTTGCATCTCAACATGTTCCACTTTTGTGTTGTTGTTCTTTTCTTTTTAAAAAGTTATGTATAGATATTTTTGCTTATAGATGTAATGTACAGTACTGTAAGAAGCTACCATAACAGTAGATGTCCTACTGACCATTGTTGCAGTACTCCAGTACTACTGGATTATCTTGCCAGGTTAACCTAATGTCTGGTCAGGACACCAAAGCCAAACACCTTCCACATGGGCATACGTCCAGTGTATGATCTAAGCTACCAGGTAAAAGAGTACATAAGCCAGTATTCAAGCATAAGATCCTCAAAGTATCTTGCCTCCAGTCCGAATGCAGGTCTTACACCCATTGGTCTGTTTGCTTGGTTATTGCTGTTACCTTTAATTTAAGCTGTTTAGATAAGTGTCCCATTGGGGGATCTTTCACTGCAACAGTGATGTAAGGAAGGACATCTTCAAATATCTTTGGAGTCGCAGTAGTCATATTAGGTAACACATCTTTCTTTTTGGAATACTGAATATAATCAACTCTCTTTATTTGCACAAGTCTGTGCTACTCATTTATGAATATTGATAGCAATTTTTTTCTTTCTTCTGCAGCATTTCCTCAGTCACATCAAGTTCCAGATGTTTCTTTATCAAGATTTTGTTTTGTTCTTCTCTACCATACTAATCATCTTAATTTTTTATCTGTAGCTCTTAACAGTTTTTGGTGCAATTAGATGTTCATCGTGTTACCCTGCTGCAGTCATCACACTTGAGTTATCCTGCCGTCAGCCGGTCCCGCAGTCGGCCAGAGTTCCAAAGTCTTGGTCCGGTGTCGGTTGCTGTCACTTCTTCCCTGACGTCAGTGCGCCAGGGGTATATAAGAGGCATCCAACACCATTTTCTTCAGTCTTTCTTGGCGTGCGGTGCCCAAAGCAGAAGCAGTTCGCAAGTGCCGGTCGGCCGACACCTGAGATTTTCGAATCGAATTTCAGTCCGAAGTCTTCAGTAAAGCTAAGTACCCCATTGGGGAACCTTTTCTTGCTTCAGTCCGATGTCAGAAAAAGTTAACAATTGCATTTCTTGTGGGAAGCAAATACCTCATAAGGACTTCCATTCTTATTGTATTCCTTGCCTAGGCCCAGACCACAACATCACAGCTTGTCGGTTTTATGCTAGATTCAATAAACAAACTATCAAACGTCGTTTTGATTTCGCTCGACATTACTTTGGTAGGAAATTTAATTATACCATGCCGTCGGAGCAGCTGACGACCGGCATGCATAAAAAATGCAAGGATAAGGACAGGCAGCCTAGAACCAAGCCAGACTCTGAGGCCTCTGCTGGGCCTGTCGCCGTTTCTCCGGTTTTCAGTGAGGCACGTACGCAGCCCCTGACAACCGCAGAATTGGAACCCCAGACAGCTTCGGATTCTCAAACGGAGAGTACTAGGCTGATGCAGCCATCTTCATTAGGCCCTTCCGACACCAGAGCAGAAGGAGATCCCGGTGCAGTAGAAACACCTTCGGTTGCAGAAGGTGTCTTCAGACCAACTACACTCACCATTAAATCTTATGCTAAGCTTAAAACTCCATTAAAACCTAAAAAGACTGTACATCAGTCTCCAGTTTAAGGCCCTATGCCTAAGAAACAGATGCTTAAGATGGCTGAAGATTTGATTACCCTAATCAGGGGTTCCCATCCTCCTCCAGACAAAAGGCCAAGACAAGAGGAGGATTATGCTTCCTCTGACCAGGTTTCAATTTCCTCAGATTCTTCTGAGGAACAGGATTACTCCTTTTCCCCTTATGAAGACTCTGATGCTGAAGACTCTATTCCCTCAGCATCTCCCCCTGAAGACTATTCCTTTGGGGAAACTTTACATACCATGAGGGAACATTTCCACTGGGAAGGCCAGGACTACTCTGATTCAAAGAAAGGGCTCTGAGAGTTCCTTTTACTTCCCCAGCACAGACCACTTGCTATTCCTCCAGTTTTAGGCATTGTGGATGATGTTTACTTAGAATCTAGTCTAAATCCAGACTCTCTACCTCCTGTTCCAGCCAAACCAGACAGATACTACAGAGTACCTGACTCACACAAATTCCTTTATAAAAGCCCTGTTGCTGACCCAGAAACAATTTCCCAGGGTCCCAAAGGGGCTAAGGCTTCTATGGCTAAAAATCCTGTACCATCTGAAAAGGATTCCAGAGCAAAAGATAGATGGGGAAAGAAGGTATACACCTCAGCTACTCTAGCTATGAGAGCATTAAATTGTCAGTTTCACATGCTGAAATATAAGCAATTCCTAATGTCTCAATTAAAACAAAAGTTGAGCACGCATTTTGAACAGTCTGAATTCAACGAAATGCAGGATCTGTTGCATGCAGCTGAACAGGTGGGCAAACATACTTTACAATGTGGATTTGATTCATTGGAAGCTTCCTGTAGAGCAGCTGGCACTGGGTCTGTCATACGCAGACATGCTTGGTTAAAAGAACAAAACCCTGCCTGATCATGTTAAAGCAAAATTATTGGATGCACCATTACAGCAGGATGTCTTATTTGGTGTCAAAGCAGAAGAGGTTTTAAAGAAAATGGAGGATAAGGCAAAGTCTATGCAGACGGTCAAGGATTTTTCACAGGTACAACCCCCTCGTTTCAGCAGAAATTGGCCAACAAAAAATTGGTCCTTTCCAGCTTCTGACAGACCACAGAGGGGCAAATACAGACGCCCAAGGGGCAGAGGTCAGTCACAAGGCCCTTACAAACCTCACCAATGGGGTGCCACTACCCAGAAAGGAGGAGAAGACAGGCCCCAAGCTACCAGAAGACTAACACAATGACTTAACCCTCAAACTGCCAAGCAAATCTCTCTTGGCAGCTCCCTTAGAAGGAAAATTAGCACTTTTTGCAGACAACTGGCACATCATCACAAAAGACAAATGGGTCCTAGACATTGTCTCACAAAGATACAGATTCCACTTTCACACCTTGCCAAGGATAAAAGGAATGCCAAACCTGCCACCAAATCAATGGGCAGAGGCACAAAAACAAATTACAGCTCTCATGGACATGAGAGCCATTCAACAGGTACCTACACGGGAGCAAGGACAAGGATTTTACTCAAGACTCTTTCTAGTCCCCAGAAAGGACAAAGCATGGAGACCCATTTTGGACCTTTCAATTCTAAACACCTATCTGCAAGTACCCAAATTCAAGATGCTAACACTACAGCAGCTTCTTCCCATGTTGGGCAAGAAAGATTGGCTAGTAACGTTGGACCTCAAGGAGGCATACCTGCATGTCCCTATCAGACAAAATTGCAGAAGGTACCTCCGTTTCATTGCAGGTTCAACCCATTATCAGTTCTCTGCACTGCCCTTTGGCTTATCTACTGCGCCCAGGGTCTTCACAAAATGCCTGGCACCAGTAATTGCATACTGCAGACAAAGAGGAATTCAAATATACCCATACCTGGACGACTGCCTTATTCAAGCAGAAAGCAAGGACATTCTTTTAAAACATCTGGCATTTGTCAAACACCTTCTAAGTTGCCTAGGGTACACAGTAAACAAAAAGAAATCAAAATTAGTGCCCTCACAGAACATAATATTCCTGGGTGCCAGCTTGAATACAACGGCCCAGATGGCTTATTTCATGCCAGACAAGCAACAACAACTGACATCATCATCATCATCATCATCCCCTTTTTCCCATTTACATGGGGTCGGGGTATCGTATTAACTGTCGCCAGCTCTCTCGATTCAGTGCCACTCTCCTGCCTTCTTCAACACTCATGCCTGACTGTTGCAGATCTTCTTTCACACAATCCATCCACTTCTTTGCTGGATGCCCTCGCTTCCTCTTACCTTCTTCCTGTCTGTCCCAAATCTCCTTCACCAGATTGTCTTCTGCTTTTCTATACATGTGCCCATACCATCGTAATCTGTTCTCTTTGATCTTTTCTGCAGTCGGAGCTACTTTGGCTTCTGCTCTTATGTCCTCATTTCTTCGCCTGTCCCGCAGTGTGCATCCTACCACCTTTCTCAGGCACTTCATTTCCATCACCTCTAGCTTCTTCAACTGTTCTGCCTTTACTGCCCAGGTCTCTGTACCATACAGTAGTACTGGTCGCACCACTGTCTTGTACACCTTACTTTTCAGCTTCTGTGGAATTCTTCTGTCATATACTACACTTGATACTCTATGCCAGCTGGCTGCAGCCCCTCTGATTCTAGCTTTGACCTCTTCATTCAGACTACCCTTCTCCTCAACCACCCCTCCCAGATACTTGAAGCTGTTTACTTGTTCCACTATCTTCCCATCTATCTCTGTTCTCAGCTGCTTCTGATTTCCCCAATCTGCTGCCATTACCACTGTCTTATCTGTGCTTAGTTTCATCCCATATGCCTTCAGATTTGCATTCCATTCTCCTATCCTTTGCTGAAGTTCTAGATCAGAGTCTGCCTGTACTGCCACATCATCTGCATACAGCAGCTTTGTTGCTCTGACCCCTCCAACCTGTTTGCTGATGTAGTCCATTACCCGTATGAACAGCAGTGGGCTCAGAGCTGAACCCTGGTGTACACCCACTCCCACTGGGAACCCCTCAGTGAGGCCAAACACTGTTCGTACTTGAGTCACTGGGTCCTTGTACATAGCCTGTACTAATTCTAATAATGTTTCTGGGACTTCAAACCACCGCAGTACTGCCCAGACCAGCTTTCTTGGGACCTTGTCATATGCTTTCTCCAAGTCTAGGAAAGCCCAGTTTGACTCTCTCTTCTCTAGTTTCTTCTCAAGTATCTGTCTCAATGCAAACATCGGGTCAATCGTGCTGCATCCTGATCTGAATCCGAACTGTTCATCTCCCATCTTACATTCTACTATTCTGCGTATCCGTTTATCAATTACCCTCTCCAGAACTTTCATGCAGTGTGGTAGGAGTTTGATGCCTCTGTACTGTCCACAGTTGTGGATGTCCCCTTTGTTCTTGAAAACTGGCATGAGTATGCTTATTCTCCAGTCATCTGGGATACGCCTTTCTCTCCACACTGCAATTAGTACCCTCAGGAGCCATTTCTCCCCTAGCTCACCCAGCATCTTTATCATATCTGCTGTGACCTCATCTGAGCCTGCTGCTTTCCCTGACTTCATTTTCCTTAGTGCTGCTCTTACTTCTTCTAAGCTGGGCTCCTCTTCTACTCTCGTTGTAGGCTGTTTCTGGGGCAGTACCGCTTCTGTGGGGTTTTCTTTATTCAGAAGCTGCTGGAAATACTCCTTCCATCTGCCTTTGATATCCTGTGGGCTGGTAAACAGGTTGTTGCTGGAATCCCTTATGAAGGGTGTCTGACTATCTTTATCTTTCTGTCTTTGCCTTGCAACCTGGTATAGTTTCTTTGTGCCCCTTACTGAGTCACTTTCCAGAAGCTGATAGAGTGCCTCTGATGCCCTATTCTTTGCTATTGCAACTTCTTTCTTAGTTTCTTTGTTAGCCAACCAGTAGTCCTTCCTAGCTTGGTCAGTCTTTTCAGTCTCCCACTTCTTCCTGCATTCCTTCTTTCTTTTGATTACTTCCTGAACTTCTGCATTCCACCACCAGCTTTCCTTATGTACCTTATTTCCATACCTAGCTCGGCCACATATCTTTTCTGTAGTCCTAACACATGCTGTTTTAGGCGCTGCCACTCTTCTTTAACTCCACCTATTTCCTCCTCTTCTTGGGGTGCTAGAGCCCTGAGTAATTCCTTGAACTGCTGTACTTTCTCTCCAGTCAACTTCCAGGTCTTCAGCCTGGTCTCTGTTGACCTTAGAGCCTTCTCTGATCACTGCTTGCAGCTGATTGTGGCAACTACTGGTTTATGCTGTGAACCAACTGTTTCACTGGGGATGACTTTGCAATCACGGATTCTACCCCAGTGCCTTTTCCTTACTAGGAGGAAGTCTACCTGAGTTGCATGTTGGCTTCTCTTGTATGTGATCTTGTGACTGTCTCTCTTTCTGAACCATGTGTTGGCTACTATCAAGCCATTTGCCAGGCAGAAGTCTAGGATGGCTTCTCCTTCTTTATTCCTATTGCTCCACCCATGTGGACCCAGGCAGTCCTCATATCCTGTTCTGTCTGTCCCAATATGTGCACTTAAGTCACCCATTATCAACACCAATTCATGTTGTCCTGCTCTATCTAGTAGGTCCTACAACTGCTGTCTGAATGCACTCTTTTCCTCACTATCACAACCCTGCTGTGGGGCATAGGCTGAGATTATGAATACTGTCCTATCATTACACTGGAGTCTGATTACCATGAGTCTGTCATTAATTCTGATGATATCTCTCACTGACTTCTGAAGCCTCTGTCTCACCACAATTCCTACACCATTTCTAGCCTGTCCTCCACCTGAGTAGTAGAGTCTGGATCCCAAGCCAAGTGGCTTTATTGCACTGCCCTTCCATCTTGTCTCTTGGATACATAGGATGTCCAGCCTCCTCCTTATCATCATGTCATCCATTTCTAAACTGTGTCCTGTCAGTGAACCTACAACAACTGACTCAATACTTCAAAATAATGGCAACAAAGACCCAACTCCCTCCAAGAAAAATTCTGCAGGCCTTGGGATTCATGGCATCTTGCATACTACTAATACCATTTGCAAAACTGCATATGAGGAAATTACAATGGTACCTGAAAAGCGTATGGACTCAACACAGCCACAGCTTGGAAACAATGATACCACTCATTCCCTGCCTTCAACAGGAGTTTCTATGGTGGGCACAGGCATGTCACCTCAACAAGGGTCAGTCTTTTACCTTACCCACAACCAGGCAAACTATAACAGATGCATCGGACTATGCCTGGGGAGCACACATGGCAGGACAGTGCATTCAAGGCAAATGGACTACAGATTAAAGGCATCTGCACATCAATCAAAAAGAAATGCTAGCTGTACAGAATGCCCTAACAGCTTTCAAGGACCTCTTACACCCAGGACAACTAATAATAAAGACAGACAATACCACAGTAATGTGGTACATAAACAAGCAAGGGGGTACACACTCCTACCCTCTTTGCAGGCAAGCAATGACCTTATGGAACACAGCACTGACTTACCAAGTTCAATTACAAGCACAATTCCTGCCAGGAAAGAAGAAAACATTGGCAGACAACCTAAGCAGAAACATCATGGATCCCCACGAGTGGAAACTGGATCCACAAGTATTTGCAATGATAACTCAAAAATGGGGATGCCCAGACATAGATCTGTTTGCCAACCCCCAAAACTACCAACTTCAAAAATTTTGCACAAGGACATTCCACCCACAAGCTTGGAAAGTGGACGCCCTTACATTCAGTTGGAAAACATTAACAGTGTATGCCTTCCCTCCACTGCCTCTTCTAGCAAAGGTGCTGCTGAAAGTCAGATTAGAGAGGCCACAAATGATACTCATTGCTCCAGACTGGCCACGCCAACACTGATATCCAGTACTAAGGAACATGGCCCACGGCCCACCATGGATTTTACCACAAATTCCTCACCTGCTCACCCAGCAAGACAGTCAGATTCTACACAGCCAGCTCAAGACTTTAAATCTGGCTGCATGGCAAATCACCTAAACAACCAGCCAACTCCTCTATCTAAAGCTGTTATGGATGTCATTCTGGAGGCCAGGAGGCCCAGCAACAGGAAAGCCTATTCAGACAAATGGAAAAGATTTTGCACCTGGAACCAGGCTAAAGGCCAAAATCCCCTTGATCCAGACATTCCTCAAATTCTACAATATTTAACTCAGATGTTGCACAAAGGACTTTCCTTTTCATCTATTAAGATCCACGCCTCAGCGATTTCAGCTCATTACAACACGGATCCTACTTTATTTTCACATCCACTCCTAAGACAGTACCTCAGAGGGGCTAAGAACATAAGACCGCTCAGGAGAGCACCAACACCAACTTGGGACCTCAACTTTGTTCTGGAAAAGCTTACACTGCCACCCTTTGAACCAGCTTTCTCAGCTGATTTAAAGTTTCTATCATGGAAAACTGTTCTGCTGCTAGCAATAACTTCAGCTAGAAGAGTCTCAGAGCTACAGGCACTAATGGCAGTGGAGCCTTTCCTCATTTTTCATCAAGACAGAGTCTCTCTACGAACTAACCCTTCCTTTATGCCAATGGTGGTATCCAGTGTGGCCCTAAACCAAACCATTCATTTACCCACCTTTTTCCCAAACCCCCAGAACAAAGGAGAAAGACTCCTGCACTCCTTGGACATTCACAGGCAATTACTTTACTACTTGGATAAAACTAAGGCTTTCTGAAAATCTGACCAGCTCTTTGTATCCTATGCTGCAGCATACAAGGAAAAGCTATCTCAAAACAGAGCATTTCAAAATGGATAGGATATTGTATACGTTTCTGCTACACTCATCATGGGAAACCAGTTCCTGCTAGCATTAGGTCCCACTCCACCAGGGCTACAGCTACATCAACAGCCTTTCTCAGGGGGGTACCAACCCAGAATATTCTGGATGCTGCAACTTGGAGTTCAGTGCACACCTTCACCAAACACTATCACGTACCTCTATACTCTAAGACTAGAGCTGGCTTTGCCACTGCAGTTTTGCAGGGCCTACTAGCTTTTTCAAACCCTGTTTAACTCACCACCCATCCTTAGCTTTGGGATTCAACCCAAGTGTGATGACTGCAGTAGGGTAACACAATGAACATAGTACAGTTTTGTACCTACCATAAATGTAGATGTTCGAGTGTTCACCCTGCTGCAGTCCAGGTTACCCTCCCTGCATCCCCTCTGACCTAGCTGAACCTTTCTGTACCTTTCTATCTGATACAACCTTTATGGTGTATTTGCTTATAGCTGAAGGTATGCTTTGTATGTTCTTTACATGGTTTATTGGCAATATGTAGTGACCTCCTATTGGGGGGCACCTGACATCTGGGGCAAGAAAAACTGAAGAAAATGGCGTCGGATGCCTCTTATATACCCCTGGCACACTGACGTCAGGGAAGAAGTGACAGCAACTGACGCCGGACCAAGACTTTGGAACTCTGGCCGACTGCGGGACCGCCTGACGACAGGATAACCCAAGTGTGATAACTGCAGCAGGGTGAACACTCGAACATCTACATTTATGGTAGGTACAAAACTGTACTTTTTCTTTCCTTAAACTTCTTTCTTGCATTTACATTATGCAATAGGTGTAGATACTGTTTTTTTTTTTGTTTTGTTTGTTTTTTTGCATAAGACAAACCATATGTAGTCTCTTTCTTTTTTTTCTAAGCTTGTACTTGGCTAATCAGTTCTTTTTTTTTTTGGACTGCAACTTTCATCTGCCAAAGAAGGGTCACTCTCAATATGCCCTAATCCTTTGTTGGGGGTGTTTTTTTTTTTCAATCTTTTTTTTCATTCCTTGGACGAGTGCTTATGCCAAGAGTGGGTACTTTTTATCCAGGAGCACAAGTGCTCAGTATTTTTTGTCTTTTGACATGCCATTTTTGCATTATATATACAACACAAATAATCTATATATCAGTCTTATCTTGGTGAGATTTTTTTATAAACAGGATCTAAGACATGAAGATATTCATCAACGTTTGAGGATGACTTGATTTCCAGGAATCTTCTCTCCTTTTCTGGCAGATCCATTACAACTTCTACGGTGTGGATTTTTCTCTTGGTATGTGAGGTGGTCCATCTTTTTAAAACTTTTGTCACATGTTGTATTTTAACTGCTTCCCACAGTGTGAGTTTTCTTAGAAATGTTGAAGATCTGTTTTCTTTTCTATATTGGAAACAAGGCAAAAAGTCCACAGGTTCTCAAAAACACTTTTAATTCCAAAACGAACAATCCTTCCACGTAAGATAAATCAAGCGCTTTTTCGGGCTAACTCCCAGGCTTTATCAAGATAAAATTCAAGTACATCCCAGTATCTTTTATACTACTGTGTTAATACATTGATTAAAACCTTATTGTTCAATTATTCAATTGAATAATTTTAACATTTAAAGGTGCATTGTTGCATGGCATTATTCACTAAGACATCTAAAACAACTTCTTCCTTAAATATATCTTTTGTGATAATTGAAAAACATAAAATACATCAATCCTAATATAAATGAGTAAAAAATCACATTTCTGAAACACATATAAAATAAAATCTAGTAAGAACACTATGAAAGGCAGCCTTCAACCCAATAACATGGTCGCATATGGAATATGGATGCCACTATAACTACTTAATTCCTAATATTATTCTGATAAAACCAAGCATACTATCTATGTGTAGTTGGATAAAACATTAACCTCACTGTATATATAATTTACCCCTAAAGCCACAAAATATATGTTAAATGGAATTAAAAATGCCCGTAGGGAAACGGGTCTTAACATTTCCAAATTGTCAAATAATGTTATAATTTGGCTCTTCTGATCCTGAGTAAACTGCTCAGACTAATGGTGTCATTGAGCCCTGGTGGTTTGGAGGCATTTAATTTGATTTGCCACAATAACTCCCTATATTCGAGGAATGTTTCCCAATCACCTCCCCTTGGGTTAAATCTAATGTTTCAGAAATGTGATTTTTTTACTCATTTATATTAGGATTGATGTATTTTATGTTTTTCAATTATCACAAAAGATATATTTAAGGAAGAAGTTGTTTTAGATGTCTTAGTGAATAATGCCATGCAACAATGCACCTTTAAATGTTAAAATTATTCAATTGAATAATTGAACAATAAGGTTTTAATCAATGTATTTACACAGTAGTATAAAAGATACTGGGATGTACTTGAATTTTATCTTGATAAAGCCTGGGAGAGCCCGGGCGAAAGAGCTTGATTTATCTTATGTGGAAGGATTGTTCGTTTTGGAATTAAAAGTGTTTTTGAGAACCTGTGGACTTTTTGCCTTGTTTCCAGCTTTTTACCTGGTCGCTAACTTTGTCATATTTTGGTTTGTTGTCCTTTTCTATATTCCTGTAATAGTAATACTTCATGTTTTAAGTCCTTTATCGTTCTCGTTATGTGATACTTCATGTTTTAAGTGTTTTATCGTTCTCGTTATGTGATACTTCATGTTTTAAGTGCTTTATCGTTCTCGTTATGTAATACTTCATGTTTTAAGTGCTTTATCGTTCTCGTTATGTGGTGATACTTCATGTTTTAAGTGATTTATCGTTCTCGTTATGTGATACTTCATGTTTTAAGTGCTTTATCATTCTCGTTATGTGATACTTCATGTTTTAAATGCTTTATTCTCGTTATGTGGTGATACTTCATGTTTTAAATGCTCGTTATGTGATACTTTATGTTTTAAGTGCTTTATCTTTCTCGTTATGTGATACTTCATGTTTTAAGTGCTTTATCGTTCTCGTTATGTGATACTTCATGTTTTAAGTGCTTTATCATTCTCGTTATGTGATGATACTTCATGTTTTAAGTGCTTTATCGTTCTCGTTATGTGATGCTACTTCATGTTTTAAGTGCTTTATCGTTTTTATTATGTGATACTTCATGTTTTAAGTGCTTTATTGTTCTCGTTATGTGATATTTCATGTTTTAAGTGCCTTATCATTCTCATTATATGATGCTTCCACGATGTCATTCTGCTTCTTTCCTTCCTTTCCTTTGTTACTCTGCATTTCTGTGGTAGTACTTTATCTGTTACTTATTAGCAGTAGTATATTCTGTTTATTACTGCTACATTTCATGAAACTCTCTCTATAAAATGTCCTTAGTACTTGTGTTCACCTGTTTATCTGTCTTCTAATACTTTTAATATTATCCACTTTCTGTAGTCTCTTTCTCCCATATATCTTAATATACTTGTCCTTTTCTATTAAGTCAGGCACGATTCCCTTAGATCATACTCTTCATGGATGAAATGTCCTAATGCCTCGCTGTTCCCTGCTCTTCCCCTTTTCTGTGCAATCCTAACTGGTCTCCAACAGAAGAGTCCAAAACTGTACCTGTAGAATACCCTCTTTCCAAGTGTCCTTTTCTATGTGCTGCACCATTTGTCAAGGATTCATGGTATAATTCTGTTACAAAATTGCCTGTGTTGGAGTCACCACATTAAACCTTTCACTTTTCAGTTGATGTTCTTCGTGTTTCACTGTTGCAGTCATTACATTTGGGTAATCTGCTGGCAGGTTGCCCTCAGTCGGCCTGAATATCAAAGTCTTGGGTCCTGTGTCGGTTGCTGTCTCCTCTTCCATGACGTCAGGTCGTCAGGGGTATAAAACATGCAGCTGACGCCATTTTATTCAGTCTTTCTTGCCGCGCGGTGCCCGAAGCAGAAGCAGTTTGCAAATGCCAGTCGGCCGACTCCTGAAATTTTTGCATTCGAGTTTCAGAACCGAAGTCTTCAACTAAAGCTAAGTACCCCATTGGGGAAACTTTTTCTTGCTCCTTACCGATGTCAGCAAAAGTTAACAATTGCATTACTTGTGGGAAGCAAATACCTCATAAGGATTTTCATTTGTATTGTATTCCTTGCCTAGGCCCCGATCATAACGTGCCTCGCTGTTGGTTTTGTGCTAGATTTAACCAACGCACTATTAAGCGTCTGTATATTTTTGCTTCAAAATATTTTGGATCCAGATTTAATTACCCTGAAATGTCAGATAACAATCTGACTACCGGAGTACACAAGACAGAGACAGACCGTTGAGGTCCAAAACCAACAGCAAACTTCTCCTAAGCCAGTTGCCAGTTCGCTGGTACTCAGTGAGGCACTTTCGCAGCCCCTGATACCCACTACTTTTGAGTTGCAAGTCTCTACCGACACCCATGCGGAGTCCGGTATGCCGCGAGATTCTCAGAGTATTGAACCCGTGGATGTTTCCCTCTCGGATGGGTCCATAGCCGCTGAGCAGGCACCGGCTTCTGAGGGTGTTTTCAGGCCTCAACATTTTTATATAAAACCGACGCCAGCTTCAAAATCAACTTTTAAGTCTAAAAATCTGATGCATGAGCCATGTGCTCAGGCCCCTATGCCTAAAAAACAGATGATCAAAATGGCTGAGGACTTAATTACCTTGATCAGGGGTTCCCAACCCCCCCCCCCCTGCTAAGAGGCCTAGGCAAGATACTGATTATGAATCTTCAGATCAGGTTTCTATTTCTTCTGATTCCTCTTATCATCAGGAATTTACCACTGTATGAGGATTCAGATGCAGAAGAATCCATTCCATCTGCAACTCCTCCTGAGGATTATTCTTTTGGAGAAACCTTGCATACTTTAAGGGAACATTTGCATTGGGAGAGTCAGGATTTCTCAGAATCAAAAAAGAGGTTTAGGGATTTCCTTCTTCTTCCTCAGGATAGGCCTTTGGCTATACCTCCTGTATTAGACATTGTTGATGATGTGTTTTCGGAATCAAGCATGACTCCTGATTCCCTACCTCCAGCTCCTAGTAAGCCAGATATATTTCAGGGTTCCTGACTCCCACAAATTTCTATTCAAAAATCCTGCTGCTGATCCTGAAACATCTCACAGGGTCCCAAAGGTGTAAAAGCCTCTACAGCCAAAAATCCTACCCCCTCTGATAGAGATTCCAGGGTACTGGATAGATGAGGAAAGAAGGTTTATACATCTGCAACCTTGGCAATTAGGGCCTTAAACTGACAGTTTCATATGCTTAAATATCAACAGCATGTTATGGGCCTATTGAAACAGAAAATTATGTTGATTTCTGATTGTGTGGAAAATGAAGAATTACAGGAATTATTGCATGCAGCAGAACAGGTTGGAAAGCATACTTTGCAATGTGGTTTTGATTCCTTGGAGGCCTCTTGCAGGGCCACAGATACTGGATCTGTGATTAGAAGGCATGGCTAGCTCAAGGAGCAAAATCTGCCTGATCATGTTAAAGCTAAATTGTTGGATGCACCTTTACAGCATGATACTCTGTTTGGTAATAAGGCAGAAGAGGATTTAAAGAAAGTGGAAGACAAAGCTAAATCTATGCAAACTGTAAAAGATTTCTTACAAGTGCAGCCACTCATTAGAGCAGTGGCCTACTAAAAATTGGTCCTTTCCTGTGTCCAACAGGGCCTCTCAAGACAAATCCAGGTGCTCAAAAGGCTCTAGATACCAATCACAGGGTTCTTAAAGGTCAAAGCAATGGGGTGCCTCTACCTCCAAATCTGGAGGAAACAAAGCACAATCCTACAGTAAGCAGTCTCAATGATTTCCCTCTACCATTACCAAGATTACAAAATTAGCATGTCATGCTCAAAATTGGCAGTTAATTACCCAGGACAAGTGGGTATTAAACATAGTATCCCAGGGGTACAGATTTAATTTCCATACTTTACCAATTCCAAACGGTTGGCCAGATCTGCCACAAAATCAATGGGCAGAGGCTCAGAAACAAGTTATGTCCTTCATGGATATGGGGGCTATTCAACCAGTACCAGAACAGGAAAAAGGACAAGGTTTTTATTCAAGACTGTTCCTCGTACCCAGAAAAGACAATGCCTGGCGTCCAATACTGGACTTATCGATTTTGAACACATTCTTGGAATTCCAAAATTCGAAATGCTGACTTTACAACAGCTACTGCCCATGCTGGGCAAGAACGCTTGGTTAGTGACTCTAGACTTAAAAGAGGCATACCTGCATAACCCAATAAGGGAATCGTGCAGAAGATACCTCCGCTTTAAGGCAGGTTTTATGCATTACCAATTCCCTGCACTGCCCTTTGGCTTATCTACTGCGCCCAGGGTCTTTACAAAGTGTCTGGCAACAGTAATTGCATTTTGCAGACAAAGAAGCATACAGATCTATCCTTACTTGGATGACTGTGTCATTCAAACAGAAAACAAGGACATTCTTCTTCAACATCTGGCATTTGTAAAAAGGCTTCTAACATGCCTTAAACGAAAAGAAATCACAACTGGTACCCTCTCACAAAATTACATTCCTGGGTGCAAGCTTGAATACAACTGCCCAGTTGGCTTATCTTACGCCAGACAAACAAAGGCAACTGACTATATACTTCAAACAGATGGCAACAAAAACCAAGTTACCTGCAAGACAAATTCTGCAGGCTTTGGGGTTCATGGCATCCTGCATTCTACTAATTCCATATGCAAGACTACATATGAGGAAACTTCAATGGTATCTAAAAGTTTATGGAGTCAACATTGTCACAGTCTGGAAACAATGATTCCTCTCATTCCTTGCCTACAACAGGAGTTTCTTTGGTGGGCAGAGACATGTCACCAAAACAAGGGACGGTCATTCACTCTACCCCCTGCCACTCAAACCCTAACTACAGATGCATCAGACTATGCGTGGGGGGCCCACCTGGCGGGGAGATGCATTCAGGGCATATGGAACCCAAAACAAATGCATCTGCATATCAACCAGAAAGAGATGCTAGCTGTTCAGAATGCCCTGACAGCCTTCAGGAACTTACTTCATCCAGGACAACTACTGATAAAGATGGACAATACCACGGTTATGTGGTACATAAACAAGCAGGGGGTACACATTCCTACCCCCTTTACAAACTAGCCATGGCATTGTGGGACACAGCCTTAACTTTCAAAGTACATCTTCAAGCTCAATTCCTACCAGGAAAACAAAATACTCTGACAGATGACCTAAGCAGAAATATTATGGACCCTCACGAGTGGAAACTGGATCCACAAGTCTTCAGCATGGTAACACAGAAATGGGGGAGCCCAGACATAGATCTATTTGCCTCTCCCCAAAATTATCAACTGGACAAATTCTGCACAAGGACTTATTGCACACAAGCATGGAAAGTGGATGCCCTATCCTTCAGTTGGAAAAAAAACTATCAGTCTACGCCTTTCCTCCTCTGCCTCTTCTCCCCAAGGTCTTACTAAAGGTCAGACAGGAAAAAACAAAAATGATCCTAATTACTCCGGACTAACCTCGCCAGCACTGGTACCCAATTCTAAGGAATATGTCTCAACTCCCTCCTTGGTACTTGCCTCAAATACCTCATCTACTGTCTCAGCAGAACAATCAAATCCTGCACACTCAGCTCCAAACTCTGAACTTGGCAGCATGGCTGATCATGTAATTATTCAAACAGCACCTCTCAGTAAATCTGTGATGGATGTCATTTTGGAAGCCAGAAGGCCTATTACTAGAAAATCTTATGCTGATAAATGGAAGAGATTCTGTGCTTGGAACCAAGCACAAGGAATGGACACAGCAAAACCAAATATTCCTCAGATTTTTACAATACTTGACTGAGATGCTTGACAAGGACCTATCTTTTTCTTCAATAAAAATCCATGCCTCTGCCATCTCGGCTCATTACAACACAGAGTCTCCCATCTTTTCCCATCCTCTGCTAAAACAGTATCTTAGAGGGGCCAAAAATTTAAGGCCTCCCAGAAGATCAACAACTCCTGCATGGGACCTCAATTTTGTACTGGAAAAACTTACCCTGCCTCCTTTTGAACCAGCAGCTACTGCAGATATAAATTTTTATCTTGGAAAACAGCTTACCTTTTGGCAATCACTTCAGCAAGAAGGGTTTCAGAACTGCAGGTCCTCATGACTGTGGAGCCTTTTATTACATTTTACCCAGACAGGGTGTCCCTCAGGACCAATCCTTCCTTTATGCCTAAGGTGGTATCCACAGTGGCTCTTAACCAAACTATTCACCTGCCAACATTTTACCCAAATCTGCAGAACAAGGGGGAGCGGATTCTGCATTCATTGGACAACTAAGATTCTACTTAAACAGGAACAAATCTCTAAGAAAGTCTGAGCAACTACTGGTGGCATTTGCTGAAAGATCAGAGGGGAAGGCTATATCAAAGCAGACTATTTCTAAGTGGATAAGCCACTGCATTCATTTCTGCTACTTGCATCATGGCAAACTGGTGCCCAAGGGAATCAGGTCACATTCCCCCAGGGCTGCCTCTACCTCAGCAGTCTTTCTCAGAGGAGTTCCAACCAAAGACATTCTAGAAGCTGCTACTTAGAGCTCTGTTCATACTTTTACAAAGCATTATCATTTGCCTCTCTTCTTTAAGTCCAGGGCAGGCTTTGCAACTGCAGTTCTGCAGGGCCTTATAGCCGCCCCTAATGCTATTTAGTTCCATCCTCCCATCCACAGCTTTGGGATTCTACCCAAATGTAATGACTGCAACAGTGAAACACGAAGAACATAGTACAGTTGTGTACACTTACCATAAATGTAGATGTTAGAGTGTATTCACTGTTGCAGTCCAGGTTACCCACTCGCCATCCCCTTTTTTTCTAGAATTTCTCTTTCCTTCACTATATTCTAAAGCCTTTGTGGTGTATTTGCTTTTGGATGAAGGTAAAGTTTATGTTGCTAAAAGTGCTTTTACATATATATTGCTGTTTTATATATATATATATATATATATATATATATATATATATATATATATATATATATATTTTTTTTTTTTTTTTTTTTGCTCCCTATTTGGGGGGCACCTGACATCTGGGGCAAGAAAAACTGAATAAAATGGCATCTGCTGCATGTCTTATACCCCTGATGACCTGACGTCATGGAAGAGGAGACAGCAACCGACACAGGACCCAAGACTTTGATATTCAGGCCAACTGAGGGCAACCTGCCAGCAGATTACCCAAATGTAATGACTGCAACAGTGAATACACTTGAACATCTACATTTATGGTAAGTGTACACAACTGTACTTTCTTTTCCTTCAGTTTTTATCTGTTGATGACAACAGTATTGTTTTAATCTTTGATGTTTGCCAAGAGCATTCGGTACTTTTATCACAACCAGATTTTCACGGTTGTGAAATGCGCATACCTCCAAAGATCCGAGTGCATGAAACACTTCAAACTGTTATTCTACTTCCTTGCTGCCCGAAAACTTTACATTACTTTTAGGAACAGGGACAAATTGAAAAACACTCTCCCTGCCTTGCGTGCATTGCAGATGCAAGCTTGAGTTATAATGGCTGCTATCATCCTGTCAGTTGAGTTCTTGAGTGTGTTGAGTATCTCTTCATATGAGTGTCTAATATCACAGTTTGGACAATGAATTAAATACATTTTAGATGCTGTTTCTCTCACCAGTGTATATGCACCCCCTGTAGGATTTTGATTGTTGGGGGGGGGGGCTGTATAAAAACTTGAACAAAATTGTTTTCCCTAAACAGCAAAGTGAAGTGAACAGCCAATTACTGATATCCTTGTCCTGAAGAAATACCAACTATGAGTAATAATAGGGCAGATCTACTTATAATTCAAATGTTATTCTAATTCCTTATTACTGCCCCAAAACTTTACATTATTTTTAGGAACAGGAACAATTTGTAATGTAAAGTTTTTGGGGCATTCGTAAACAATTGGAATAACAGTTTGAATCATTTCCATGTGCCTGTGTTTTTCTTCTCAGCATTCCTTTCCTCCCAGTTAAACTACTCCTTTCCTCAGTAAGACAGCAGCCCTTGCCAATTGAAGTATGCGTGTGTAATGCACGCAAAACAGGAAGAAGACTTGCATCTCTTCCTGAATATAAGCCAAACTGACGTTTCATCAGTAAGGAAGTAAAATAATACCTTACGGTGTTTCCCACACTGGTTTTCATTGCAGCATGTGAATTTCGCAACTGCAAAAATCTGGTTGCGATAATACACAAGTACCGAGCATTCTTCTCACTACCATCTTTTTACCCAAATTACCTCCTTTGTAATTCATATGTATTGAGTGAAAATTTAAGTATGCTTGAAAAAAATGTTTTATATATAGAACTTTTCTTTCTTTTTTAATTCCTGCAAACGTTTTGGGTTTTTAATACTATGAGAGGAATGGACCCCATTCCTTAGTCAGTTTATGATGCAGTTCAAGAAATTATTATTGCTTCAGTATTTGCTGTTTGCCAGGAGTGCTTCACTCAGTGCATGCAGTGTACCCAGAATCATACACTTCTGCAGTTCATAGAGAGTCTAAGTACCCTTATAATTATTTTCATTAGCCTTGCTGTTCCTACAGTTATTGGTTAAAAACTCTCAAACAATTCCAACAATGCTGTAGTTTCAGCTTGGAATCCTGGTGTTTTATGACTGTCTCTCTCAGTACATAGGAGATGGTAATATAATATTCAATATATTATTAGTTCCAATATGAGTTTTTTCATGGTACAGGAGATGGCTCTTCATTACAAAACTCTTGCCACACATTGTACATTAATGTGGCTTGTCTTCAGTGCATTTTTTTTATGGTATACAAGACTATTTCTATGTATAAAACTCTTGTCACATGAAGCACATTTATATGGCCTATTACCAGTGTGTTTTCTCTCATGGGATGTTAGAAGTGATTTTTACATAAAACTCTTATTACACCATGCACTCGCAAAAGGCTTCCACCAGTGTACATTTTCTCATGCTATGTCAGGTGGGTCTTTGATATAAAACTCTTATCACATGTAGTACATTTATATGGCCGATTACCAGTATGAGTTTTCTCGTAGAATGAGAGCTGACACTTTTGCATAAAACTCTTGTCACACATTTCACATTTATGCGGCTTCTCTTCCTGGTTTAATTTCTCCAAGTCTTTTGGGTTTCTAATACCATGACAGGAATGGATCCCATTCCTAAGTCAAAGTACGATTAGAGTTCATGAAATTAATATTGTTTCAATCTTTGATGTCAGCCAGCAGTGCTCTTCGCAGCACCCGCAATGTGCCCAGTAATGACTCCTCCTGCAATTCGTATGGAGTTACATGGATTGGTAACATATCTAAATATGATTGTAGATTCTTTTTTATAAGGCCCGTTGCTCCTACTACTATTGGAACTGTCTGGGTATCTTTCTTCCCTCTCGTTTCTGCCCGCAGATCCTGATATTTTATGACTTTGTGTCTTTTTGTATGTAAGACATTGTAGTTACTGAGTGTGGCCATTTCAATGAACAATGCTACTTTTGTCTTCTTTTCTTGGACCACTATATCCAGTTTTCTAGGACCGATCTTTTGAACTGTTGGTAATGGGTGATCCCATGTGATATAAACTTCATAATTTTCTGTGATGCTTTGTGGTTCATGTTTCCAGCATTTTTTAGCCATGTCGATACCATAATGTTTGCACAATCCCCAGTGGAACAGTCTCACTACATTATTATGCCTTTCAGTATACAGTCCTTCTGCCACTCGTATGTCGCAACCAACAACAAGTTGTGTGTCTGTTTCCAATTTGGTTTTATAAAACCTACATCTGTCTGTTTCTCCCACATATTCAATGGACTTTGTGAACCAACATGTACATAGCCCACTATCTTGGACTGCCAATATTAACCTTTCTTTTCTTGGTTTGAATTTGCCTCTACTTAACTATTCCTACATTCGTTCCTGATCAACATGAGGTTCTTCCAGAAGTTTTCTATATTTGCAACTATATTTATGCTTTTTCCACATTTGTTGCCTTCTAATCTGTTCCTTTACCTCATATTCTTTATTTTGTTTTTTGGCACATTCAGTTGCCTGTTTTTTTATCTACTTCTGGTTTGATTTCCATTCCTGCTTGATGTCGATATGCTTCTGCTAGATTAAGCAGAGAAATCATCTTAGATTTATTAGCCTCATGTTTCAATAATTTCACTACATTTGGATCTTGTGAGGTCAGTAGATATGTGTGGAGTCCCACAATTGCAGCTCTGTACATGTAATCAATTTCAAGAAGGCCCATCCCTCCTTCAGAATGGAGAATATATAATCTTGGTATACACTGATTTTTATAAATCATTTGGTGAGCATGAAGCATCCTTCTTGTTTTAATATATAATCTATCCAGCACTTTTTGGGCCCAGTCAATCACTCCAAAACTGTAAGGACAGGAAGAGTAAATTGGTTTATAGCTTGGATCTTGTTCCTAGATGGCAGTGCTGTTTTCAGGATTAATTTAAGTCTTGTAAAGTACTCCTTGCTGAGCTTTATTTGCATTTGTTCATGCTTTATTGCTGATCCTTCATCAATTCCCTATTATACACTCCCTCTTGCTCAAGTTCTTTTATACCACATTCCTGTCCCAAACTGATGTTTTCCTGGTGTTGCAGTTTTCCTGCTTTAAAGGTTGATTTTGCCCATTTATCAAGACCAAATGACATTCCAATATCATCTGAAAAGGTTTGACAACCGGCAGCTGTGCTTTCATTTCCTCATCTGATGAGCTATACAGTTTTAAATCATCCACAAAGAGAAGATTAGAAGTCATCAGACTTTGTTTTTTTTCTAGGAGCCAAATTGTAACCATGGCCTAAGCTGTTACGTAAACAGCTTAATGGATTAATGGCAAGGCAGAATAGCAATGGTGACAGAGAGTCACCCTGGACTATCCCCCTTTGAATTTTTATCCCTGGGATGATAATCTGTCCTTTATCATGGCTTAATTGCAAAGTGGCCTGCCATTGTTTCATGGTCACTGTAATGTAGTCAATCAATGTAGGGTGTATCTTATACATTTTTAAGAACTCTTTTATCCTTGAATGTGGGATACTATGAAATACTTTTTTGTAGTCAATCCATACCATACATAGATTCTTCCCCTTTTTACAGTTCTCCACTATAACTTTATTTAATAACAAATGATCATTCATTTCATATGACTGTCATTTATTGCCCTTTTGCTCTACTGCCATTATTGAGTTTTCTTCTAAATGACTATAAACTCTGTTGGCGTCAATTCCCATGTATAGTTTATACATTGTCGGAAGGCAGGTTATTGGTCTATAATTCTTAGGGTAGCTTGCAGGTTCACACTCAAGTAAGAGCATTGTTTTGCCTGTTGTTAGCCACTGTGGTGTCTGTTTAGGGTGTGCATATAAATAGTTTTTACTCATGGCTAAACCCTCATGCAAAGATGTTAATACTTTTAACCAAATGTTAGGTATTGCATCTGGTCCTGGGGTCTTCCAGTTATAAGCTTTTCTTAACTTTGTTTCAATCTTTCTGGTTGTTACTTCATCCCATTTCATATCCTGTACCTTTAAACTTCTTATTTTTTCTTTTACTACTTCTATCCATTCAGCATCTTTGTTATGTTCCACAGGATCTTCAAAGATACTTCTCGAAAATGTATCTACTTCCTCTTTTTTTGGCGGTCTTCCAATTCTCTATAAAACTTTTTTGGGTCACCAATAAATCGTTTATTTTGTACTTTTACATTTTTATCTGTGTATCTTCTAAGTTTTTCTGCCTGTGCTGAAATTTTTAGTTTGTTATTCATAATAGTGCATGATAGATTCTGATCTGTTCTAAAACTGTGCATTGCTTAATCACATCTTTCTTAGTCTTTTTGTTGATCGATTCCCTCTTCTATAATCTTATAGCAATGACACTTCTTGTCTTAATTGCTTTATAGTTTTCTCTATTCGATACTTCCATGATGGTATTCGATTTCTCCCCTTCTTTTTCCTCACTGCCCTGTATTCTTATGGTATAACTTTATCAGTTATTAATTTAGCAGCACAGTAATATATCCTGTTTACTTCTATTATATCACATGGATCTCTGTTGACAGTCCTAATTACTGCAGTCATTTGTTTTATCAGACTTCTTACTTTTTGGGTTTTATTGACCTTCTGCAGTCTATTTCTCTCATTGATCTTGATATATCTATCCATGTCCATTAAATCAAGCAACTCATCTCTTAGCTTATTTTCTTTCAAACTGAGGGCACATCCCTTGTTTTCCATTTCCTATGGGCATTCTATAGAAAGTTCTATAACATCTTCCTGTGGCACCTTCACTTCAGTCTTATCCTGTGTGATTTGTTGCTTTGTCATATGGGAAGTCACTGGCCTATCACTCCTCATCATTAACTGCATCAGAGTTTCCACAGTTTCCTGTTCCTTTCCTTGCTGTTTAGCTTCAAGTGAACATTTAAACTGGTTTCCTGTGGAAGGCTCCAAAATATCTTGATATGGCACCTGATAAAATACACAAATAAAAAGGGAATTGCTTCCTGTTCCACTGGTTTTCCCTTAATTTGGCTATCTATTGCTTTATCCTGTTGTGGTGCTTGCTGTATTGGATTTTCTACACTGAATCCTTCTCTTTGCAGGTGCTCCATAACCTCAATTTCTATTTTTTTACTTCTCCATTACTAATCTCTTTTTTAATGTTTCCTCTTAATCTTATTTTTTTTGTATTGTAAAATTTTCCATATCCAGATTCCTTTGCCTGTATTTCTCTTCAAATATCTTTGGTGCTGCTCTTTTTGTACTGGTTAATTTAGCTTTTTCCTTTGCATAATCATTACACCATACTAAATCCCGTTTTCTTTCCCATGCCCATATTTCTTCTTCAGATGTCTCCTGATCTTCTTACTTTTCCTTATTCTAGGGACTCACTCCATCACATTTTTTTTCAAACACATTTGAATGAATTCCATAGTATTTATACATAACATCTTAAATAACTATGTACACTATTTACATTACCCTGACACTATAACAGATCTTAATGTATACAGTTACTTTATAAGTATGTCCAATCCATTATCAGAGTGTCTGATCAATTATTGTATAGTGTCAATGAATGATAAGACTTTTCCCCAAGGGTTGTTGATAATTGGCTTTGGATAAATTCTTAGTTCTTTGATTTTAATTTCCAATAATGCTGTGGTCTTCAGTAGGCTGTAGAAGTCTTCCAAAGTTGGTATTGTGTTTGTATTCCATATTCTTGTTATAGATTAGGTTCATAGATTAGGTTAGGTTCATAGATTAGTACTAGGCTAATTGCCCTTGCAAGCCATTTTAAGCCTAGCCAATTATCCCCTGTGAGATTCAAACCCTATACCTTGTGTTTGCAAGGGAAACACCTTAACCATTAGGCCACCCTCCCAACCAAGTTGTACACTTCTTTGAAATTACAAGTATACTAGATGCATGTTTTACCTATTCAAATGAGGACCTTCATTCACATTTAATAATACAAGAGCTGTAGTTAAATAAAATTATTTATTAAATAAAGCTTGTAGAAAGTTATTAATACCATTCCAAAATGGCTTAATTTTAAAGCAATCAAAGAAAATGTGGTTCCAATCTGCATTGTGTACTTGCTCACATCTCCAACATATTCCTTTTATGGAAGAACTAATTTTACTGATTCTGTCTGCAGATAAGAATGTTCTGTGCAAGCATTTCCAATTAAACACTTTCCAGTATTGTGTAAAGGATTTATATTTTATCGATAATAAGATATTTATTTTAATATATTCAGTTAACTTTATTGAGTGTCCTTTTGTTATATATTTCCAGTATGAGGTTTTGGGTGTTGTTTTATAGTTTATCAATATTTTGTAAAATTTTGAAATACTGTTTCCCATGTCAAAGTCATTGTATATGATTTCCAATATGTATTTTGTAAATTTAGGCATTTCTTTAAATGAAGAATTGTTAATTATTCTACTTAAATCTTGTGAATATGACAGGATACTCTGTAAAGTTAGCCAGTCTTGTTGTGGAATTTTGTATGTTGTTTTTATTACCTGCACACCTAAAACATTAAGTTCTTTGATACATTGGAGCCAATAAACAAGTCCTTTCTGTTCCCAGGAATTAATAATTTCTCTATATGTTTTATGTGGAAAGTTCTTTGTGACTATAAATAGTGTTAAAAAATCAAACCAGATTTTTAAATCTATATTTGCATTAATAATTTTTATAAATGAGTCAATGTAATCATTAATCATACCAGTTTTAGTGGGTTTAGTTATATCGCATACTAATACATAATATGTGCCATGGCAAATTGTTATTATCTATTTTAATTTTTTTTTGTAAATCAAATTAATTTATTGATATTACAGTTAGTAATTCTTTCCAGTTTGCAGAGTAATTTGGACTTATCCAATCTGAGGTTGTTTTAGATATTGATGCTTTTACATATGTTTCTATGTCTGGAAAGTTTAATCCTCCTTGTCTTCAGGGTCTATATTAGATCACTGAACGCTTAAAAAAAAGAACAGTGATTAATCGACCCTATGTAAGTAATAACTTACAATTTCAAACTGTCAGAATAGTGATTTTTTTTTCCAAGGGAAAAACATCACTGTTACAAAAAAAAATGTAAACATTACATTAAGTGGAAGGCTTCACCCCCACACCCTTCTACTTCAATATACCAACTCTGAGACCACACTACAATGCCAAAAAAAGCAAAATAATGAAGCGGCCAAGCAAATTCTTTCCCAGGGAAAGAATTTGCTTGAAAGCCACTTCAATATTTTGTTGTTTCAGGCTTTTGAGTTCGACCAAGAAGCATTTGAAAGAATGCATTTTCGATCTTCTAATAGGGAACCTTGTTTCCATGGTCTGGTATGATGTATTAAAGCTATTCTGTTTCATTTGTGAGACTCAAACCCTGCACCTTGTGTTGCAAGCACCTTAACCATTAGGCCACCCTCCCATCCCCGTTTCTTTTGGGAAGCCATAAAAATTTGATTAGGCATTAATTTATTTTTTTAAGTATATTCCTTTCTGGTAACAGTTGTATTGCCAAGGCTATATATATTATATTGGGCAGTAAAACCATTTTTATTAACTGTAGTCTATCTTCAAATGTTAATATTATTTTGTTCCATTTTTCCACAGAGATTTTAATTGTATTGGTGATATTATTGTAGTTTTTTTAGACTAATTCATTATTATTCTTGCATAACTCAGTTCCTAGATATTTTAAGGTAGATTCTTGTTTCCCTATGATGTGATCCCCCTTAGTCTGCAGTTTTTTTTTAAATTTAAAAATAAAAATTTTGATTTTGATTTATTGGAGTCCTGAAGTCATGTGAAATTTGTCAATTAATATATCTAATTCTTCTAATGTCTCTTTTATATTAGATGGTGTTAGTAATATGTCATCAGCAAATAGCATTTCTTTAGAATTGTATTGTTCATAAACATCTATTCCTTTGATTTTTATATTGTTACAAATTGAATCTGCCAATATTTCAATAGCCAGAGCAAAATAGAATCAGTGACATAGGACATCCTTGTTTAGTGCCTTTTGTTATATGTATAGATTCAGAGGTAAAAGGACCTAACTTGACACGCTAAATTATTTGTATATGTATTCTTTAGGAGATGGACAAAGGGTGCAGGAAATTCAAATAGCATTAGGATTTTGAATAAATAGTCCCAATTTAGGGAATCGAAGGCTTTCTCTATATCTAAGCCAATCATGAGTGTTTTTTTTCTTTATTAACATAATCTGTAAGATAAATTATCCTTTTAATATTGTCATGTGTATGTCTATGATATATAAGTCCAGTTTGATCATTAGTTATTGTTTTGGATAGTGGTGTTTTCATTATTTTAGTTAATATTGTCATAAATATCTTATAGTCATTATTTAATAATGATATGTCTATATGAGGTACAGAGGTTTGGGGATTTGTTTTCCTTTAGGATTGGTGTGATTAAGGAATATCTCCAAGAGGGTGGTATTAAAGCTTGTGACTGAATTTCTAATAGTGTTTTATGGAAGAGGGATAGTATCTTTGAAGGAAAAAGTTTATATATTTTCATAATTATGCCATCTACACCTGGAGTTTTATTATTTTTACCCTCTTTTAGTGTATCTGTAATTTCTTTGTAGGATATGGGTGCTTGCTGATCTAGTTTTAATTTTTCTGGTATTTTTTTATATTAGAATATTTTTCATCTAGATTTAATTGATCGATATGTATATTTTCTTTTTTGAAGTGTTTCATATGGTGATTTCTATAGGCATCAAGAATGTCACCTATATCCGAGACATTTTCCCCTTTCTTTTCACGGAAGATATTTTTAATGTTATTAGCTTTTGATTGTATTTTGATTCTTGTGGATAAATTATGTAGATAATTGGGAGAAGTGGCCAAGGTATTAATTTTTAGTTTTTCTAAAGCCAAACTAGTTTTATGTGTTAGAATTTTGTTGTATTTATTGTTTAATACTTCTACTTTCTTTTTCATCTCCAAATGATTTTGATTTTTTTCAGCTCCTAAATTGGCCCTAGGCATGAGTGCGTGCATGTGTGTGCCTTCTGTGGAAGGTTGGGTGCTGGGCTGGCAACTTGACACCGTAAAACTCCACTGCCAATTATGAGTGGACGGTGATCCACTGTGGTGACCTCTAACAGGAAAAAGCTGAAAGAAGAAGAAGACTGACAAAAGTTTGGATTGTAGATCTAATAATTCAGAATCCCTTTCTCTGAATTTTTTTATACCAAGTTAGGGTTTTACCATATATGTAAGCTTTTAATGAGTCCCATATCATTATTTTATTTATCTCTGTGGCGTAATTAATATCTAAGAAGAACTGTAATTCAGATAATAACCAGGGTTTGAACTCTTTAATTTTAGTTATATATGCTGTAATTCTGCAGTTAAAGATTAATGGTTCGTACCCATTTTGAAGTTTTAGTATCATTGAATTGTGGTCTGAAAAGGGGCAGGAAGTGATTGAGAAATTAATGATTTTAGAGTGCAAGTCATGGGCAGCAAATATTTTACCTATTCTGCTTTGGGTACCAAATCTGTGATCTTGATGGGAAGACAACAAATATTTATCTTTTTTAAATTTGAAAGTATCTGCAAGATGAAACGATTCTACCCACTTGTTTAAAGCTTTTGATGCAGGAGATGTATGCAGCAGTCTTGTAGTTTTGTTTTAGGTCTTGTAGTTTTAGGTGTTGCAGGTCTTGTAGTTTTGTAGTTTCAGAAATATCAAATATACTGTTAAAATCTCCTCCTAATATTAAGTTGCTTTTATAATTGTTGGAAATGAAATCCTGGAACCAGTATAGATTGGCTAGGGTCCATATTCTGTTATTATATTTAACTATTACTTATGCCTGGGAACCAGTATAGATTGGCTAGGGTCCATATTCTCTTATTATATTTAACTATTACTAATGTCATAAGGCCTTCTTTATCTTATAGGTTCATAGATTCATAGGTTGATACTAAGCTATCTGCCTTAGGGCATTTATATGCCTAGCCAGAGTGTGTTTGGCTTTCGCCACCCTTTTAGATCAGTTGACTGTGCCTCTGTATAGTAGGTCACAGAAGATAGCCCTTTTAAGGTTAGTTTACTGTGCCTCTGTCCAGTAGGGACACAGAAGAGATCCCAGAGGTAAGCCTATGGTCTCCCATCCACTCGTCAAGATTTCTCTTAAAGAGGGTCATTGAGGGGCTCTGCCTAACGTGGATTGGGATTTTATTCCAGAGTGAGGGGAGCCTCTGGGATATGAATCTGCCCCTCCAGCATGTCCTATTTATTTCTGTGCTGAGGTTTAAGTCCCTGGAGCATGTAGCTCTAAGGGATTTGGATTTCCTGAGGTGGAGCATGTCCGTTAATTCTGGTTTGGATATGGCTTTATACATCAGGCACAGATCGCCTCTGAGTAGGCAGTAAGCAAATGAGTAGAGCTGGAGTTTCTTTAGCCTAACTGCGTAGGGCATCTGCTTGAGTCCCTTGATCCTCTTGGTGAAGTACTTTTGGGGTCTTTCCAGTTGCTGCAGGTGTCTGGTAAGGTACATCCCAAATGGGGCATTGTATTCAATTATGGGCCTGATGAGTGATGAGTAGAGGGGCACAATGACCTCTCTTGATCTAGATGTGAACCCTTTCGTGATAAGGTGGGCTATATAGAAGGTCTTTCTAACCACTTTGGCAACATGATTGTCAAAGGAGAGATTGCTATCTACTTGGGTCCCCAAATCCCTAATTACTTCTTCTGTACTTAATGGATTACCACCTATATGGTAATTTGTGGGCACTTTGTTTTTCCCAAAGGGGATGACTATGCACTTTTTGGCATTTAGCTTTAGGCCATGGCTCTGGCACCAGTTATCCGTCTCTGTGAGACCCTTTTGGAGGATGCTTGTGTCAGTCGGCAAGTCGATTATGGCACCAGTTTGCAACAAGAGAGGTCCCAGGACTGAGCCTTGTAGGATGCCACTTGTAACTGGTTTAGAGTCTGACATGGCACCTGCAATTCTGACCATGTGGGTTCTATCCCTGAGCCAGTTTGCAACCCATCTTGTGACATAGGGGTTGATATTTAAGCTGGTGAGCTTATTTATGATTCCTGAGTGGGGTATTGTGTTGAAGGCTTTTGCGAGGTCCAGGTAGGCTGTGTGGACTACCTTCCCTTCATCTATGGCCTTGGTGACTGTTTCAAAGAAGTTGACCAGGTTCAAGAGGCAAGATCTGCCCTTAACAAAGCCGAATTGGGTAGGATTCAGTGTTTGGAGGTTCCCAATGTCTTTGTTTATGAGTTCCATGATGATACGCTCCATAGCTTTGCAGATCAGGCTAGTCAGGCTTATAGGGCGATAGTTTCCAAGGTCTGTTGTGGCACCACCTTTGTGGAGTGGGACCACTGTTGCTGTACACCATTCCTTGGGTACATATCCTGTAGTAAGGCTGAGATTGAACAGTGACTTTATGTGAGGGTTCAGTTCTTCTTGGAGCTCATGTAAGATGCATCCCAGGACACCGTCCTGTCCCATTGATGCTGTGTTTTTTGCTTTAGAGAGGGCAGCTCTCACCTGTGCATCTGTGATGTCAGGGAGGTTATGCTCTGTTGGGATAGACATTTGCTCTTTTGGGGGGGGAGGGGGGAGAAGTTTGCACTAAACCTGTCTGCCAGGATGTTGGCAATGTCTGTGGGTTCAGTGTATTTTTTGTCATTTTGCACTAACTCAGAGCATATCTGGGAGTTGCCACCCAGGTTCCTGACATAACTAAAGAAGGCCTTGTGATTATCTTTATCGTCTTGTGCAATTTTTCTTTCAAAGCTGGCCTTAGATAATTTTATGAGGGATCGTAGTTTCTTGCTAGTACTGATCAGAGATGCCTTCCCTTTTTGGGATTTTGCTCTATCATGTAGTAGCTTCCTCCTTCTGTTGTATAGCTTATTTATGGCTGGGGTCCACCAGACAGGTCTCCTGCCTTTGGAGGAGTGAGTCTTGGTTTTATTTGGGATAGCACAATCCATGCATTACTGTAGGTGTCCATGGAATGCGTTTGCAAAGGATTCTGCAGTTTGGGCCGTATTTTCCACTGGCCTGGGGGCTTTGAAGGATTCCACCTCAGTTTTGAGAAGTGTGAAGTTTGCTTTTGAGAAGTTATTCACTGTGGTTTCCTTGGCTGGGGGTGGGGACGGGATATGGATGTCCAGTGAGATTAATTTAAGGTGAGATCTTACCAATGAGGGGTATACCTCTGGTATGGAACATAGAGTCCCCATGTTGGTGATGATCAGGTCGAATATGTTTTCCCCTCTTGTGGGAGTGGTGACCAGTTGTTCCATAGCATTTGAGTTTATAAATTCTAGGAAGCATTGGGCGAGGGTGTTGGGGCTTGAGTAGTGCTCCCAGTTTATGTTTGGGTAGTTGAAGTCACCCAATATGATGGTGTTTGGAGAGACCTTCATATTCTCCAATGTTCTCAGGAAAGCTGAGTGGGGTTCCTGAGTTTGGGAGAGTGGTCTGTACCAGGCTACAAACTGAAAGGCAATTTTGCCCACTGTTGCACATGGATGGTCTCCAATGCTTCGTGCAGTGCCACTAACCTGGAGGTGTGGGTATCTTTGATGAATATGGATACTCTCCCTCCTTTTGTGGTTCGGTCCGAGTTTTGGGGCCAAAAGCATGGTATGAGGTATAACCTGGTAGTGCTGGGGTGCTCTCGGGAGCCTTGAACCAGGTTTCTGTTACTGCACAGATATCGATATTCTCCATACTGAGGAGAGACTCGAGTGCATGCATCTTGAGGTTTAGACTTCTGGCATTGAGCAGCATTACCCTTAGTTTCTTTTTCCTTGTGTTGTCTATGGAGGTGGGTTTGTCTTTTGAGCCTTGCCTAAAAAGGCACTATGGGGGTGGCAAGAGCCTTAGCCAGTATTCGAAAGCCCAGGTGTGACAGGTGCAAGCCGCCCTAGCAAAGCAACGTGGCTTGTCAAGCATGTCATTCCAGGCTGACAGACAATGGATTTCCTTTGAATGACACCAATACTTTAGCCAATTGTTAAAATAGATCATTTTGTCTTTATACTGTGGCATCATTCTTGGTGAGGGTAAGATGCTACTCAAGGTCAGGGTCATACCGGCCAGGGGTACATGATCAGAGAGCTCCTCTATGTCTCGCTTCATGTAGTCCAGGGGGGTACGTCTCAGGTCATTCACACCAGCATGGACAATGACGGAGTCATATTTGTACTTGCTTTGGAGTGACCTGAGTACTTGTGTTATGTGGCGGATCCTGGCACCCGACAGGCAACTTACAGTGACCTTCTCCTTGTTCAGCCTGGTGAGTGGGACGTCAGTGTGTCTGACAATAGAGTCACGTATTACAAGTGTATTAGGTGTGTTGTTTAGCCTTAAGTGCTGTAACTGTGTGGCACACTGACTTTGTGAACTATGTGATACGTGGGTATTGTTGTGGAGTAGCGGTTGCTTGGATGTCTGCTTTGGAGGTCTCTGCTGCTTGGGAAGATTTTTATTTAGAGCCTCCGAGTATGTTTTTGTATGTTTATGTGTTTGGTTTGCTGTTGCGATAGGTCTGTGTGAAACTGGATTTGTGTTGTGTGTGGTTACCTTCTCCGCCTGACTGACTGTGCCAGTACTGGGTTGAGAGAGCTCAGCCTCCAGTTTGGCTATATAGTTGCATCTCACATATATTTGAGCTTGTTGGGAGGAGGAGAGGGTGGTCTGTGTACATAAGGCAGTTGTAACATTGCCTCAAGATTCCCAGATTCACCAGCTGGACTGGAGAGTAAACCTGAAACTGACTTTTGGACATGCCAAAATAGTATAAGGAACTACTTTTTGACTGATCAAAAAGGACCAATAAGGAGCCAAGTACTTTAAGGGAGTATAAGAGGGTGTAGTGTTTTAGTTTATTAGTGCTTAGTTATAAGATTACTTATACGAGCAACTGCAGGGTTTTATAATGAAAATAGAGTGCTTACTTTGAGATTTAGAACAGTTCTAAGGGAAAAAGTGAAGAGCAGACTTTGTGGAGCCGGGAATAGTTTAAACCCGTTTAAGCGGCGCTGTCCGATGCTGCTCTATTCGCAAAATCGTGCAAAACTGCACAGATGCGGGTTTTAAAGCAGGGAAACTGAGAGAGATAGGAATTGACCCAAAACAGCCAATAAGCTACTAGTTTCAGGGCTGAGACCACTCCTCCACGGACAGATAGGCTGCTCAAAGCTCCCCACTCTCACTGGTGAACAGAGAAGCTTCCTCCTATCCAAGTAAGGATATGGGCAACACAGGAAACTATACCACAGTCCAGAATTCAGCAAAACCTGAAATCTGGACTAATCTATTTCAGCAAAGGCGGGAAAAGAGAATATTTTTTTTTGTTTGTTTTTTTCAGGAAACAGCATAAAAACACACAGAAGGTACTGTAAATGCTATAAACAGGCTAGCGCACTTTAGTGTGTAGCCTACAACAGTTATACAATACAAAAATGACTTAAATTGATATAAAACAAGTGCAAAAACTGTAAAAAGCAGAAGGCAAATGCAATTTAAACTTTTAAAGCACAGATCAGTTAGAAATTCACTTTTTAGGTGGGAAAAGGAAGTCGGAGCAAAAAACGGAGAAACAATGCTTAAATCTGGAAAAGTCTCTCTGTTGCCTGTATCACTCTGCAGGACACCACAAGGAGCTGTGCAGAGTTGTATATTGGCGCAACACCATGCAAATACGGGTTTTAAAGCAGGGAAACTGAAAGAGATAGGAAGTGACCCAAAACGGCCAATAAGCTACTAGTTTCAGGGCTGAGACCACTCCTCCAGGGACAGATAGGCTGCTCAAAGCTCCCCACTCTCACTGGTGAACAGAGAAGCTTCCTCCTATCCAAGTAAGGATATGGGCAACACAGGAAACTATACCATAGTCCAGAATTCAGCAAAACCTGAAATCTGGACTAATCTAGTTCAGCAAAGGTGGGAAAATAGAATTTTTTTTGTTTTTTTCCAGGAAACAGCAGAAAAACACACACAGAAAACACTGTAAATGCTATAAACAGGCTAGCGCACTTTAGTGTGTAGCCTACAACAGTTATACTATACAAAAACGACTTAAATTGATATAAAACAAGTGCAACAACTGTAAAAAGCAGAAGGCCAATGCAATTTAAACGTTTTAAAGCACAGATCAGTTAGAAATCTGCTTTTTAGGTGGGAAAAGGCAGTCGGAGCAAAAAAACAGAGAAAAAATACTTAAATCTGGAAAAGTCTGTCTTGGGTCTTTCTGTTGCCTGTATCACTCTGCAGGACACCACGAGGAGCTGTGCGAAGGTGTATACAATAACAAACTTTTTAAATCACAAATTCGCTAAAAAAACTGGTGTTTTAGGTGGAATTAGTTAAGACAGCAAGAAAAGCAGAAAAGTGATACTTAATCACTCCAGAGTCACTCTTTTGTCTCTCTGCTGCTGTAGACTCTGCAGAACACCTGGAAGGCACTTGCTGAGTGGAATACAAGTGTAAAAACTGTGCAAATTAGGTTTTTATAGCAGGGAAGTGAAAGAGATAGAAATTAGCTCAAAATGGCCAATAAACTACTAACTTCTGTGCTCAAACCACTCCTCCAGGAACAGATAGGCTGCTCAAAGCTCCCCTCTCTCACAGGTGAACAGAGAAACTTCCTTCTATCCAAGTAAGGTAATGGCAACACAGTAACTTGTAACACAGCCCTGGATTCAGCAATAACCTGAAAACTGGACTATACTAGTTCAGAAAGGGGGGAAACAAGTAGATAATAATTTTCTTTTCAGGAAATAGAGCAGATACAATCAAAATTAGCCCACAAAGGCCAATAAACTACTAACTTCTGGGCTGAAACCACTCCTCCAGGGACGGATAGCCTGCTCAAAGCTCCCCTCTCTTACAGGTGAACAGAGAAACTTCCTTCTATCCAAGTAAGGTATGGCAACACAGAAACTTGTAACACAGCCATGGATCCAGCAATAACATGAAAACTGGACTATACTAGTTCAGAAAGGCAAGAAACAGGTATATATATATTTTCCAGAAAATAGAGCAGATACAATCAAAACAACACTTTACCCAATTAACCAGTTAAAAAGCTTAAAACTGAGCCCTGTTCCAACAATCTTCAATCAGGCAAGTTCTAACTGCACCGTCCTGCCACTAGGGTACAGAGAAACCTTCTCCAAAAAACAAGTTATACAAGCAAAGCTAGATCCAGTCGGCCTGAATCCAGACTATGCTACAGCAAACAAGGCGTACTGATTTCAGAAAGAAACAGTTCAAGTAAGCATGCGCAATAAGCCTTTAACCAGAAATTCCCAGCTCAGAAGGGCAGAATCTAGCCTCTCCTACCACAAGAGTGCAGACCACAAACCTTCTTAATGTAAAATAACCGGCCTGAAGCCCAAGTTCTTGACCCAGAACTAATACACTTTTAGAATAACAGACACTGAGCCTACAATCAGCAGTTCCCAATTTAGAAGGATATATGCTACCCGTCCTGCCACAACAGTGCAGACCACAAACCTTCTTAATGTAAAACAACTGGTTTGAAGCCCAAGTGCTTAAACCAAGGGCCTTAGAATAACAGTTACAGTTTAATCAGGCTACTAACAAGCAGTAATAAAGGCAGCAGCATAAATTCAATTGAGTACTTTTAAGAAGAGGCAAAAGCAAAATAAGGTAAAAAAGTAGGAAGAAACACACATACAGTAAGGCAGATGAAGTGCAAAAATTTTCTTTTTGAGATGGAGGGAACAGAGCAGATTAAGATACTATAGGGGAATTCCCTTCCCAAGTGCTCTCTCTGTACACCGCAGAGGAGATGGGACTAGTAGGAGTATCCAAAATCAAAATATGACCTCACTGTACTCAGTTGAGTGAGAAAATGAGATGGGTCCAGGAGGAGTGTGCAAAAAGAGATTTACAGCAGGGGTGGGCAATTCCAAAGCCACCAAGATTAACACCACAACTAGAACAGGGAGGGGGTGGGGAACTAACTGCAGAGAGACAGAGACACAATATTTAGTGAATCAAAGACACACAATATTTACTGACTCAAATCTTAAATAAGTGCAGAGAAAATATACTTAAATCAGCTTGTGTCCAGTTGATATATGCAGACAAGTCTCAGTAGCCAGCAACTCGATTTAAAATGATTACTAGAAATGTAACCAACACAGATTTTAATGCTAGCAGAAACCCTGAAGCTAAGTAGCACTAACAAAGGAATTTCAAAGTAGTCTAACAACTCTCAATTAGCTCAGATAACTGCAGAGACAGAGACACAATATTTAGTGAATCAAAGACACAATATTTACTGACTCAAATCTTAAATAAGTGCAGAGAAAATATACTTAAATCAGCTTGTGTCCAGTTGATATATGCAGACTAGTCTCAGTAGCCAGCAACTCGATTTAAAATCTTCATACTTATAAATGATTTCTGGGTTAATCACATTTGTTTTCCATAAAGTTGTTACGCTTTTTGACTTTGTCTTATAAGCAGATTGCGCCAATATCATATATCCCTTAGGATTCCATTTGTAATTGTCATTTGTTTTGAAATGAGTTTCTTGAAAGAAGACAATTTGTGCTTTATTCAGTTTTAAATATTTCAGTAGATTTGATTTCTTGCAAGGATTGATTAAGCCATTGGTATTTAAAGATAACAAAGTTAAATCCATCTTAGGTTATTTAGACTATGTATTTTTTGTTTTATTGTGACTATTAAACATTTTCCTCTGGTAACTATAAAGTATATGTTTGAGTTTTTAAAGGAAATTATCAGTTTTATACTTTGAGTGTTTACCAATAAAGTAATGTTTTGGTCAGGCATACTAAAAATGTTTTTTTGTGAAATAAATTTAAATTAATAAATGTTAACAAAACTAAGATCAGCACTAGCCATGGAATGAAAATCATTCCTAATCTGATGGATAAACCTAAGTCTATCATATTATCACTCATACTTTGACAATCCAGAACATCTGAGCTCCATAAATTGATTTATATGGAGGATATTTGTAACGGGAATAAGCAATATTTATATTATTTTGAACAGATATAGTGCTATTGTAGATTAGGCAGCATTCTAATACAGTATAAATGTCTACTTATTGTAAAAACAATTAATATTTACATGAAAGATAGATGACAAGCAATTCAATCATAGTAAAGTAGGATGTATCATATATAAAACCTCAGTAGAAGATAATGGCACACCATTATTTAACATATTCACCCTTATTGATGAAGGCTCTCAAAACTTATTACTTAATATAAATAGATGGTAATAATATTGATACTTAATGTTTATAATACAGTGTATTTTACTGAATCCATCAGAAGTTATATTTCACTGTTTGCCAGCATTTAAGTAATCACGTTGTTGCTAACATACTTAAAGCATCAAGTTTGTTTTATTTGAACATTGATGAAAGTTAGTTTATTTTAATTATCAGTGCATCCTACTTCCCCGCATTTCCTACACATAAGGATTTTCATATCTGTCATTTCTTATTATAAAATGAGTGAAATTATAGGTTAAAAACAACAAATTCACTTATTGTGATTAATGATTACAAGTTCTTCCATATTCATAAATTGCCATTTTATGGCATATACTGAAAGTTTTTAGATTTAAATGGCAACATTTTATTTTGTATAATCACAAAGGTTAAACTGATTGATTATTGCCAATTTAATATGATTTGTTCAGAATGTGATTGTAACATTCTGTAATATTCCTAGTTAAGGCTTCTATTGTTTCCCTTAAACAACGTTGTCAGTTTGATGTCATGTATAAAACATTAGTTATTTTGGTAACAGCTTAAGTATTATGTATGGTGAAGATGGGTTACAAAACCACAATTCAAGTTAAAACAATTATATGACTTGTTATGCACATTTACTTATATGAGAAAATCATCATGCTTCTCCGTGATGTTCAGTATTGTGTTTGTCATTTATGACACATTAAAACAGTAGTGTTATTATACACAAGCTCATCTTATTAAACTGAGTGTCTGTTGTCAATTTACTACTATTTGTTCAGAATATGATTGTTACATTCTGTGACATTTCAAGTTCAGGCTTCTATTGTTTCTCTTGAACAACTTTGTCAGTTTGATGTCATGTATAAAACATTAGTTACCTTGGTAACTGCTTAAGTATTATATATGGTCAAGATGGGGTACCAAAACTATAATTCAAGTTAAAGGAATTACATGACTCGATGTCCTTCATGGATGCATCTGCAGTCATAACAGCTGGGTTGTCCTGTCGTCAGGCAGCCCTTCAGTCGGCCGGATTCCAAAGTCCGGGTCCGGCTTCGGCTGATGTCGCACTTCACCCGACGTCATCTCTGTTGGTCTTCGGGTATAAAAGCATCAGCCGACGCCATTTTCCTCAGTCTTTCTTGCGCGTGGCGCCAAGCAGAAGCTGTTCGCAAGTGCCGGTCGGTCGGATCCAGAGATTATTTCTACATACTACTTTGAAGACTTCTAAAGCTAAGTACCCGTTGGGGACTCTTTCTTGCCTCAGCCGATGTCAGAAAAAGTTAATAATTGTTTAACCTGTGGGAAACAAATACCTCATAAAGATTTCCACTCTTACTGTCTGCCTTGTTTAGGCCCAGCCCACGACGTAGCAGCCTGTTCGCCTGTGCTTCCTTCAACCGACGAAGGCGTCGGTCGGAGTTTGCAGAACAGTTTTGGTTCTGATTTTGCGTACATCATGTCGTCGGATCCTCCGACTACACTTTCTGCCAAAAGCAAAGATAAAGACCGACACTCGCGGTCCGGTTTCGGCGAAACCATGCTTAAACAAACGCGAGTGTCTCGGTTTGGCGAAACCGAAAACTGATCAAAGTACAGCTGAATCTATCTCTACAGCTGAGGCCCCTGCTACAACTCTTGAACCAACCTCAGAAGTTTTATCCACTACGGCGGCTGCCAATGACTTATCAGACACCATTCCCTTGGATGTCTCTACCCCAGCACGTGGTGCTGCTAGGCCTCCAGCAGCCATGTCCATTAAGGCCTTCGCCAGGGCTAAAGCAGCCAAGACTTCTAAAACAGTGCCTGTTAAACCCCCCTCTACCAGGCCCTCTTCTAGTAATCAAATGCTTACTTTGGCAGAAGATTTAATTACATTAATTAGAGGATCTCAATCTCACCCAGACAGGGCCTCTCAGCCCCCAGAGAAGAGACCTAGGGCAGAGCCCCCTGAGCCAGTGTCCTCTGATGATTCGGCTGATGAATCAGACATAACTGACCAGCCAGAGGCCCCTTTCTCCAATTTTGAAGATTCTGATGCTGAAGAATCTATTCCAGCTGCTTCTCCTCCAGAAGAATTCTCCTTTGGGGAAACCTTACATGCCATGCGAGAGCATTTCCAATGGCAGCAACAAGATTTTCAGATTCCAGAAAAGACTTAGAACCTTTCTCGCCTTCCACAGCACAGGCCCTTAGCTATACCTCCTGTTGTATCTGTGGTAGATGATGCTTGCAATGATGTCTGCTCTGCTCCAGATTGATTGCCCCAGCCCCTGCCAAACCAGACAGATTTT
The DNA here is from genome assembly GCF_019279795.1 of Protopterus annectens. Lineage (NCBI taxonomy): Eukaryota > Metazoa > Chordata > Ceratodontiformes > Protopteridae > Protopterus > Protopterus annectens. The sequence continues at coordinate 792,039,916 of NC_056725.1, forward strand.
ACAGGGTGCCAGATACTCATCACCACCTTTACAAGGCCCCTCTTGCAGACCCGAATCTATATCCCAGGGTCCCAAGGCAGTAGCGACCATAGCTAAAAACCCTATTCCTTCTGAAAGGGAAGCAAGGTCATTAGACAGATGGGGTAAAAGGTTTACACTTCAGCTACTCTCTCAGCTAGAGCTTTAAACTGTCAATTTCACATGATACAATACCAAGAGTTTATGCTTGATCAGTTAACTAAAAAGCTAACCACTGATGAATCTCTTGACAAAATATGTATTAGAGATGGTAAATAACATACAACAGGTTAGTAACCATTCCTTAAAATGTGGCTATGATGCACTGGAGGCTTCATTTAGATCAGCCATGACTGGCACAGTGATAAGAAGACATGCATGGCTAAAGGAGCAACCTCTACCGGATCATGTTAAAGCTAAGTTGCTAGATGCTCCTATGGATAAGACAAGTTTGTTTGGTACACCTGCACAGCAGGTTATAAAGAAAATGGAAGAAAAAGCAAAATTAGTTCAAACGGTTAAAGATTTCCTGCAGGTTCAACCCCAAGGTTTAGCAGGAACTGGCCTGCCAAAAATTGGTCCTTTCCTGACTCCACAACATTTCAAAGGCAGGAATAGACGTTCCAGAGGCAGAAACCAATCTAGAGGTGGTGCCTACAGAGGACGACAGTGGCAAGGTAACAACAGAGGCTCAGACACAACCACTGCCACTACAACAGCACAGCCACAGTGACTTAATCCTAAATCCGCCTACCAGGGAACAAATAGCAGCTCCTCTAGGCGGAAAGTTAACCTTATTTTCAAAGAACTGGCACCACATAACAAAAGACAAGTGGATTTTACAAACCATAGATCAAGGTTACCGATTCCACTTCCACACTTTACCAGTCAAAAGAGGAATGCCAAATCTACCTCCAAATCAAAAGCAGAAGCTCTACAACAGATAATGGAGTTAGCAAACATGAGAGCTGTGGAAAAGTACCAACAGCAGAGCAAGGAAAGGGTTCTACTCCAGACTATTCCTAGTTCCAAGAAAGGAAAAAGTTGGAGACCAATTCTCGACCTGTCCACCTTAAATACATACATCATTGTACCAAAATTCAAAATGCTGACCCTACAGCAACTTCTTCCCATGCTGGGCAAGGAGTGTTGGCTGGTAACTCTAGATCTCAAGGAGGCATACCTGCACGTCCCTATTCGACCAATCTGCAGAAGATACCTCAGATTTCTTGCAGGATCAGAGCACTATCAATTCTCAGCATTGCCTTTTGGCTTATCTACTGCCCAGAGTATTCACAAAATGCCTGGCATCAGTAATCCATTGCAGACTACAGGAATTCAAATTTACCCATACCTGGACGACTGCCTACTACAAGGGACAACAAAAGCAAGTTGACAACAGATTTACAAAGGGTCATTTACTTGCTACAAGCACTGGGATACACAGTCAATTTACAAAAGTCAAGGCTGATACCATCCCAAACAAGGACATTCTTGGGAGCGGAATTGGACACAGTAAGACAAATGGCATTCCTAACTACAGAAAAACAAAACGAACTCCCTCTTTACTTCTTGGCACTAACAAAACTGAACAAGTTAACAGCAAGAAAGGTACTGCAGGCCTTGGGCTTCATGGCATCATGCATAATTTTGGTCCCATTTGCCAGACTTCATATGAGAAAACTACAGTGGTACCTAAGGAATTTATGGTCCCAGCACAGGCACAGCCTAGAAACAGAAATCCCACTAATTCCATGCATAAAACAGGAGTTCCTATGGTGGGCTCAGGCATGCCAGTCAAACCCAGGCCTTCCCTTTCGCAGAGGTCAAGCAAGCCAGAACATCACAACAGACGCTTCAGACCTAGGATGGGGGGCCCACATGATGGACAAACGCGTGCAAGGATTGTGGACTCAGGATCAACTTCACCTGCACATCAACCTAAAAGAAATGCTGGCAGTAAAACTGGCAATCCAAAAGTTCAGACCATTTCTCAAAGAGGGCCAGTTGATGATAAGGACAGACAACACCACAGTCATGTGGTACATCAACAAACAGGGAGGCACTCATTCGTACCCCCTATGCAGACTGACTTTGGAACTGTGGACCCTGGCACTCAGCTACAACATCCAGCTACAGGCAATATTTGTACCAGGAAAAGAAAATACTCTAGCAGACATATTAAGCAGAACCACATCAGATGCCCACGAATGGCACCTGCACCCGGACATCTTCAAGACCATCACAAAGAAATGGGGAATGACTCAGATAGATCTATTCGCATCACCCCACAATCACCAGCTCAAAAATTCTGCACAAGGACATTCCACCCATTAGCATGGAAAGTGGATTCTCTCCTTCAGCTGGAAAGGCCTAACAGCATATGCATTCCCACCTTTCCCTTGATACACAAAGTATTAATAAAAATCAAGGAGGAACAGCCAAGGATAATCCTGATAGCTCCAAACTGGCCAAGACAACACTGGTACCCACTGCTGAGGAGCATGTCTCGGAACAATATGTGGCCAATACCACTGATGCCTTTGATGCTAACTCAGAACAACTACAGCACCATACATCCAAACCTGAAAACGTTACAACTGACTGCATGGAACATCACATAGCAGCAGCTAATCAAGAACTTTCCCAAAGAGTTAAAGACATTATTCTTGAAGCACAGACCTTCAACAAGAAGGAACTACGCTGGAAAATGGAAAAGGTTTGTCACTTGGAGTTCTGAAAGAGGAAAAGATGTGTCAAACATAGATATGCCTAATATTCTGGAGTACCTGGCCGAACTTCTCTATTCAGGCCTGTCCTACTCCTCCATCAAGATACATGCATCAGCTATTTCAGCAGAATACAGCTTTGATCCACCTGTTTTTTCACACCCTTTGCTCAGACAGTTCCTCAGAGGAATCAAGAATGTAAAACCTCCAAGGAAACCACCATTGCCAACTTGGGACTTAAACTTACTAGAAAAGTTGACACTATCACCCTTTGAACCAGCAGCAACAGCAGACCTACAACACCTGTCTTGGAAAACTGCTTTCCTACTGGCAATTACTTCAGCAAGTAGGGTTTCAGAACTACAGGCCTTAATGGCAGTGCAACCCTTCCTAATCTTCCACCAAGATAGAGTGTCCATGAGGACTAATCCAACCTTTATGCCTAAGGTGGTATCCAGGGTGTCCTTAAACCAGGCAATCCACCTCCCTACCTTCTTTCCCAACCCACAAAACAGAGGGGAAAGAATATTGCATACCTTGGATGTACATAGACAGCTACGCTACTACTTTGACAGAACCAAAAGCAACAGAAACACTGACCAATCTTTTGTAGCCTATGCAACAGGAAGGGAAGGAAGAGCTATTTCCAAACAGACAATCTCCAAATGGATAGGAAATTGCATTTGATTCTGTTACTCCTTCCATGGAAAACCAATTCCACAGAACATAAGACCTCATTCTACAAGGGCAACAGCCACTACCACAGCCTTCTTACGAGGAGTGGCAACCAAAGACATTATTGAGGCGGCTACTTGGACCTCCGTGCATACATTTGCCAAGCATTATAATTTGCCTCTATATTCCAGATCCCGAGCAGGGTTTGCCACTGCTGTACTGCAAGGGATCCTAAACACACCATAATCTTCCTTTATCCTCCTCCCCTAGTTGGCTATGGTATTCTACCCAGCTGTTATGACTGCAGATGCATCCATGAAGGACATAGTACAGTTTTGTACCTACCATAAATGTAGATGTCCGAACTGGATAGCATCTGCAGTCAGGATTACCCTCCCTCCTTCCCCTCTGTGGTACTCCTAGGGTGTTTACCCCTAATAGCTAGCTGGGGGGTCTTTTATGGTGTATTTGTTTGTATATATGTACATACATGCTTATTTTGGTGTTTACCTATACCTTTTTTGGAAATATTGGCATTCTATCCAAAAAATTTTAGCCTTCCAAGAGGGCTTCTGGCATCTGGGGCAAGAAACACTGAGGAAAATGGCGTCGGGTGGTGCTTTATACCAAGACCAACAGAGATGACGTCGGGTGAAGTGCGACATCAGCCGAAGCCGGACCCGGACTTTGGAATCCGGCCGACTGAAGGGCTGCCTGACGACAGGACAACCCAGCTGTTATGACTGCAGATGCTATCCAGTTCGGACATCTACATTTATGGTAGGTACAAAACTGTACTTTATGCATATTTACTTATATAAGAAAATCATCATGCTTCCTCTTGATGTTCAATATAGTGTATGTAATTTATGACAAGTTAAGACTAAGACAGTAGTGTTGTTATACAAAAGCCCATGTTATTAAATCATGTCTTTATTATCTAAATTCAGCAGACTGCTTCATCTTATATGACTATTATATATTTTGTGTCTAGATTTACTAAAATCATACATTACATAACTATTGTGTGTGTGTTTTTTTTGGGGGGGGTTGGCTGTTGCTTAGTTGTTTGAGAGACCACAAGTTGTAATGCTTATTCTTATTAGCTCCTTCCAAAAGTGTTTATACAGCCACTAGACTTTAAATTATGAGTCCCTTCTAGTTTCTTCTTTGTTGTAAGTATATTTCCCTCCTTACATACACACAAATCAGTACTTCAAGCACAGGCAAAAATGCCTATCCAGTTTTTCCAGAATACCATTCGCTAGTTCATGTGGTGTGTTTCCAGGCTGTTCTTAAAATATCCAAGCCAATATTTGTCCTGTTCCATTTTACCAGCCTGTTCCATGCAATGGCCACTCTGCCAGTGAACCATTCAACACACCATCCATTCCCACAGAAGGAAATCTGATGACTCTCTAGCACTTCCCGGCAACCCCAAATGCCCCTGGAATCAGCTAACCCCATATCCCCAACACATTTGAGCAAGCTCACCTCCCAAACTTGCACAAGACCAAGTGCTCTTAGTCTTTCACAATAACTGAGACTTCCACTCTTATGTAAGTCCTTAATGTGTTTGGACCAAATACATTTTAAATATAAAATTGCACTTATTATTTTTTTATCAAGAATCAACTTAATGAGCTAAATGAAGTGTTGGGAGACCATCACTATGTGTACATGTGATTTAAAACAGCCCTTTTATTTTATATGTATATATATATATATATATATATATATATATATTTTTTTTTTAAACCAAAAACTTCATTGCCAAGAATCATCTTGTAGGCTCCTCAAAGCCATTAATCATTATTGTCACTCTGTCTCCATTACCATAGCAACCTGGGAGCAACTGTTTCTGTTATTCTGTCTGTGTACTGCAAACCAGAGGCTCGCGATGCACCTGAAGCAAAGCTACACTTCACTGCAACTTCAAGCCTAAATTCCCTCCCTTTCAGCAAGGCAGCAGCCAGGAAAAGAATGGAGAGCAAACAGATAAAAAAAAATCCCAACAAGCCACCACAACAAGAGATAACACATTCTTCCAGCCTTACCACCTCTCACTCAGCAAATGTATAAACAAACTATTCTCTGCCAAAATATCCCAAATCACAGATGTTCATCGTGCATACAGCTGCAGTAATTACAGATGGGTTCTCTGCCGTCAGGCGGGTCCTCGGTCGGCCGAATTCCAAAGTCTAGGTCCGGCGTTTGTTGTCGCTTTCTTTCCTGACGTCAGTGCGACAGGGGTATATAAGACACAGCCAACGCCATTTTCTTCAGTCTTTTTTGCTGCGCGGTGCCCGAAGCAGAAGCAGTTCGCAAGTGCCAGTCGGCCAGCTCCTGAAATTACAAAAATTTGGAAACCGAAGTCTTCTTTAAAGCTAAGTACCCCGTTGGGGAAACTTTTCTTGCCTCAGACCGATGTCAGACAAAGTTAACAATTGTATTTCTTGTGGGAAGCAAATACCGCATAAGGATTTCCCATCCCTCTGCATACCTTGTTTAGGCCCAGACCACAACGTCTCGGGCTGTCGCTTTTGTGCTACTTTCAATAAACGCACTATTAAGCATCGGGCGGAGTTCACCCAGCACTTTTTTGGTAAAGCTTTTGATTATAAAATGTCATCGGAGACTCCGACTACCGTTTTGTCCAAAAAAAACACAAGGACAAAGACCGACACGCGAGGTCCACGGTCTCCACCGACACCATGCCAAAACCGGCTACACGTGGTCCGGTTCTCAGCGAGGCGCCTACGCAGTCCCTGACTACCGACGACACTTCTCTGGTGGTGTCTTCTGTAACCGAGACCGCAGGTGCCTCGGCCCATACCCACATACCCAGACTACAGCTACTGAAGCCACTGTGAGTGTTGAGCCTCCTAATGTGGACAGGTCCACTTCCACCCATGGTGTCTTTAGACCCTCATCTTCCTTTTCCATAAAAGCCTTTACTAAGTCCAAATCAGCCATGCATCCCAAGAGGCCTGTTGCACAGGGCCCATCTCCAGGCCCCATGCCTAAAAAGCAGATGCTAAAAATGGTTGAGGATTTAATTACTCTTATCAGGGGTTCCCAACCCCCTCCAGACAAGAGACCCAGAGTAGAGGAAGATTCTCCCTCTTCTGACCAGGGCTCCATTATTTCAGAACATTCTGATGAAGAGGAACACTCGTACTCCCCTTTTGAAGATTCTGATGCAGAGCAGTCCATTCCTTCTGTATCTCCCCCAGAGTATTTTTCTTTTGGGGAAACCTTGCATACCTTGAGGGAACACTTCCATTGGGAAGGCCAAGACTTTTCGGATTCCAAGAAAAGACTTAGGGAATTTCTTTTGCTACCTCAGCACAGACCTCTGGCGATACCTCCTGTCTTGGACATACTTGATGATGTTTACTCGGAGGCTTGCCTTAACCCGGATTCCCTGCCTCCTGCCCCAGTCAAGCCTGATAGGTACTACAGAGTTCCTAACTCTCACCAATTTCTTTACAAAAGCCATAATGATGACCCTGAAACCATATCTCAAGGCCCCAAGGGAATGAAGGCCTCTACTGCTAAGAATCCACTACCTTCGAGAGAGTCTAGATCCTTAGAAAGGTGGGGAAAAAAGGTATATACCTCGGCCACCCTAGCCATGAGGGCCTTAAATTGTCAGTTCCATATGCTTAAATATCAGCAGTTTCTGTTATCACAATTAAGGAATAAAATGTCACAACCTGAACAACCAGATTTGAAGGAGTTGCAGGATATGATGCATAGTGCAGAACAAGTGGGTAAGCACACCTTACAATGTGGCTATAATGCTCTAGAGGCCTCAAGTAGAGCTGCGGTTACAGGATCAGTCATTCGTAGGCATGCCTGGCTTAGGGAACAAACCTTGTCTGAACTACTAGATGCTCCTTTACAAAAGGATGTATTATTTGGTACTAATGCTGAGGAGATACTACGGAAAATGGAAGAAAAAGCTAAATCTATGCAAACTGTCAAAGCTTTTCTACAGGTTCAACCACCACGTTTCAGCAGAAATTGGCCTTCAAAAAACTGGTCCTTTCCAGCCACGGACAAGCCCCAAAGAGGTAGATACAGGCGCACAAGGGGCAGAGGACAATCTCAAGGATCATATAGAGGCAGACAATGGCAAACTCCAGCACCAAGAGGTGGCGAAGACAGTGCACAATACAGGAAACAAACCCAATGACTTTCCTCTTTTCATGCCAAGCAAGTCTCAGCTGGCAGCACCCTTGGGAGGAAAACTGGCATTATTTACAAGAAATTGGCATATTATCACAACAGACAAATGGATCCTGGACATCATAAACAGAGGCTACAGATTTCATTTTCACACTCTTCCAAAAATGAGAGGCATGCCGAACTTGCCACACAATCAAAGGGCAGAGGCTCAAATACAAATTTTAAAGCTCATGGACATGAAAGCTATTCAAATTCAAGAGGTACCTACTCACTAACAAGGTCAAGGTTTTTATTCCAGATTATTCCTGGTACCAAGGAAAGGAACCGACTGGAGACCCATTTTGGACTTATCCATCCTAAACACATTTCTACTCGTACCAAAATTCAAGATGCTCACCTTACAGCAGCTTCTTCCCATGCTGGGCAAGGGGTTTTGGCTGGTAACATTGGACCTCAAGGAGGCATACCTGCATGTCCCAATCAGACAAAGCTGCAGAAGATACCTCAGATTTCTTGCAGGTTCAATCCACTATCAATTCTCTGCATTGCCCTTTGGCTTATCTACTGCGCCCAGAGTATTCACAAAATGCCTGGCATCAGTAATTGCCTACTGCAGACTTCAAGGGATACAAATTTACCCTTATTTGGATGATTGCCTGATCCAAGCGGACAACAAACACATACTTCTGGAACATCTGGCTTATGTAACACGGTTATTGAATTCTCTGGGATACACAGTCAACAAAGAGAAATCCAGGCTAACACCATCTCAGAAAATAACTTTCCTGGGTGCCAACTTGGACACAAACACCCAGATGGCCTATCTTACGCCAGAAAAACAGGGGCAACTAACTCAGTACTTCAAAATACTAGCAAATTGTACCAGGCTTACTGCAAGGAAAATCCTGCAGGCTCTGGGCTTCATGGCATCTTGCATTCTTCTAATCCCATGTGCAAAGTTGCATATGAGGAAACTTCAATGGTGTCTAAAAAACCTATGGTCTCAACACAGCCACAGTTTGGAAACAATAATACCAATAATCCCATGCTTGCAAGAGGAATTTCTGTGGTGGGCCCAAGCATGCCAAACAAACACAGGTCTACCATTCTGCAAGTCTCTAGCAAATCAAGGCATCACAACAGACGCCTCAGACTATGCCTGGGGGGCACACATGACAGACAGGTGCATTCAGGGCAAATGGTCCCAAAAGGAAAAGCACCTTCACATCAATCAAAAGGAAATGCTAGCAGTGATAAATGCAATTACAGCTTTCAAGGACCTCCTGCATCCAGGGCAATTATTGATAAGAACAGACAACACCACAGTAATGTGGTACATAAACAAACAAGGAGGAACACATTCATACCCCTGTGCAGGCTAGCCATGTCACTTTGGAACTTGGCTCTGGAATGGCAAATCGAACTTCAAGCACAGTACCTGCCAGGATTGGAAAACATGCTGGCAGACAATCTAAGCAGAAATATGACAGACCCACACGAATGGAAGTTGCATCCTCAAGTGTTTACAAAGATAATCCAAGCGTGGGAAGGCCAGACATAGACCTCTTTGCCTCGCACAGGAATCACCAATTGCCATAGTTCTGCTCAAGGCCCTACCATCCAAACGCCTGGAGAGTGGGCGCCCTTTCTTTCAGTTGGGCAGCACGGACAGTTTACGCCTTCCCTCCTTTGCCTCTTCTGCCCAAGGTGCTCTTGAAAGCAAGAGCAGACAGACCAAAGATGATACTGATTGCTCCAGACTGGCCAAGACAACACTGGTACCCACTCCTGAGGAGCCTAACACATACTCCTCCTTGGACCCTACCTCTAATGCCTCTTCTACTGACTCAGCACAGCTACAAAACTCTTCACAGTCAGCTGAAAACACTCAATCTGACTGCATGGAAAATTCCTTAACACCACAACAGACCCTACTCTCCAGAGAGGTGCAGGATGTCATTTTGGAGGCCAGAAGGCCATCTACTAGAAAGGCTTACTCCACAAAATGGAAATGGTTTTGCGCTTGGAACGAGAAAAAAGGCCAGGATCCTAGAAAACTAAATTTGCCTCAGATATTACAGTATCTAGCTGAGCTGTTGAACAGTGGACTTTCATTCTCCTCCATCAAAATTCATGCCTCAGCCATTTCTGCAGAATACAACACTGATCCACCCTTATTCTCTCACCCACTCTTAAAACAGTTCCTCAGAGGGGCTAAGAATATAAGACCTCCAAGGAAACAACCAATACCAGCCTGGGATCTTAATTACATTCTAGAAAAATTAACTTTACCTCCCTTTGAACCAGCTGCCTCAACAGATTTGCAATATTTGTCCTGGAAAACAGCTTTCCTTCTGGCCATTACCTCTGCTCGTAGGGTTTGAACTACAAGCCCTCATGGCTGTGCAGCCCTTTCTCATCTTCCATCAGGACAGGGTTTCCCTCTGAACCAACCGTCATTTATGCCTAAGGTAGTATCCAGGGTAGCTTTAAATCAGGCCATACACTTACCTACCTTTTACCCCAATCCTCAAAACAAAGGGGAAAGGCTGCTACATTCCTTAGACATCCATAGACAGCTACGTTACTATTTGGACAGAACAAAGCCTTTCAGGAAATCAGAACAACTCTTTGTGTCCTATGCTGTAGGAGCTCAAGGGAAGCCAATTTCCAAACAGACAATTTCAAAATGGATAGGCCACTGCATACGGTTTTGTTACTCCTTTCATGGCAAATCTGTTCCTACAGGCATCAGATCCCACTCCACAAGGGCCACAGCTACCTCTACAGCCTTCCTCAGAGGAGTCCCTACCAAAGATATTTTGGGCAGCCACTTGGAGTTCTGTGCATACCTTCACAAAACACTACCACCTGCCTTTATACTCCAAAACTAGAGCAGGCTTTGCCACTGCTGTGTTGCAGGGCATTCTGGCTCTTCCCAGTTCCACCTAGTGCCTACCACCCTGTGCGTAGCTTTGGGATTCTACCCATCTGTAATTACTGCAGCTGTATGCACGATGAACATAGTACAGTTTTGTACCTACCATAAATGTAGATGTTTGAGTGCTGATACAGCTGCAGTACAGGTTTCCCTCCCTCCTTCCCCTCTTGGTAAAGGCCTAGTGGCTAACACCTCCTCATACAACCTGATTGGGTTATCCTTCTATGGTGTATTTGCTTGCAACTACTGATTTTTGGATTATATTGCATTGCATGATTATATATATAATTTATGTATTGCCTTCCTTCTGGGGGCACCTGACATCTGGGGCAAGAAAGACTGAAGAAATTGGCGTCAGCTGTGTCTTATATACCCCTGTCGCACTGACGTCAGGAAAGAAAGTGACAACAACCGACGCCGGACCTAGACTTTGGAATTCGGCCGACCGAGGACCCGCCTGACAGCAGAGAACCCATCTGTAATTAGTGCAACTGTATTAGCACTTGAACATCTACATTTATGGTAGGTACAAAACTGTACTTTTTATCCACCCCCTTCCCCTGGATCCAGGCTAAAACACCAAATGTCTCTTCCTAATACACAAGCATCAATAAACCTTGATCACAAGCCGCAACCCATAGCTTCCCGGAGATGAAAACGACAGCATACAACAGCTGCCAGACACAGCTGCATCCACACACAACATATCAGGATTGATCAAACAGTGCTCGAAGCTATACCTGCCATAATTGATATTAACTATGTTTAGACAGAATAATAATGACATTTGTAGTAGCTGCCAGACACAGCTGCATCCACGCACACCATATCATGATTGATCAAACAAAACTTGTAGCTGTGATACCTGCCATAATTGATATTAGTTATATTTAGGCAGAATAATGATGGCATTTGTACTAAGAGCTTGCTATTATTATTTAATCGGGATATACATTACATTTCTAAATCATACTTTAACTGAAGAAGGCATTAGTCTCCATAACAGCATTTTTTTTTCAAAATACTCTACTGTTACTGTTATATGATGTTAATTTGTTACATTTGAGTCTGAACTCTGATGAATGGTACCTTCTTGAATTAATTAATTAAATTATTATTAAGTAAAATCAATGAAAAATGAACAAGATATGTATTCATTGAGTTCAAGTAGGGGAACAGAAATTTCTGTTTGTATTATGTGTTGTTTTGGCTTATATTTAATGTAAATTGTAACCCATCTTGACCTACCTTTGCTTGTGAAGAATTATTCAACTCTTTGAACATTGTGATTAAATCATTACTGTTTCTCAGTTGTTTAAGAAGCCCTTCATTTTTTAAAATAAAAACAGATGACAAGTGATGTACCATATCAGTTGATACTTTGAGAGATGTAGTTGTAAGAGCTATTTTTTGGGGCACAGCCATCTTGTAGTCAGTTTTTTGTTTCTTCGTTTTAGCATCAGTCCAAGGATTTGTTTCTTTTATTCTTTTAAGAGTAGGGGCCATCCATTCCATTTCTTCTGGGATAGGCACTATGTTGTTGTTCTTGATGAATATAGTAGCTTCTTCTAAGTCATTAAAGGTTCTCATCTCATTAGCAAAAAGTATTTTTATCTTGGCTGGAAAGGCCAGCTGTGTTTTAATGTTGTTTTGTTTCAACAGTTTTATTATTGGCTAGACTTTTTTCCTTTGTTCTATTATTCTGGAAGAATAATCATTGTCAAACCTTATCAGGCTTTGATTGTATTTTAAGGGTGATTTTCTCCAAGCAGATTTTAATATTAGTTCTTTGTCCAGAAATGAAAGAAATTTTATAACTATGGATCTAGGTGGAGTATTTGTTGTGTTAGAAGCAGGTTTTCTCAGTGCTCTATGCGCCCTTTCAATTCCAAATGAAAGTCCCTCTTTCAAGTCTAAAAATTCAGGAATCCAGGTTGTTAAGAATGAAATAAAGTCTTCTCCTTCAGTGTTTTCAGGCAGACCAAAGATCCTTATGTTGTTTCTCCTTTCCCTGTTTTCTAAGTCATCTATTTTGTTAAGCAGCCATGTATTCTGTTTAAGCAGAAATTCTTTTTGGAATTTTTCATTTGAGTCTCCCTTCAATGTCATTTAGAGAAGTCTCTATATTTATTTTTGTATGGTGTTGCTGTAATAGATCCTTAAGAGTATCAGTCTGTTTTTGAGAATTTAAATTGAGGTTTTCTAAGTCATTTTTAAAGCCATCCATTTTCAAAGATAGTTCTTGTAAGGTAGCTGTCATCAATTGCAGTTCTTTTTTCAAAGCAGCATCTGGATGAGAATTCTTGGAGTTGTTCATATTCAGTGACTCAATATATCTCCAAGTTACTTGACAGGAAAATTTTCATATATCACCATTAAAACTTATATTTATGTAGTTTAGTAGTTTAACTATAGATTTTTTTTATGTTTTAAACTTGAAAATAATAAAATGTTCCTATATTATTATACTAGTTTATGGAGCTCTCAAAATACACTGCTCTCAGTTGGCCATCTAGGCTCTGCCCACTCCATTACACATTGATGTAGCCTGTGTTAGACCCTCTACATTAAATCCTTCACTTCGCAGGCACTGCTTAACTTCATTTTCTATTTCTTTAATTTCCACTTTACTAATATTCTTTTACACATTCCATCTTTGTGATATCAAATTTTTATTGTGAAATTTTCCATATCTGGATGCCTTTGCCTGTATTTCTCTTCAAATATCTTTGGGGCTGCCTTGCCTATATTAGTTAACTTGGATTTATCCTTTGCATAACCATTACACCATGTCAGATCTCTCTTTTCCATGTCCATATTTCTTTTTTATATTTTTCAAATATCTCTAAGTTTTGTTGTTTATATTTTCGCACTTCCTCAGATGCTTTTCTTTCCAAACAGTTCAAAGTTTCTTGATCTATATACTGTTTTTCAAAAATCTGTTGTATTAATGAGCACCATTTTTTATTTGAAGCTTCTGAAAGGTTTTCCTGTGGAAGTATTTTTATTTCTTCTAATTTCTGTCTTAATCATTTTGTATATCTTGTGTCTGGAAATTTTGGACTTTTTGCGTAATAGTAACAATACATAATTTCTTTCTTATCCTCAATAATCCACTCTATCATTTTATGGCTCTTCTTTGGCCAATCAATTTTTGTGGACTGCTACTGCCTTCTACAACAGGGGGGGGCATCCTCCCCCTGGGCCTGGCCCCATTGTAGGAATGTTTCCATATTCTGAGGGTTCTACACTGTCATTATTTTTCCAATCCAGGATTGGGCACTTTTTATCCTGGTTCATGTGCACCCAACTATCTTTTTTTGTTTTTGACTTGCTTCTGTCCATGATATATGCTATATAAATACAGTCTATATATCAGTGACACCTTGGTGAGATTTTGTGAAAAACAGAGTCCACCTCATGAAGGTTCTCCACCAAGACTTGGGGATGAATTCCAATTCATCACTACTACTCTCTTTTGTTTGCTGACTTTTCATCTCTCCCATCTTCCCTTTTTAATTTCTCCAAGTCTTTTGGGTTTCTGATACCATGATGGGAATGGACCCCATTCCTAAGTCAAAGTTTGAATAAAGTTTATGAAATTAGTATCGTTTCAATCTTTGACGTCAGCCAAAAGTGCTCTTTGCAGCACCCACAATGTGCCCAGTAATGATTCCTTCTGCAAGTCTTCTTGCCTACCCCAGGATTTTTCCCCTTGAATATTTGGGATTTTTTCTTTTACTTCTCAGTCTCTGATTACTGTTATTTGTAATACAATAGTCTATGAAACTTTTATTGTTACTTTTTATTCAAATTTTTATGTAATTTCTTTTATAAATTGTATGTAACTGTATGTAACTAAACACATGGAGTGTTTCTCCCCGGGCCTCCACTGAAAACGGGCCCCCAAGCCCAGTGGACCTCCCCAGTAATCAAACTGAAATAAATAAATAAGTCATATGGAGTTCCATGTATTGGTAACATCTGTAAATACAATGTAGATTCGTTTTTATAAGACCCTTTGCTCCTACTATTATTAGAACTGTTTGGGTATCTTTTTTACATATTGTTCTCATTTCTTCCTGCAAATCCTGATATTTTATGATTTTGTGTCTCTCTGTATGCAAGACATTGTAGTCACTGAGTGTAGTGATTTCAATGATCAATGCTACTTTTGTCTTCTTTGCATGGAATACTATATCTGGTCTTCTCACCTCAATCTTTTGAACTGTTGGTAATGGATGATCCCATGTGATGTAGACTTTTATCATTTTCTATGATGCTTTGTGGCTCATGCTTCCAGTGTTTTTAAGCTATTTCAATAGTATAATGTTTGCACAACCCCCAATGCAACAGTCTTGCCACATTATTATGCCTTTCAGTTATCAGTCCTTCTGCCATTATTATATCACAACCAGCAACAAGATATGCAATTGTTTCCAATTCTGTTTTACAAAACCTGCAATATCTGTTTCTCCCACATGTTCAATGGACATTGTAAATCAATGTGTATGCAGGCTACTATCTTGGGCCGCCATATAACCTTTCTTCTTTTGGTTTGAATTCACTTCTCCTTAACCATCCCTGCATTTGATGCTGATCAACTTGAGATTGTTTCAGGAGTTTTCTATACTTACAACTACATTTATGAATTTTCCACATTTATTGCCTTCTCATATGATCCTTCACCTTATATTCATTCTTTTTTTTTTTTTTGGCAAATTCAGTTAGTGCCTGATTTTTATCTACTTCTGGTTTGATTTCCATTCCTGATTGACACCGATCTGCTTGTGCTAGACTATGAAGGGAAGTCATCTTAGATTTATTCTCCTAATGTTTTAAAACTTTCACTATGCTTGGGTCTTGTGAGGTCAGCAGATGGGTATGCAGTCCCACAACTGTAGATATATACATTTAATCAGTTTCAAGGAGGCCCATACCTCCTTCAAAATGGGTGATAAATAATTTTGGTATGCACTGATTTTTATAAATCATTTGATGACATGAAGCATCCTTCTTGTTTTCCTATCTAATCTATCCAACACCTTTTGAGGCCAGTTAGTCACTCCAAAACTGTATGTTAGGACAAGAAGAGCAAATTGGTTTATAGCTTGAATTTTATTCCTAGATGTCAATGTTGTTTTTCAGGATTTATTTAAGTTTTCTAAAATATTCTAAATTTTATTCAAATTTTTCATGTTTTATTGTTGATCCTGCTTTAAAGGTTGCTTTTGCATATCTGTCAAGACCAAATGACATTCTTATATCACCTGAAACATGTTTTCACTACTTGCCGTTCTGCTTTCAGTTCCTCATCTGATGAGTTATACATGTTTGAATCATCTACAAAGAGAAGATAAGAAGTCTTTACACTTTGTTGCTTTCTGGGAACCAAATTATAACTATGACTTAATCTGTTAAGCAGAGAGCTTAAGGGGTTAAGGGCAAGGCAAAAGAGCAATCATGACAGAAAGTCACTATGGAGTTACCTCCCTTTGGATTTTTAATCCCTGGAATAATAATTTGCCCTTTATCATTACTTAACTGCAAAGTGGTTTGCCACTGTTTCATGATCGCTTTGATGTAGTTTCAGTATAGGTTGTATCTTATACATTTTTATCCAGAAGTGTGGGATACAGTTAAATGCTTTTTTGTAGTCAATCCATGCCATGCTTAGATTCTTTCCCTTTTTACAGCTCTCCACTATGACTTTAGTAACAAATGATCCTCTGTTCCATATTGACTTTTATTGCCCTTTTTTTCTACTGCCATAACTGATTTTTCTTCTAAATAACTGTAAACTCTGTTGGCATGAATTCCAGTGTATAGTCAATACGTCTTTGGAAGGCAAGTTATTGGTCTGTAATTTTTAGGGTAGCTTGCAGGTTCACTCTTAAGCATTGTTTGTCCATTTGTTAACCAGGTTGGTGTCTGTTCATGGTGTGCATATAAATAGTTCTTTCTCATGGCTAAATCTTCATGCAAAGACGTTAACAGTTTTAACCAGAAGTTGGGTACTGCATCTGGGCCTGGAGTTTTCCAATTAGAGGCTTTTCTTAACTTTGTTTCTAGTCTCTGGCTGTTACTTCACTCATCCCATTTCATATCCTGTACATGTGAACTTCTTATTCTTTATTTTACTTCTTCTAACAGTTTAGCATCATTGTTTTGTTCCACAGGATCTTCATAAATACTTCTCCAAACGGTATCCAGTTCTTTTTTGGTGGTCTTTCAATTGCTTTTACCTTGTTTCCCAATTCTCTATAAAACTTTTTTGGGTCATCGATAAATTGCTCATTTTGTACTTTTCCTTTATATTTATCTGTGTATCTTCTATATTTTTCCACCTGTGCTGAAATTTTTAGTTTATTTGTGATAGTGTATGATAGCTCCAGGTCTATATCATATGTTCGAAGTTTAACAACTTCGAACATCATAATATCGAACTTATATGTTCAAAGTTGTAAAACTTTGAACATATAAAAAAAACATAAACGATACTTACCTGACTGGTGTAAGCCCCCACATCCCTCACTCTTTAAATATACCAACTCCGAGACCACACTTTAGTGCGGTATGTGCGGAAAGGGAAGATTTCCCTTTACTACACTGTAGCGTGATCTCAGAGTTGGTATTTTTAAAGAGCGGGGGGAAGGGGGTGCAGGGGGGCTTGCCCCCCTCTGCTTACAGCAGTCAGGTAAGTTTAATTTTTTTTTATCATATTTCAAAGTTTTACAACTTCAAACATATAAGTTCGATTTTATGATGTTCAAAGTTGTTAAACTTCGAGCATATGATATAGATCTGATAGCACCTGGTCTGTTCTAATGTTGTGCATTGCTTTTATCACATCCATCTTTCTTAGTATTTTTGTTGATCTATCCCTCTTCTGTAGCCTTATAACAGTGACACTTCTTGTCTTAATTGCTTTACATTTTTCTCTATTCGATACTTCCATGATGGTATTTGATTTCTCCCCTTCCTTTCCCCCACTACCGTGTATTCTTGTGGTAGAACTTTATCAGTTATTAGTTTAGCTGCACAGTAATATATCCTGTTTACTTCTGTTATATCACATGGATCTATCACATGGATCTCTATTGACAGTCCTAACTACTGTGTTAATGTGTTTTATCAGACATCTGACCTTTGGGGTTTTATTGACCTTCTGCACTCTATTTCTTTCATTCATCGTATCTATGCCCATTAAATCAAGCAACTTTTACCTTAGTTAATTTTCTTCCAGACTGAGGGCACATCCTTTGTTTTCCATTTCCTGCGGGCATTCTATAGAAAGGTCTATAGCATCTTCTGTGGCACCTTCTCTTCAATTTCATCCTGTGCCATCAGTTGCTCTGTCATATGGGAACTCACTGGCCTATCACTCTTCAATATTGACTGCATCAGAGTTTCCACAGTTTCCTGTTCCTTCCCTTCCTGTCCTGCTTCAAGTGAACATTTATACTTGTTTCCTGTGGAAGGCTCCAAAATATCTTGATATGGCACCTGACCATTTACTTCCTGTATCACTGGTTTCCCCTTAATTTGGATATCCATTGCTCTATCCTTTTGTGGTGCTTTCTGTATTAGATTTTGTACACTGAATCCTTCACTTTGCAGATGCTCCATAACCTCAATTTCCATTTCTTTAACTTCTCCATTACTAATTTCCTTTTCTAGTAAGGATTTGGAGGGTGGCGTAAGGGTTAAGATGTTTGCCTTACAAACACAAGGTGCAGAGTTCAGGTCTCACAAGGGCTAATTGGCTAGGCTTAAAATGGCTTGCAAGGCCAGTTAGCCAAATACTAATTTATGAACCTATGAACTTTTCCTCTTAGTCTTCTTATTTTTTGTATTGTAAAGTTTTCCATACCCAGATTCCTTTGCCTGTATTTCTCTTCAAATATCTTTGGTGCTGCTCTTTTTGTACTGGTTAGTTTTGCTTTCTCCTTTGCATAAACATTACACCATAATAAATCAGTTTTCCTTTCCCATATCCATATTTCTTCTTCACATGTCTCCTGATCTTCCAGCTTCTCCTTATTCTGGGGACTCACTCCATCATGCTATGATGTAGTCTGTGTTAGACCCAGTATATTAAATCCTTCACTTCACAGACACTCCTTAACTTCAACTTATATTTCTTTAATTTCCACTATACTAATATTCTTTTACACATTCCATCTTTGTGATATCAATTTTTTATTGTGAAATTTTCCATATCTGGATGCCTTTGCCTGTATTTCTCCTCAAACATCTTTGGGGCTACTATCTCTATACTGATTAACTTGGCTTTCTCCTTTGCATAGATATTCCACCATATCAAATCTCTCTTTCTTTCCCATGTCCATATTTCTTTTTAATACTTTTCAAAAATATCTAGGTTTTGTTGTTTACATTTTTGTACTTCCTCAGATGCTTCTTTTTCCAAACTGATCAAAGTTTCTTGACCTATATACTGTTTTTCCAAAGTCTGTTGTATTAATGAATGCAAATTTTCATTTGAAGCTTCTGAAAGCTTTTCCTTTGGAAGAAATTTTCTTTACTCTAATTTATCTCAGTCTTTTTGTATATCCTGTATCTGGAAATTCTGGGCATTTTGCATAATGGTAACAATACATAATTTCTTTCTTATCCTCAGTAGTCCACTCTATCATATTTATGGCTCTTTTTTGGCCTATCAGTTTTTTGTGATTTTTGTGGGCTGCTACTTTCTTTTACAACAGGGGGGCTATCCTCCCCCTGGGCCTGGTCTAGCCCCACTGTAGGAATGTTACCGTATTTTGGTGATTCTACACTGTCATTTTCTCTAGTCCTGGCACCAGTGCGCCTACCAGGATTGGGCACTTTTTTATCCTGGGTCTTGCACCCAAGCTATCTTTTTTTGTTTTTGATTTACTTCTGTCCATGATATATGCTATATAAATACAGTCTATATATCAGTGTTGCCTTGCTGAGATTTTGTGAAAACCATCATTTTATGAACAACTATCCATTTTTTGATTTCTCCAAGGCTTTTGGATTTCTAATACCATGACAGGAGTGGACCCCATTCCTAAGTGAAGGTACGATTAAAGTTCATAAAATTAGTATTGTTTCAATCTTTGATGTCAGCCAATAGTGCTCTTTGCAGCACCCGCAATGTGCCCAGTAATGACTCCTTCTGCAATTCATATGGGGTTACATGGATTAGCAACATATCTAAATATGATTGAAGATTCTTTTCTATAAGACCTGTTGCTCCTACTACTATTGGAACTGTCTGGATATCTTTCTTCCACACTGCTCTCATTTCTGTTTGCAAATCCTGGTATTTTATGACTTTGTGTCTCTGTATGCAAGACACTGTAGTCACTGGGTGTGGCTATTTCAATGAGCAATGCTACTTTTGTCTTCTTTTCTTGGACAACTATATCCAGTTTTCTAGCATCAATCTTTTGAACTGTTGGTAATGGGTGATCCCATGTAATATAAACTTCATCATTTTCTATGATGTTTTGTGGCTCATGTTTCCAGTGTTTTTCAGCCACATTTATTTATTTATTTTAAATATTCTATGATGCTTTGTGGCTCATGTTTCTAGTGTTTTTCAGCCACATCAATATCAAAATGTTTGCACAATCCCCAGCGCAACAGTCTTGCCACATTGTTATGCCTTTCAGTATACAGTCCTTCTGCCATTAGTGTGTCTCAACCAGCAGCAAGGTGTGTGACTGTTTCCAATTCGGTTTTACAAAACCTACATTTGTCTGTTTCCCCCCACATGTTCAATGGACTTTGTGAACCAGCGTGTACATAGCCCACCATCTTGGGCTGCCAATATTAACCTTTCATTTATTGGTTTGAATTTACCTCTCCATAACCATTCCTGTGTTCGTTCCCTTCAGTGTGAGTTTTTTCATGGTATATGAGACTGCACTTCTTTGCAAAAACCTTGTCACATAATGCGCATTTATATGGCCTTTCACCATTGTGTACTTCCTTATGGTTTGTGAACTGGAACTTTTTAAAACTGTTGTCACATGTATCATACTTATTTAGCTTCTCCTCACGGTGGGTTATTGCATGGGATGGAAGTTTTTCTACATTATTCTTTTTGCTGAAACTTATGGAATCATCCATACATTTAATATACTTATTTCCAGTTGGACTTAACTTTTGCCTATTAGCAAACATCGGCCATAAGAAGCTCCCTGCACATCTAGAATTAGGAAGCTTCCTCCACATGGACTCTGGCAGCACTGTGTACCCAGACTTAACAGAATAGTTAACAATGTTATTAAAAATTAAAATGATGGTATCAGCTGTGTACAATGCAAAATCAGAATTTTTTTATGCATTTAAGCTAACAAGGTATTATGTTATATTTCTGTACTTAAAGTGTACTCTGTCAACACGGAGTACCACAGAGATGCGTAAACAGTCGTCTTTATAACCCGGCTCATCTACATAGATTTGCACTTTGCTCAGAATTCCTGTACCTCTCTCCAGCACATGCCTTAAACTTTTGACTGCACTTCCTGTGTTTTAATGATGCCAACGGTTATCAGGGATTTGCTGCTAATATTTAAATGTCTGTGTTTTGCTACCAATATTTAAGCAACAATTCTTGGGTTCAGCATCACTTATGTGTACACTGGACAGAACATGCAACAAATATTAATGGTAGTATGCATCACTAGCAGCAGAAGGAGCTACTGAGAGAGGTACTGCCAGTGCATGCAATGACAGCAGGATGACATCATCTAAACTCCACAATAAACAACACCAAAAGGTCTGGAACAACCATGTTAATGAGCTCAAATGACAAAAAATGCACAAAACTAGAAAAAATGTCAGAGCACAACGTCAGAAGATACGAAAAACCAATGAAGTCTTTTTATTTAAACAAACACAGAGCTTTCAGGAATACACCCTTTATCAGTGCATATACAATGTTAAAACACAAGACAATTTATATCTGTCACATGACAGAAAACGATAACAAGATAGCAGATGAATGAGTTACAATATAATTAACATCTTATAAATATAAATACAATGTAATTCAGAAATGATACATTTCAAAAACATAAAACTATAATGATTTTATAACTTTGTTTATATTTTAAAATGGGCTTAATACTATTTGTCTTTCGGCTTTTCCCGGTTAGGGGTCGCCACAGTGGAACTCCGGTCCACTAATGTTTGGCAGTAGATTTTCATGAACGCCGAGGTGCCAGCTCGACATTCAACCTTCAATGAAGGCATGCCCATTTATGCATGTCTTTCGAACGCCCACCCAACCGCGGGGAGGACATGCATACTCCACACAGAAGGCACTCCCCGCACTCCAGCCGAGAATCAAACGGGAGAACCTCTTGCTGTGAGGCAACAATGCTACTGCTGCACCACTGTGGATGGGCTTAATACTAGTAGCCTAATTTAATTCAGGTGGGGACATGCACGAGTGCTCCTACACTATTCCAGCATGGCCACCACTGCCATATTCTAATTACCTCATCTGCTGGTGAAAACCATGCAAATGAGGTGAATTAACGAGCCAAGAAGCAGTTAGGTGTCCATGCAGGAATAGTGTAACCTGCAGAAATGTGTTCAGTTACTAACTGAATGCATTTCTGCAAATTACAAACTGGAGGCATGACAGCTCAAAAGAAAGCATGTATTATATTTAGTCGGTATGCCAATGGCCAAATATATGGCCATTAATTTTATAAAATAAAACTTTAATTTTTTTGGGCCGATCTCAGCCAGTTAAGCATATGGGCAGTAGTCCACAAACAGGATTGTGCCAAAAATAAAAAAAAGTGAGAAAATAGACTTTTTTACAGAAATCTGCATTTTGCCATGATAGTCAATGGCATGTAGAAAAAACAATACCAGGGAATAGCGGTTGCTAAGGCGGAAAGCTCAGTGTGAGTGTGGTTACAATGAATTAACATGCTGGGGTATGCAAATGAGGGGAATGATACTGAATCACAAATTTCTTCTAAGTGTCAGCTTGCACCTAACCGTGTAGGTGCAGCAACAAAATTGTGTAATTAGAAGAGCTGGATGACTTCATAAGGGGGTGTGTCATACATGCTGTAAGCTCATTGGAGCTCTGTGGCTCATGTTTGCCCTTAGCCAAGCACAGCTAAGGAAGGGGTTGTGTCTGACATTACTGAGCACTGTTTCCCTTGCCTATATGGGGCTTAAATGGAGTGGAAGTGGGAAGAGGAAACAGCAGTAGGAAGGCAATTAAGGAGAACTAGCAGAGCAGGCGGGTGAAATGTATCAGAATCAGCCAATTATACAGTCAGCAGCCCAGCACACTACTATAAACTAGGCAAACACCTTACAGACTGGTTTTCCCACAAGCTCTACACTACTGGTGTACACAGACAGGGGAATTTTAAACTGGCAAATCTAACAAAAAATGTTAGGGGCTGCTGCTGCTCTACTCCATCAATATGTGCAATAAACTGAGGGTGGTGAGGATGTGAATGCTGACGACCGTCCCACAGTGAGGAGGAGAAGGAGAAGAGTATACAGACCCAGGGTAACCTACCAGGGGTTACATGAGCTGGAAATAGTAGAGCGCTATAGGGTGGACAGGGACATTCTACAGCAAATTGTTGAGCTGTGCCAGCCCTGCCTCACACACAGAGCCAACAGAGAGGAACCCATCCCAGGGGATACCAAGGTATGTGGAGGCTTAAGAATACTACACACAGTTAACTTCCAAAGGCCAACTGGGGATATCATGGGGGTCTCACAGGCATCAGCATCCAGAGTACTTCATCAGTTCCTGGACGCCATGTCAGTGAATACATATATTTCCTCCATACCCGTGAGGTGTTGACCAGAAATATGCGTCTCTTCCACTATATAGCAGAATACCCTGAACTAGTGGGTGCTATAGACTACACGCACATAGACATCAAAGCACCAACCGGTGAATGGGGTAGGGTCTACATAAACTGCAAGGGCTTCCCCCTCCGTCAACTGCCAGGTCGTGCACGATGCCCAGGGCATTATCATGAATGTGTGTGCTGGCAATTCTGGAAGCCACCACGACTCCCACATCTGGCACTCCTCACAGCTGTATCAGGAGTTTACCAGGGGTGACATCCCAATTAGCCATCTAGAGGGGGATGCTGGCTACGCACTGGAGGCGTGGCTGATGACACCCATCAGAAAAGCACACACACTCGAACAAGAATGCCATAATGAGGCACACGCACAAACCAGGATCATTATAGAGCATGTGCTTGGGATGCTTAAAGCACAGTTCCACTGCCTTGACATGTCCAGTGAAGCCTTGCAGTACTCTCAGGCTACATGTGGACAAATGTTCATAGTATGTGCCTTGCTACACAATATGATTCTGTGGAAACAGCTGCAGCAGGAACAACATGGGGAGGGGTCACACAGCCCCCCACCAGTGCCAAGGTCCCCACAGACACATAGGGACACAGACAAGGAACCCCCTGAGCCTGCACTTGTAGGCAGATGGAAGAGTGCCCAGTATGCCCAGGCCTTGGCAAAGAGACAACACATAGCACACACACTGACACTGTAAGGGCCCAGGGACTGACACCTTCCTCCAACTCCCACACACAGTAAAATGGATGGCACACACACCACACAACCTGTCACCCACCTTGTATAGGCTGTAAACTGTGTGCATCCAACATATGTAGCCCTCAAGCACCATCCTCACCTCTGCTGCAGGCACAAAGTAAGTGTGTTTTCCTAACCATAACTGCATGGATTACTATGTTCTCCTACCACACCTATGGTATTGCAGTATGCATGTAAGGGACTGGGGTGGTTACTGGGATTGCAGCATATCACTGACAACTCTATAGGACTCCAGGACATGTGTGTCCAACACTACCATCACGACAGTATGCAGTAGTACCCAAGGCAAATAATACCACAGCAGTATATGTGTGCAGGCCAGGTAACTTGGGGTCAGAGGTCACAGGCATGGTAGGAACTGTGGGGGTGAAATACCCAACCCACACAGACTCACCCACCAATGTAGCTGTAGACAACCATAACAAATGTCTGGCACAGTCCAGCCTCACAAATGGCAACAATCATAATACACGCCCATACAGAGTTATACAGTGATAGCACAGCAGGTTCTGCAGGTGCAGTAAGGCTCTGAAGGGCAAGAAGTCTGAAACTCACATGTATGACAACACAGTCTGTGTAATGATATGCCGGTAGTCTACAACACAGGCCACAATATTATGTGAAATGGAAACAAAATGTAACCTATCAGGTAGAAAGAATAACACACAAGCAGGGGATGCCTAGCCAGTAAAGTAACAACTTGCTGGAATGTTTATAAAGCTCCAGCAGTAAAGTGGCTGTAACCACACCTGTAAATAGGCCTTATTGGCCAAGAATGTGCATAGGTTCACTCTTAATATTGTTTTGTGCACAATACATCCTGTATTCCTCTGGTAAAGCACTGTGATGATCTCAGGATGTCTGGCAGTAGGGAATGACAGGATGCATTGCAGAGTCAGAAATAAATATATCAGAAAACATGTTTGCTAAAACAAACCCTTTACCTGTAGGGCACTGCTGTTTACATTTGAGAGGTATGGTTGTAGCACACAAAGTCTTGGACTGGACTACAAGTATCTGTGGAATGGAGTGCAACAGTCACTATGGGGGATCATACTAGGTATGCTCCTACATTTAGAAAATTACAGGCCATGCGTGCACTCACAATGGAGGATCAGACCTCAGTGGGATAAATAGTCACAGATAGAGACAGTGAAGAAATAATCACATTACAACTGTAGAAAGATGGTAAAATAACAGGTTGTCCAGTATCATGAATGTTCTGAAGGAGAAGGAGTGTGAAACTCAAACGTGTCATAATATTGGAACAGCAACCTTTACTGATTGAATGATATATCACAGAATACATCACTCTCATGTGAAATGGATACAAAATCTGAGCCCACAGTCTGGACATGTGCTGAAGATCTGCACAGTTGGCAGGTATGGGCAGGGTCACACCCCCCATGTTTCCACAGTTACAGAATCACATCCCATGTTTATATTTACTATGGAGGCTCATACTGGGCCTGCCCCAACACTTAGATAATCACTGCCTCTGTGTACACTCACTCTACAGAGTCACACTGGCTATGTTGCCAAAGTTTGAAAACACATCTCATATATACAGTCAGTATGTAGGCTCATACTGGGCATGCTCAAACACTTAGAAACTCATAGGTCAACACATACAAATATAACAGTCATACAGTGGCAGACACAGGTGGAGGGAAAGATATAAACAGTGAGTGAGAAGTGTATACATACACACACAGAGTCATACACAGATACAGATACACTGAAAGGCATACAGTGTCATCCTGCTGCAGATACTTGCACACCCTCTGTTACTACTGCCATGTCCCACCATGAAGCCAAGTCCCATTGCCTAAGCAATCTGACACCCCCTACTGCTGTATACATGTTTGCAGGTGACATTTATCTGCAACCTTGCCCAAAAGAACAACACTGGCCATTGCCAAAGTATACAGTGGTATCTGATGACACTCATCTTAGAAGTATGTTGATTCCCTCCGAAACCCAGTAAACTGTGTGGTGCATGTCATAACTGCTTAATACTGTAGTACAGATAACTAGAGAGGTAGGAGTTCTAATCCCAGTACTTACTACTGTGAGTGTGTGTGTGTGTGTGTGTGTGTGTGTGTGTGTGTGTGTGTGTGTGTGTGTGTGTGTGTGTGTGTGTGTGTGTGTGTGTGTGTGAGAGAGAGAGAGAAAGACAAAAGTATATCCCTGTGTAGCTGTTTTGAGAATGCAATTTTGAGGCCTGTGGAGGGCAGTATGTTACCCATCTACAACACTTTACAAGTATGTGTGATGACATTCAGTATAGAAGAAACTTCAGAGCAGGCTCAGCCCAGCAAGCTTTGTAGCGTATATAGTAACTGCATATTACTGTAGTACAACTATCTAGATAGGTAGGGTTCTAATTTCAGCAATGGCAACTGTGTGTGTGTATGTTTGTGAGCGATAGATGGTATGTCCTGCATAGCTGTATGTAAAAAAGTATTTTGTGGCCTGTGGAGGGCAGTATGTTTCCCATCTGCAACACTTTAGAAGTCTGTGTGATGACTTTCAGTATAGAAGCAACTTCAGAGCAGGCTCAGCCCATCAAGCTTTATGGCGCATATAGTAACTGCATAATAATGTAGTACAACTATCTAGATAGGTAGGGTTCTAATCCAACCACAGGAAACTGTGTGTGTGTGTGTGTGTGTGTGTGTGTGTGGGTGTGTATATGTGTGTGTGTTTCTGAGTGAGAGAGAGACAAAATCATATCTTATGTACAGCTGCTATTATAAAGCAATTTTGCTGGCTGTGGAGTGTACTTTGGTACTCATACCCGCTGTGTACAAGGATGCGTGATGACACTCAGTTTACAAGGTATGTCACACTATGAGTAGCCCAGCATGCTCTGTGGCATGAGTAGTAACTGTGTAACACTGTACTACAAGTAACTACATAGGTAGGGTCCTACTCCCAGTACTGGCAAGTGTGTGTGTGTGTGTGTGTGTGTGTGTGTGTGTGTGTGTGTGTGTGTGTGTGTGTGTGTGTGTGCATGCTTGTTGTGCTTTGGAATCATAATCTCTGTGGGTATACCAGTGTTCTGTGTGTCCCATTCATGCATTTTGCTGCCTGGTGATGCCATTACTTTATGTAGAATTTTGTTGGCATTTGGTTCCCATGCTGCATTTTGCATGATTGCACAGGCCATTGCACTCATGTTTACAGATATCTAGAAAGTATTTTGTACTTATCAACCCATATGTCACCTGTGTCCCCCAACAATGACCATGCAAGTGATATCATTGGCAAGTAGGTCACAGTGACTGTACCCAAACACATGCTAGCTGCAAATACCATACATGATGGAACTACATGGTGATATGATATGTGTTACCCTGTCAATTGTCCAGGCTTGTAGGAGCAAGACATGACCACAGTTGGCATTCCTGGTGGGTTATGTCTGTATCCAGACAGACTGTCACAACAGTACTTGTAAAACATGCTGGGATATGTGCCAAGCTGTTCATTTATGTGGAACATGTTATGTGTCTGTAGCAGTATGCCACAGTACAGTGGTAATCTTGGTGTAAGAATCTGTCCATTGTCAATTGTGTTTGTGTAACTGTATGCACATCCCCTGTGTCAGTCTTTCCTGTGTCTATGCTAAGGATACCTCAGTATCTGTACCACTTCTGCCCTGTGAACTGCAGAATACATACCACAAACCTATCATACATAGTGCCATGCATGCCCTCACCAACTATATCAGCCTTGACTGTCATTGAAAGATATGGCATGGCCAACAGGTGCTCACATGTGCATCTGTTGCAGTCAATAACATGGATGAGGTGGAGACTGACCTACTGACAATACTTCAAAACCTGTTCTGCATGTATGGTCCTGCTGGTGGTACTACACTACACTGAGGTGACATGTCTGACAGCTACCTGTCTGTGAAAAAGGGTCTGTACGGCAGGTCACACCATCTGACAACAGTGTTCATCACACACACCTATATGCATACAAACCTATATATAGGTGTACCCTGGCTACAAAACAGGCAGTGTATGTGCAGTCTGCAGCACTCCACAGTGGTATTGTCTGCGGAGCCACAGCCTGAAGACACACAGACACCTGGAACACAAACAGGATACATCATGTTAGAGTACATTTAGGCACTGGCACTAACAGCAATATTGTGTCAAGGCTATGTCCCGGGATTGATGGTATGTATGACAGGGATGAGGTACAGGTATCATCATGTGCACAGGGTGTGGTATGGGTGTACCAGAGACCTAGGCTGCACCATATGGGTGACATCCATGTGTGTGTGTGTGCATGTGCAGCTAACTTCTCACATGAGCCTGTGTACAGGTGGTGTGTGTGTGTGTGTGTGTGGAGGTGACATTCCTGTGAGACATAGTTGTGTGTGGGTATGTATACACACAATCATGCCATGTGGCTGCTCTACACATGGGTATGTTGGACAGCTGTGGACTGTACAAGGCAGGGTGTCCAGTTCACTGTCTCTGTCCATGGACACGTGAACTGGACCTGACAGGGGTATCACAGGCACCACCAGTGACAAGGGCAGAGATAGTACTGCTCCCAAATGGTGATGGATGTCTGCTGGATCCGTGTCCCTCTTGGGACTGGCCAGGACCATGTGCCCATGGCCTGCTGTGTCTTACTGTGCACATGACACCACCCTTATGACTGCTGGTGTTACTGCCCATATGGGAGCATGATGGTGCATGGCCACGTACACATCCAGCTGATCGTGATGCTGAGCTACCTCCACTTGGCTGCTGCCTCCCATCTGCCAAATGTTCAAGCACAGATACTCCACAGTGGAGGAGTGCCACGACCTGACCCCACATCTATCCGCCATCGTATTGCCCTCATGGAGTTCACAAAAATTGTCAGGGGCGCCAGGGAGATGATTTCTTCATGTTGCACTGTTGCAGTCATCACATTTGGGTTATCTGCTTGCAGTAGCCCTCAGTTGGCCTGATTAACAAAGTCTTGGGTCCTGCGTCGGTTGCTGTCTCATCTTCCATGATGTCAGGTCATCAGGGGTATAAAGCATGCAGCTGATGCCATTTTATCAGTCTTTCTTGCCGTGCGGTGCCCGAAGCAGAACAGTTCGCAAGTGCTGGTCGGCCAACTCCTGAAATTTTCATTTTCGAGTTTCAGAACCGAAGTCTTCAACTAAAGCTAAGTACCCCGTTGGGGAAACTTTTTCTTGCTCTAGACTGATGTCAGTAAAAGCCAATAATTGTATTTCTTGTGGAAAGCAAATACCTCATAAAGATTTTCATTCTTAGTGTTTTCCTTGCCTAGGCCCTGACCTTCCTGTTGACTTTATGCCTTATTTAAGCAATGAACTATTTGTCATCGGTATATTTACGCTTCTAAATATTTTGGTACTCGGTTCAATTATCCAGATATGTCTTCGGTAAGCCATCCGACTACTGACATTCCAAAAAACCGCAAAGATAAAGATAGAGACAGGCCGCCTAGGTCCAAAGCTGCCGACGACGCTTCTCCTAAGCCTTTCGCCAGTTCGCCGGTACTCAGTGAGGCACTTTTACAGCCCCTGATACCCGCTACTTCAGATTCGCAGGCCTCTACTGAGACCCATTCAGAGTCCAGTATTCCGCAAGATGCTTCAACTGTGGAACCTGCGGATGTCTCTACCTTGGAGCTGCTGTGCAGGCATCAGCTACTGAGGGTGTATTTAGACCTACTGACT
The DNA here is from genome assembly GCF_019279795.1 of Protopterus annectens. Classification (NCBI taxonomy): domain Eukaryota; kingdom Metazoa; phylum Chordata; order Ceratodontiformes; family Protopteridae; genus Protopterus; species Protopterus annectens. The sequence continues at coordinate 792,069,818 of NC_056725.1, forward strand.
TGCATATTAAACTGACGCCATCTTCTTCTTCAAGGCCTAAAACTCAAACTATGCCTAGAAAACTGACGCCCAGACCACATGGGCAGGCCTCTATGCCTAACAAACAAATGATAAGAATGGCTGAAGACCTTATTACTTTAATCAGGGGAAGCCAACCTTCCCCCTCTAAGAGACCTAGGACTGAATTTAGTTATGATACTTCTGACTAGGATTTACCCTTATCTACCTATGAGGATTCAGATGCAGAGGACTCTGTTCCCTCCCAGAGGATTTCTCTTCTGGTGAAACCCTGCATACTCTTAGGGAGCACTTTTGCTGGGAAAGCCAGGATTACTCTGATTCTAAAAAGAGGCTTGGGGATTTCTTACTCCTGCCTCAACACAGGCCTTTAGCTATCCCTCCTGTACTAGACATTGTTGATGATGCCTTTTTGGAATCTAGCTTGGCCCCTGACTCTGTTCCTCCTGCTCCCAGAAAACCTGATAGATATTACAGGGTTCCTGACTCTCACAAGTTCCTTTTTAAAAATCCTACTGCGGATCCTGAGACAATTTCACAGGGACCTAAGGGCATTAAGGCTACTACTGCCAAAAATCCTACCCCCTCTGATAGAGACTCCAGGGCACTGAATAGATGGGGTAAGAAAGTATACATTTCTGTAACTCTGGCCATTAGGGCCTTAAACTGCCAGTTTCATATGTTAAAGTATCAGCAGCATATTATTGGATTGCTTAAACAGAAAATGATGTTGATTCCTGGCTGTGCTGAAAATAAGGATTTACAGGATTTAATGCATTCTGCTGAACAGGTTGGAAAGCATACTTTGCAATGTGGTTTTGATTCCCTAGAGGCATCTTGCAGGGCTGCTGTCACTGGGTCTGTACTTAGAAGGCATGCTTGGCTTAAGGAGCAATCTTTGCCAGATCATGTTAAATCTAAATTGCTGGATGCTCCCTTAAATCAGGACCACCTATTTGGCAACAAAGCAGAAGAAGTTCTTAAAAAGATGGAGGAAAAAGCTAAATCTATGCAAACTGTTAAGATTTCCTACAAGTACAGCCTCCAAGATTTAGTAGGCATTGGCCTTCTAAAAATAGTTTTTTTTTCCTGCCTCTTCCAGGCCTTCTCAGTCCAAACCCAGAACCAGCAGAACACCCAGGCTTCAGTCCCAGAGTATGCACAGGACTAAGCAGTGGGGGGCTCCCACTTCTAAATCAGGGAGTAGTAAGAATCCCCCTATGGTAAACTGTCTCAATGGCTTAACTTTAAAACTTCCAAGCACTTCTCAACTGACTGCTCTTTTAGGGGGAAAGATTGCTCTACAGGCAAAAAGCTGGGAACTCATTACCCAGGACAAATGGGTTTTAAATATAGTTTCCCAAGGATACAGATTTCACTTCCACACATTTTCAACCCCAAACGGTTGGCCACATCTACCCCCAAATCATTGGGCAGAGGCTCAAATGCAAGTACTCTCTCTCTTAAGCATAAAGGCTATTCAAACTGTACCAGAAGAGGAAAACAGACAAGGTTTCTACTCAAGACCTTTTCTGGTACCCATAAAAGACAAAAGAAACAAACAAACGTAGGCAGAAAACAATTTAATATATCACAGCAAAGCTTTCGGGTGAAACCCTTCTTCAATACTAACAATCATTAAAACAAAAACAGCTTGCTTTAAATAGGAAAAAAAAACAGTCACATGATAGCAGCCAAAATCACATGACCGACAAACACAATAAAATATAACATATATACAAAATGCAAAAATATTTAAAATAGCTTAACACGCTGAATTTTACTTAAAACAGGCTTTAGGCTAACAGTAGAATTTAATCCAGGTGAAGAATCCACTTCTAGTCTTAAAATCCATTCATATTCCTTAATATCTAAAACATTATTAATATCACCACCCCTACTATGAGGTTTAACTAAATCTAGGCATCTAAATTTAAAGCAATGCGTATTCCCATATGTTTTAATATGCTTGAAAAGAGAATTATTCTCAACCTCCCTTCTAACCTCTGACTTATGCTCAATTATTCTGTCTTTAAGTTTACGTGTGGTCTTGCCCACATAGAATGCTGAACAGGCATTACAAGTAGCCAAATACACCACATTTACACTGTTACAGAATGCTACTGATTTAAAGTAAAACTCTTTTAAAGTAACAGGATGAATAAATGCATAATTAGGGGTAGCAGCAATGTCTATACAACAAGAACAGCTCATACATTTAAAAGTACCAATACGATCAGAGAAAGCATTCAGCTTTAAGCCAAAATTAAATCTTTATAACATAATTAGCTTTTAATACTTCTCATATTCCTATATGAGTAGTAAGGCTTTTCACCTAAAATTCGCCTAACCTCTGGACAGGCCATCAACACAGGCCAGTATTTGGCTATGATACATTTATACGAACCTGTTCTACTACTAAAGTTCATAACATATCTAGTTCTAACTATATTTCCAATGTTAGATCCTGATGTAATGATCACATGATCATTCATACATGCGTCTGTCCTAAGGTAAGGTTTATATGTAGTATCCCTATTAAGTATTACCATTCTCTTCAATTCTTCCAATATATCCAAGTCATAGCCATTCTTAACAAACTCATTGAACATTTCATCTAACTGTATATGAAATACAGAGTCGATTGTATTTAACCTACTGACTCGTGAAAATTGAGCTTTAACAATTCCTTTAAAAACATGGGGTGCATGCATACTATTATAATGTAAGTATCTACTGGTATGCACATCCTTCTTGTGAATAGTAATTTGTAAAGTACCCTCTTCTTTATTTACCTTAACATCAAGGAAAATTGCTTCATGTTCAGATATAATCTCCTTAAAAACCAAGAAGCTCGTACTACTGTTTAAATATACTATAAAATCTTGTAGATCAGAGCGTGATCCCTTCCAAACCATAAAGCAATCGTCCACAAACCTCTGGTACAAGCAAATATTACTGTTCAAAAATTTTACACCATCACGTATAAACTCTAATTCCCATTGATACAAGACTAGGTTAGCATATGTATTAGCAACCGGTGTTTCCATCGCAACACCGGTTAGCTGTAGAAACAAAAGTTGATCAAACATAAATACATTGTTGCTCAGAACTAAGTCTAATAATGCACATATATTTTGAACATCACCTGTAGGTATATCTATTTTCTTACTCAGAAACTGTCTGATAGCCTCAATGCCATACTCATTTGGTATGACAGTAAAAAGAGAATTTATATCTAAGGTTACAAATAAATAACCTGAATTAGACTGTTATACCAAATTGAAAGTTTGCTTAAAAAATCACCTGTGTCCTTTAAGATATTAGGACACTCCAATAATAAGGGGTACAATCGCTTTTGTAAATAAACAGATATCGGTTCAGTTATCCACCCACCCCCAGAGACAATGGGTGGGTTATCTAAACATTTATGAATCTTTGGTAACCCATATAATAAGGGAATAGTGGGACAGGGTACTGTAAAAAAGTGAAACAAATCTAAATCTATCTCACCATTAGTTTGTAGCTCATATATATACATATTGACATTACTAATGCATTTCTTAGCATCATTATATGATATTCTTCTGAAAGCATTCTCATCTTGAAGAAAATTGAGCATAGATGTCTTATAGGCATTACAATCCATAACAACAATAGCACCTCCCTTGTCAGCTTGTTTCATTACAATAGTATTGTCAAATTGCAGTTTCTTTAAGGCACAATGTTCATCATAGTTCAAATTATACTGTCTCTTCTTCTTAATTGTAGTCCCATATAACTTTCTCAAATCAGCTTCACATAAATTATGGAAAGCAGTTGTCACAGGCAAATTAACTGGTATAAAGGTACTACGTCTTTTGCAAGTATTATATGATGTCATAGCATTATTTGAACCAAATAGACCAAAAGACAACTCATGGTGTCCAATCCTGGAACTTTCTATCTTAAACACCTTTTGGTGATTCCAAAATTCAAGATGCTTACTCTTCACCAGTTACTTCCTATGCTAGGCAAAGATGCCTGGTTGGCAACACTGGATTTAAAGGAAGCCTACCTGCACATCCCAATTATGGAATTTTGCAGAAGATACCTACGCTTCAAAGCAGGCTGCATGCACTATCAGGTCTCTGCACTGCCCTTTGGCTTATCTACTGCACCCAGGGTATTCACAAAGTGCCTAGCTCCAGTCATTGCATTTTGCAGGCAAAGAAATATTCAAATATACGCATACCTGGACGATTGTCTAATTCAGGCAGAAAGCCAGGACATACTTTTGAATAATCTGGCATTTGTACAAAGGGTGCTAACTTGTCTGGGGTACACCATAAACAAATAGAAATCACATCTGGTACCCTGTCAACAAATTATATTCCTGGGAACAAGCTTGAACACAACTTCCCAGATGGCTTTCCTCATGCCAGAGAAACAAATTCATTTGACAACTTACTTCAAACTAATGGCCACAAAAACCCTGCTATCTGCAAGGCAAATACTGCAAGCCTTGGGGTTCATGGCCTCCTGCATTCTACTAATTCCATATGCAAGACTGCATATGAAGAAACTACAATGGTATCTAAAAAGCCTGTGGTGTCAACATTCTCAGGACCTAGAAGCAATGATTCCTATCATACCTTGCCTACGGTTAGAGTTCCTTTGGTGGGCAGAGGCCAGCCACCAAAACAAGGGACTACCATTCACTCTACCCCCTGCCGCCCAGTCCCTAACAACAGATGTATCAGACTATGCATGGGGGGCTCACTTGGCAGGGAAGTGCATTCAGGGCAAATGGAACCCAAGTCAAATGCACCTGCATATCAATCAGAAAGAAATGTTAGCTGTACAGAATACTCTGACAGCCATCAAGGACTACATTCTTCCAGGACAATTAATGATAAAGACGGACAACACCACTGTCATGTGGTACATAAATAAGCAGGGGGGTACCCATTCCTATCCCCTCTGCAGACTAGCCATGGCTCTGTGGAACACAGCCTTCAGCTGCCAAGTGCATCTACAGGCTCAATTCCTGCCAGGAAAATTCAACACACTGGCAGACAAACTAAGCAGAAATCTCATGGACCCACATGAGTGGAAACTGGAACCAAGGACTTTCAACATGTTGATAAACAAATGGAGGAGCCCAGGTATAGACCTGTTTGCCTCCCCCCAGAACTACCAATTGGACAAATTCTGCACAAGGACTCCCCACACACAAGCTTGGAAAGTGGATGCTTTGTCCTTCAGCTGGAAAAATCTATCAGTTTATGCGTTTCCTCCTCTGCCTCTCCTCTCCAAAGTGCTACTAAAGATCAAACAAGACAAACCAAGGATGATACTGATTGCACCAGACTGGCCACACCAACACTGATACTCCCTCTTGCACAGTTTGTCACTGCTGGCTCCATGGCACCTGCCTCAAACCCCTACCCTGCTGTCACAGCAGGAGAGCCAGATTATGCACCCTCAGCTTCAAACCCTGAATATGGCAGCCTGGCTAATTGCCTAATCTCTCCATTACCATCCCTCAGTCAAAAAGTGTTGGATGTCATTTTGGAGGCAAGGAGGCCTAGTACTAGAAAATCTTATGCTGAAAAATGGAAAAGATTATGTGCCTGGAATCAAACGCAAGGAATGGGCACAGCAGCGCCCAGTTTACCTCAGATTCTTCAATACTTAACTGAGATGCTTCACAAGGGCCTTTCTTTTTCCTTCATCAAAATTCATGCCTCAGCCATCTCAGCTCATTACAACACAGATCCACCCTTTTTCTCTCATCCACTGCTCAAGCAGTTCCTCAGAGGTGCCAAAAACTTAAGACCACCCAGGAGAGCCCCAACACCAGCCTGGGACCTTAAATTTGTACTGGAATAGCTCATTCTTCCTCCATTAGAGCCAGCTGCAAGTGCAGAGTTAAAGTTCCTTTCTTGGAAAACTGCCTTCCTTTTATCAATCACTTCAGCTAGAAGGGTTTCTGAATTGCAGGCCCTTATGGCAGTGGAGCCTTTCATCATCTTTCATGCGGACAGGGTGTCCCTCAGGACTAATCCCTCCTTCATGCTCAAGGTGGTATCCAGTGTGGCCCTTAATCAGTCCATTCATCTACCAACCTTCTTTTATAATCCACAGAACAAAGGGGGAACGGATACTGCACTCCTTAGATGTGCACAGACAACTTAGATTTTACTTGGACAGGACTAAACCTCAAAGGAAATCTGAACAACTGCTGGTGGCATTTGCTGCAGGGGCAGAGGGGAAGGCTGTTTCAAAGCAAACCATTTCTAAATGGATAGCCCATTGCATTCATTTCTGCTATAAGCACCATGGAAAACCTATCCCACAGGGGATTAGACCCCATTCAACCAGGGCTGCATCTCCTTCTACAGCCTTTCTCAGAGGTGTACCTACTAGGGACATCCTTGAAGCTGCTACCTGGAGTTATGTACATACTTTCACCAAGCATTACCATTTACCAATCTTCTCTAAATCCAGAGCTGGCTTTACCACTGCAGTCTTGCAGGGCCTTATAGCTGGTCCTAATGCTATCTAAATGCCTCCTCCCATCCTTAGCTTTGGGAATCTACCCAAATGTGATGACTGCAACAGTGAAACACGAGGAACATAGTACAGTTGTGTACACTTACCTTAAATATAGATGTTGGAGTGTATTCGCTGTTGCAGTCCTGGTTACCCTCCCTCCAGCTCCCTGACTTCCTTTGGCTCTACCTTGATTATCCTTTACTATGCCTAAATGTTTTTTGGTGTATTTGCTTTTTGTTGGAGGTGTAAGCTTGTATATATATATATATATATATATATATATATATATGTGTATATATATGTGTATATATTTAATTGCTTCCCATTAGGGGGTCACCTGACATCTGAGGCATGAAAAACAGTTAAAATGGTGTTGGCTGCATGCTTTATACCCCTGATGATCTGATGTCATGGAAGATGAGACAGCAACCGATGCAGGACCTAAGACTTTGTTAATCAGGCCGACTGAGGGCTACTGCAAGCAGATAACCCAAATGTGATAACCGCAACAATGAATACACTCGAACATCTACATTTATGGTAAGTGTACACAACTGTATTTTCTTCCACCAGCCTGCACACTTGTCTGGTGTTACATTCATTTCATGCCTGTGCATCCATGACAGCCTGGTACATGCATCTGATGACTCCTTCTGTGGCACTTGCAATGTGGCCCAATGAGCAGCATTCCTCCTGCAAGCACCCCTGTCCATCTGCCTGTGTGGTACCTTGCCTGCATATGGCCAGTATCTACACTCACACCTGCTATAGCCACCACTCTAGCCTGTTCAATGCCACCACCTGCCGACTGTCCATCATCTGTGGCCACTGGTGACGGGGTATGTGTGGGCATTGTCACTGTATGCAGTGATGGTGTGCACAAGAGTGGGATGCCAACTAATGGCACAGAATCAGCCCCCGACTACCCTACCTGTACCTCAGTATTCCTATCATCATTCTCAGAGTCTGCAGAGATATTGACATTGTTTCAAAGGGGGGGGGGCAGACCCCATCATCACCTGTGAGAGGAAGACAATGTATGTACATTAATACCTGTATTTTGATGTTGGCTGGTACACACACACACACACACACACACACACACACACACACGTGAGGTGGCACAAATCTGTTACACAGATTTCACATTACCCACATGGTGACATGCATGACACATGGCATTGCCGCCAGTTGTACAACATGTAACTGACAATATAGAGTTCTGGGATATGTGATTAGTGTTAGTATGTGATGGCCATTCCCCAGCACATACTGCAGCCATGTACACATCATTGCTGTTCACCTGTATAGCACAGTGGCAAGTACTACAGAACATACCTCACAACTGTAAATATCCTCACAGGATGTGTAGAGGTCTTGCTCATATGTCTGCTCTATGTCTCATAATCCCTGTGTTTCTCTGTGACATACGTGGGATGATCTGAGGAGTGACATCACTGATTCATGACATACATGTGCATGTCAGATCTGCAAACAAGCAGTGAATGTATGGTCACACAATCCCTGTTACACCACCAGCCTTGTAAGCATACAGTGGATATGATAAGTGTACACAACCCAGTTAACATGCCATGTTCTTGTAATATACACAATGAGACCACAGTAATGCATTCAAATATGTCACCCACCTTCCATGTGACATATGACCTGTGCAATCCAATCGATAAACAAACGTGTTACGGGTAAAATATGATGACTGCAATATGTACAATATGTTGATGGCATACGTGTGCACACTCTTAAAATGATAAGTTGTTGAAGCACCTTGTAAGTGGCTTACAGCATTCATGCTTCTTGTGAAGGTGTCTTATCAGCATGGTACATCCTGACTTGGCATTTTTTTGCCCAATCTTCCATGTAAAGGTCATCCAACTCTATCAGAATGCAAAGGCAGCTCATGTGTACAGCCCTCATCAGGTCACAGTGGGGTTTTCTATCCAATCCATAACCATGTTTTTGTTCAGGTGGAGCCATTCTTAGGTGGTTTTGGATGTAGGCTGCTGTTCTTTGTCATGTTGAAGGCTGACACACCTCCTCATCCTCAGTGTTCTTGCAGATGCCTGATGGATTTTGGGCAGAGGTGGGTGTTATTAGGACATGTTCAGAATTCCCACCACCATGACTACAGGCCCTGTTCTGTCTGTGGAACGGCAGCCCCACAGCAGGCCACTGCCAGCAGTGTGAGTCACCATGGGGATGTTGGTGTTCAGGTTATGTGAGTTGTTGCTTGTGCACCACACATACCTGTTGGTATTGTGGCTGTGAGGCTGATCCCTAGGCTCATTACACCATAACACATTTTCACACCTGCCTTTAGGAGACATGATGTGCTGTATTGCAATATGTCTCCACCCTTGGCTGTTTTTGGTGTGTAGAAATGCTTCCATCTTCTGACCCTACCCCATAGGCCAGACATATGCAGAATACAGGAGAGTGTTCTCACAGATAGTACAGAGCAGCAGTACTAGCAGGAGGTTCCTGCAACTCCCTCTGTGTTGCTGTATGTTCCCTGGCAACCTCCCTGGCCAAATCTGGACATGTGTTGTCATCATTTTTGAAGAGACTTCAGGTTCTTGTCAACAGCACTATTGTCCCATATTCACCTTACCTTTTGACAACTGTCTCCACTGTGTTTCAGGGTGTATGCACTGCTATGGTAATGTTGTACCATACTCTTGACTGATAGCTTTCAAATATGAGATCCCTTTGCATGCTTTGTACGCTGTCTGCAAGCCATGGCTGTTGCAGTCAGCTGCGCATATGTCATGATTATCTCACTTGGACAACAGACTGTTATTTGGTGTTAGACAGAGTGCCTTTACTTGATGGCTGGTGTGTACCCAAGCAGACTGTATGCTGTCAGTAAATCACAAGCTGCTGCAATAACATATTATTTGAAGGGTGTGCACACATATGCATCCAGCATATTGTGAGGTTTGCATACTCCATATTTGGTGGCCAAAAGATTGATTGTTTGTACAGGAGACTGTTCATGTCATAGGTCACATTACAGTTTGGAAAAGATGATGACTGACATACTGTGGTCTCAATTTGTATAGACATTACAAACACATGGCATTTTAACAGGGATGTGTACACTGTTTATATCCACTATATAACAGTAATGTTTCACACATGTCCCTACCTTAGGCTGTTTATACACCCATTGTGTTGCTCTCTGTCCAGACATCTTACACTGACAGGCCGTGTGTTATACTATAGGGATGATACATTCTCATCAGATAGGCCCCTGTGGCGACCAATGTGATGCAATGCAGTTGGCCGCAACATAGGTGAACATGCACATAAAGCAATATGGCTATGAGTGACAGTTGTGTGCATAGTACACTGCATGGCCTTCACATGCCTGGGGTATTGGCAAACCGCAACACTACAATTGCATACTTACCAGCTGCAGGCTGCCATCCCACATGCAGACAGGAGGGACCTAAGTTGTTGTGTGAGGGGAGTATGGTCAGCAGACCCACAAGTGGCATTGGCACAGGATAGATGCAGCATATCTGTGCATGTACAGTACAACCCCCAATACTACACAGTTTGCTGTCCTTCACCATAGATTTGCATGTCTGTGCATTACAAAACCCTGTCCACAACTGCAATCTGACCTGATACATGCACATAAATACTGTACAATTACAAGTATGTCTGCTACACTAGTCTAGTAGTCTATACTGGGGCCTTACCTGCACACTCCTCATCCATTGTCTGGGCACCAACCACCTTCAGTATGTGGGGGGTCTGTACGCTGATGTTGCACTGGGATGGATGCCCCAAGGTACCTGTGGAACTCCCCAGTGGGTGCCAGTGGGACTGCAAGGCCAAGCCCATGCCTGTGGCTGTGCGATCCCTGGCCACTGCAGCAGCCCTTTGCCAGGCATGGCATATGAGGTCACTTTCACGATACCAGACCTGCTGGTATATATATATATATATATATATATATATATATATATATATATATATATATATATATATACATATATATATATATATACATAATATGTGTGTGTGTGTAGGCCATCATTTACCCTGTGGACAAGGTCATCCCACAGGCCAGTCCTCTCCTGCATATGTTGCTGCCTCCAGCCAAAGGCATGGTTGTGTAGTGTGGCCTCTATGATCATATTTTTCTGAGCCACTGAGAGAGTTGACCTTTGCTGATGTGACATTGCGCCTTGGGAGACATAACAAGGGAGACACATCACAGGACCTCATACATTTGTTGACCGTTTGTACAGAACCTGCACACCTACATTAGATACCAGTAGCCACCACTTACAACCACACTGTACCCCTGTAACATATCGGCACCGTTTCTGCTTGCATTGCATTGCTGGCCCTGAGGTGTCATATTCCACCCCCCAATGAGGCCTACTTAATTTCCTACTCCTGTACTCCTCATTCTTTTCTGTGTCAAGGGATGACATTGGCCATCTTCGATGTGGTGTGGATGGTGCCAAGCCTTGTGACTACGGTGTGTAATGGTGCTGGGTGCACATGCCTGAGTTCATGTAGTATGCAGACAGGGATATTATCAGGTAACATGGATACCTACATTTGTTGCCTTTCAGTAGGCAATATGTACCTGCTCACTTGTGATGAGGGGAGGGGTGTGGGTGCTGTGCATATCCAGCTATAGTGCTGCTGAGCCAGGAGGAGATGTTTGCCCTAAACCTGTCTGTTGCAGGTTGCCTACAGCTATGTTGTGTGCATATGTGACCTGATTGGCCACCATTACAGGGTGGGCTGGTTTCTGGCCTCAGAAATTGCAGACATATGTGCAGATGGCCTTTTGATTGGCCTTTCTGGATGTGTCCAATTTGTACTCATAGTTAGCCTTACAGTACTCCACCTGTGACCTTATATGCTTGATCAGACAAAGGCTGACCTGATACCAGGTTGGTGCATGATCCTGATCTGGCCTGTACGGCCAATCTGGGGACCAAGTCTGTGGTTTGAGTATTGCTGCTGTCCACCACAAGCATTCAGCCTACCTTGAGGGGGTTGATGTTGTCCTGTCAGGTATTGCTGAGGCCATACTGCTATGTAGGTACCAGCATAGTATTGTGTTGTGGGCCTGGACACAGCTGCTAGTTCCACCGTATGGGATGCCCTTCACATGAGCCTTGCCCATTTACCTGGCCTGTGCAGGGGACATTACAGAAGTGTGAGGGCTACAGCTTCACATACAGTAGGTAGAAATACCTCACAGGACAGGGCATGTGGAGACAGCCCAGCAACATAGGGGACAAAGCTCCAGAGTTGATACAGCTTGTATGTCATTAGCATTGTTATACACATGGGGGTTGCTACATTGACAGGGTTTGTCTGGACATGCATTTACTGGGTGACTTGACATCTGACAGTGATATGCCTCTGACATGGTTTTCAACTGGCATGTTGTCCACAGACTGGCCAGATGTTTGCCTATTATGCTTGGTCTGTTCCTCGACCAGCATCTGTTTTTGTGGGGTTGGTAGGATAATGTGAGTATTGTAGTCAGTATGTGTTGTTATCCATTGGTGTTCCATATATCATTTCCTTCAGGGATGTGTTGTTACAACAACATATGTAACAGCATCTACTGTCTCAGTTTATAACACCATTATGTGTGATATGTCCCTCTTTCCAGCCCTCTGTCCCATATGTATGCCATGCGTTGACCAAATGTCCTGCACTATGAGTTGCAGATGTATGGTATATCATTAATTAGCAACTGTACACCAGTTAGCATGACAATGACCTGGCAGACTCCTGGCCATGGTATGCAGCGGTGGCCAGGGTTATGCATCCACACCCTGGTAATTCTGTGGTAATCTGCACATATGACAGTATGTCTGCCTGGCCATTGTGAACAGACTGCCAAGATTGTGTAGCAGTGTTGTGCGTATATGTTTGTTGGGCTGGGTAGGGAGAGTAGCAGCTGTGAGTGCCATACATACTTTACCTATCTGACTCTGCATGCTGCTACAGCTGCTGGTGGTCTATCAGGTACGTATACTTTTAGGGGCTGACTGCAAAATGTCATGTAACACCTCTGGATTCCCAGTACACTGTGAATTGGGGCAGTATATGTAGGGGTACTGTGTGAGTGGCAAACAGTATGTGGTTGCTCTCACAGTATTCTACTGTCATGTTCAGTTTGCTTACAGGTATGTTGCTGTCACTGTGGTGCACTTGTTTGGGGGTATGCACTTTCACACCAGTGTCTGTGTTCCACTAGTATGACATCCCTGTAGTGCCTGTTATATTTGCTACTACATGTGTACAGCCCCAGAGCTGGACCTTGGTAGTGTTATGTCAGTCTGATTGCAGTCTGGACATTGCTCAGTAGCTCAGTGTTATTTCCCTACTGTTATGTTATGGACATATATTCATACGATGTACAGCTTTCTGGCCAATACCTTACATCTGGTCCCCATCAATGTTGTGTATTCCTGACACATCAGTGGGATGATGTGAAGACTGGAGTCACTACATTATACAGAGGACATGAGTCCCAGACTTGTGATATTTGTGTCAATATATGTTAGCTGTAACAGTATTTGTACAACTTTCTCAGCTTAGCTACTTACATAATTTGGATATCTCTCTATTTTCATGCCTTTGTCCCCCGACTTTGTCTGGCCTGTTCCAGATTCATTGTACTAAAGGGCTTTGAGCATACCTCTCCACTACCAGGCTGTTTGCATCATGTCCAGGTATCTGGCTCATACTTTGGTTCAGTTCCACAGTTTATTTGTGTTTGTCTGCTAAATCACTGTTATGATCCCATGATGTATGTCAGTGAATAATAACATAACATGTCAGTTCCCAATCACATATCCTCCAGACGGCTCTGGTGAAATGCATCCTGTTGCTGTACAACTGTTTGATTCTGACAGCTATAATCTACATATGTCCCTATTTGTGCCCCATTTCCCTCCCTTTGTACTGACATTTTGTACATAGTTCTTTTAGACATTGATAGTTATGTTTCTGAGTTGTGCACTGCATGTTTTGTAAATACACATATATATTTTTTCATATATCTATGCATATATATATATATATATATATATATATATATATATATATATATATATATAAAAGAAATATATATATATATATATATATATATATATATATATATATATATATATATATATATATATTCCTTCTGTCATATATTTATATGTGTATATGTATTTTAGGTATGTACGTTTCCATATATATGTAACACATGATTGATTCTACAGAGCTTTCTCATGGTTGTGGTATACCTGTATTGCATGATAAATTTGGAAAAGCAACAGTGATTTGTACAGTTCAGATGGTGTACTGGTATGATGCTCTGACTGCAGTGTTCAGTGTCCTGTGTTCAAGACTTGGAACTGACATTTTTTTTCCATTAATGTTAAATAACCAGACTGCAGGACATGTTAGGGACAACATCATCATATTCTGCAGCTCAAATGGCTTACTGGTTAAATGCTTTGACTATGCTGTACAGGATCCTGGGTTTAAGATGTGGGGCTCTCATTTTTATTTCCATTAATGTTAAATAACCAGACTGCAGTATATGTTAGGAAAAACATCATAAAATTCTACCGCTGAAATGGCTTATTGGTTAATTGCTTTGACTATGATGTACGGGGTCCTGGGTTACGGATGTGGGACTGACATTTTTATTTCCATTAATGTTAAATAACCAGACTGCAGGATATGTTAGGAAAAACATCATAAAATTCTACAGCTCAAATGGCTTACTGGTTAAGTGCTTTGACTATGATGTATAGGGTCCTGGATTTAAGAAGTGGGATGGACATTTTGTTTTCCATTGATGTTAAATAACTAGACTGTGGGATATTTATTTATTTATTTTATTTATTTATTTATTTGCAGTTTGTTTGCCAGGATAGTCTATTGGGCCATGAAGAGCCCATTTTCAATGGAGTCCTGGGGAGAAAAGCTCCAGAATAATACAGAGAATCAAAGTAAATAAAAATAATAAAAACAAATACATAATAGTAATACACAGAATGCAAAATACAAAATAGTAATACAATATTTACAATTGATACAATGCAAGATAAAATTGTTAGAAGCAAAAATACTTTTTTTTTATTTTAGCTAGAGCTGATAGAAACTCTAGGAGTTTATTTACAGTATAATGAAGTAGCTGTGGAGAGAGAGCTTGCAGAGAAAGAGAGTAAGTTAAGGGAAGCTATGTAGGATGGGAACAAGAGCATTCCCACTGTGAAGAGAGGTATGACTGCAGTAAGGATTTGAAGGCAGAGAGACTGTCAGTGGTACAGATGAGAGGTGGGACAGAATTCCAGTGTCACACTGGAGAAAAGAATAAAAGATGTTTACCTGGTGGATGGGCAGGTTTATGCAATTTTATTAGGTTTTTTGATTTAGACCTTAGACATCTGTTTGAAATTTTGTAGTAGCAGGAGGCGAGTTTAGACTTAAGGGAAGATTGTAGGCTAGTGAGGATAGAGGGCTCCGTAAAGGAGGGGTTTAGACTTAAGGGAAGATTGTAGGCTAGTGAGGATAGAGGCACTGTAAAGGAGGGAAGGGATAAGGTATGCAGCAGCTAGAGCAAGCTTGGAGGAAGGAGAGATATAGCGGCTGTGGCGATAGAGTATAGGGATATGTTAGGTAAAACATCATACACTTCTACCGGCTCAAATGGCTTACTGGTTAAGTGCTTTGACTATGATGTACAGGGTCCTGGGTTTAAGACGTGGGACTAACATTTTTTTTTCCATTAATGTTAAATAATCAGACTGCAGGATATGTTAGGGACAACATCATCACAAAATTCCACAGCTCAAATGGCTTACTGGTTAAGTGCTTTGACTATGGTGTATGGGGTCCTGGGTTCAAGTCCTGCAAGGGATTTTTATTTTGTTGCTGCACTTGAAACGTTATTGCAGAAGGGAAATACAGATAAATAATATATGTTTTAATTATTTTACTAGGGGTAGGACATTGCTTTCTGCACCATTATCTGTAGGGGGCTGTGTGAACATTGATAACATGACAGGCTGTACATTACCTTATACTTGCACACAATCTGGGACAGCATATAATGATGGGGGCACTAATAGGGACAGATTTTATTATTTTTGCTGTTATAGGGAAATGACGTGTGTGCTATGTTCATAGGTTCATAGGTTCATACTAGGCTATCTGCCCTAGGGCATTTATAAGCCTAGCCAGAGTGTGTTTGGCTTTCGCCACCCATTTTAAATGAATTTTGCTATGCCCTTTTTCGAGGTTAGTATACTGTGCCTCTGTCTAACAGTGACACAGAAGTGATACCCGGGGTAAACCTACGATCTCCCATCCACTCATCAAGATTCCTCTTGAAGAGAGTCAATGTATTTCAGTGCTGACGTTCAAGTCTCTCAAGTGCGTAGCTCGATGGGATTTGGATTTTCTGAGGTGCAGCATGTCCATTAATTCCGGGTTGGACATGGCTTTATACGTCAGGCACAGATCGCCTCTGAGCAGGCGGTATGCCACTGAGTAGAGCTGGAGTTTCTTTAACCGGGCAGCATATGGCATCTGTTTGAGCCTTTTGATCCTCTTGGTGAGGTACTTTTGGGGTCTTTCCAGTTGCTGCAGGTGTCTGGTAAGGTACATCCCAAAAGGGGCATTGTACTCAATTATGGGCCTGATGAGGGATGAGTAAAGAGGTTTGATGACCTCCCCTGATCTAG
The DNA here is from genome assembly GCF_019279795.1 of Protopterus annectens. Classification (NCBI taxonomy): domain Eukaryota; kingdom Metazoa; phylum Chordata; order Ceratodontiformes; family Protopteridae; genus Protopterus; species Protopterus annectens. Next base: position 792,086,131 of record NC_056725.1, read on the forward strand.
ATGTGAATCCCTTCATGATTAGGTGGGCTATATAAAATGTTTTTCTAACCACTTTGGCCACGTGGTTTTCAAATGAGAGATTGCTATCAACTTGGGTCCCCAGGTCCCTAATTACTTCTTCCGTACTTAATGTATTGCCACCTATGTGGTAATTTGTAGGCACTTTGTTTTTGCCAAAGGGGATGACTATACACTTTTTGGCATTTAGCTTGAGGCCATGGCTCTGGCACCAGTTGTCTCTTTCTATGAGGTCCTTTTGTAGGATGCTTGTGTCAGCTGGAGAGTCGATTATGGTGCTTAGTTTGCAGTCATCTGCGAACTTGGTCAGCCACAGTCCTTCCATGTTGGCCTGTATCTCCGAGAAATATATACCGAACAAGAGAGGTCCCAGGACTGAGCCTTGTGGGATGCCACTTGTAACTGGTTTGGAGTCTGACATGGTTCCAGCAATTCTAACCATGTGGGTTCTGTCCTTGAGCCAGTTTGCAACCCATCTAGTGACATAGGGGTTTATATTTAAGCTGGTGAGCTTATCTATAATGCCCGAGTGGGGTATTTTATCGAAGGCTTTTGCGAGGTCCAGGTAGGCTGTGTGGACCACCTTCCCCTCATCAATGGCCTTGGTGACTGTTTCAAAGAAATCGACCAGGTTTAAGAGGCAGTATCTGCCCTTAACAAAGCCGAACTGGGTAGGATCCAGTGTCTGTAGGTCCCCAATATCTTTATATATGAGGTCCATGATGATCCTTTCCATAGCTTTGCAGACCAAGCTAGTCAGGCTTATGGGGCAATAGTTTCCAGGATCCGTTGAGGCACCACCTTTGTGGAGATGGACCACTGTTGTTGTACGCCACTCTTTGGGTACATATCCTGTAGTATGGCTAAGATTGAACAGTAGTTTTATGTTTGGGTTTAGCTCTTCTTGGAGTTCATGTAGGACGCAGCCCGGGACACCGTCTGGTCCCATTGATGCTGTGTTTTTTGCTTTGGAGAGGGTAGCTCTGAGCATCTGAGATGTCAGGGGGGCAGCACTCTGCTGGGATAGATATTTGCCCTTTTGGTGGGGGGGGAGAAGTTTGCGCTGAACCTGTCAGCTAGGATGTTGGCAATGTCTGTGGGTTCAGTGTATTTTTTGTCATTTTGGACTAATTCTGAGCATATCTGGGAATTACCACCCAGGTTCCTAACATAACTAAAGAAAGCCTTGTGATTATCCTTAGTGTCCTGTGCAATTTTTCTCTCGAAGCTGGCCTTAGACGATTTTATGAGTGCCCGTAGGTTTTTTGCTAATACTGATCAGAGATGCCTTCCCTTTTTGGGATTTTGCTCTATCATGTAGTAGCTTCTTCTTTCTATTGTATAGTTTGTTTATGGCTGGGGTCCACCAGACAGGACGCCTGCCTTTGGAGGATTGGGTCTTGGTTTTATTTGGGATTGCATGATCCATGCATTCCTGAAGGTGTTCATAGAATGCGTTTATAAAGGATTATGCGGTCTGGGCCGTATTTTCCACAGGCCCGGGGGCTTTGAAGGATTCCACCTCGGTTTTGAGGAGTGTGAAATTTGCTTTAGAGAAGTTTTTCACTGTGGTTTTCTGTGCAGGGGGTGGGGTCGGGATGTGAATATCCAGTGATATTAGTTTATGGTCTGATCTTACCAGTAAGGGATACACTTCTGGTCTGGAGCATAGAGTCCTCATGTTGGTGATGATCAGGTCCAGTATGTTTTCCCCTCTTGTGGGAGTGGTAACAAGTTGTTCCATAGCATTTGAGTTTATAAATTCTAGGAACCTTTGGGCTAGGGTGTTGGAGCTAGAGTAATGCTCCCAGTCTATGTTTGGGTAGTTGAAGTCGCCCAATATAATGGTGTTTGGAGAGACCTTCATATTTTCCAGTGTTCTCAGGAAGGCCGAGTAGGGTTCCTGGGTTTGGGAGGGTGGTCTATAGCAGGCTATAAACTGGAAGGCAGTTTTACCCACTGTTAGTTGCACATGGATAATATCTGATGCTTCGTGCTGTGCCACCAGCCTGGAGGTGTGAGTATCTTTGACGAATATTGATACTCCCCCTCCTTTTGTGGTTCAGTCCAAGTTTTGGGGCCGAAAAGCATGGTATGAGGTATAACCTGGTAGTGCTGGGGTGCTCTCGGGAGCCTTGAACCAGGTTTCTGTTACTGCACAGATATCGATATTCTCCATGCTAAGGAGAGTTTCGAGTGCGTGCATCTTGAGGTTTAGACTTCTGGCATTGAGTAGCATTACTCTTAGCTTCTTATCCCTTGTGATACCTATGGAGGTGGGGTTGTCTTTTGAGCCTTAACTAAAAAAGGCACTATGGGGGTGGCAAGAGCCTTTGCCAATATCCGAAAGCCCAGGGGTGACAGGTGCAAGCCGTCCCTAGCGAAGCATCGTGTCTTGTCGAGCATGTCATCCCAGGCTGACAAGCATTGGATCCCCTTTGAATTACACCAATACTTAAACCAGTTGTTGAAATTGATCATCTTGTCTTCATATTGTGGCATCATTCTTGGTGAGGGTAAGATGCTACTCAAGGTCAGGGTCATACCGGCCTGGGCTACATGCTCAGAGAGCTCCGCTATGTCTCTTTTCATGTAGTCCAGGGAGGTACATCTCAGGTCATTCACACCAGCATGGACAATGACTGAGTCATATTTGTACTTGCCTTGGAGTGACCTGAGTGCTTGTGTTATCTGGCAGATCCTAGCGCCTGACAGGCAGCTCACCGTGACCTTCTTCTTGTTCAGCCTGGTGAACGGGACGTCAGTGTGCCTGACAATAGAGTCACCAATTACAAGTGTATCAGGTGTGTTGTTTAGCCTTAAGGGCTGTGACTGTTCGGCACACTGGCTTTGTGAGCTATATGTTGCACGTGTTTTGTTTTGGGATAGCAGTTGCTTGGGTGTCTGCTTTGGAGGTCTCTGCTGCTTAGGCAGATTTTTATTTAGAGCCTCTGAGTATGTTTTTGTGTGTTTATGTGTTTGGTTTGCTGTCGTGGTAGGTCTATGTGAGACTGGAATTGTAGTGAGTGTGGTTTCCTTCTCCTCCTGACTGATTATGCCAGTACTGAGTTGAGAGAGCTTAGCCTCCAGTTTGGCTATATGGTTGCATTTCTCACGTGTTGGAATTTGTTGGGAGGAGGAGAGGGTTGTCTGTGTACATAAGGCAGTTGTAACATTGCCTCAAGATTCCCAGATTCACCAGCTGGACCGGAGAGGAGATTGACAACTGACCTTTGGACATGCTAGAATAGTATTGGGAATTCCTTTATAATTGAAAAAAGGGCCAATGGGGAACAAGGTACTCAAGGGGAGTTTGTGAGGGTGTAGTGCTTTTAATTTTTTTAGTGCTGACATATATAATTGCTTTAGTGAGCAAGTGCCAGGCTTTAGAGTAGGAATAGGGTGTTTATTATGAGAACTAGATCAGTTCTAAGGGAAAAGTGAAGAGCAGACTTTGTGGAGCCGAGAATGGTTTAAACCCAATTAAGCGGAGCTGCCCGATGCTGCGCTATGCGCAAAATCGTGCAAAGCTGCGCCAAAGTGGGTTTTATACAGGGGGACTTGAAAGAGCTAGAAATTGGCCCAAAACGGCCAATAGACTACCAGATTCTTGTGCTGGGAACACTCCTCCAGGGATAGATAGGCTGCTCTAAGCTTTCCACTGCCACTGGTGAACAAAGAAGCCTCCCTTTATCCAAGAAAGGAAATGGGCAACACAGGAACTTTCCAAAAGTCCAGAATAGAGCAAAGCCTGTATTTGGACTACTCTAGGTCAGGAAAGACGGGAAACAAGGATAATTTTTTTGTTTTTTTTTCTTTTTTGCAACAAACAGTAGGAAAATGCAATAAATGTGTAACACAGGCTAGCGCACTTGAGTGTGTAGCCTCAACAGGTAAATGCAACAGACAGGACAAACTTTAAAAGTGCAGGTGCAAAAACAACTTTAAACAGTTTAAAACAGTTCAAGAAGCAGAAATACTTGCAGTTTAGCTAGATCGGACAGTCGCCCAGGTAGTAGCAGGAAAAAAAACACTTTTATCATGTTAACAGTCGCTCATTTAGCCTCTCTGCTGGTAGCACCACTCTGCAGGACCACGAGGAGCTTGGCTGAGTAGTAATAAGCGCAAAAAACCGCGCCAAAGCAGGTTTTATACAGGGGGACTTGAAAGAGCTAGAAATTGGCCCATAATGACCAATAGACTACCAGATTCTTGTGCTGGGAACACTCCTCCAGGGATAGATAGGCTGCTCTTAGCTCCCCACTGCCACTGGTGAACAAAGAAGCCTCCCTTTATCCAAGAAAGGAAATGGGCAACACAGGAACTTTCCAAAAGTCCAGAATACAGCAAAGCCTGTATTTGGACTACTCTAGGTCAGGAAAGATGGGAAACAAGGATAAATTTTTTGTTTTTTTTCTTTTTTGCAACAAACAGCAGGAAAATGCAATAAATATGTAACACAGGCTAGCGCACTTCAGTGTGTATCCTCAACAGGTAAATGCAACAAACGGGACAAACTTTAAAACTGCAGGTGCAAAAACAACTTCAAACAGTTTAAAACAGTTCAAGAAGCAGAAATACTTGCAGTTTAGCTAGATCGAACAGTCGACCAAGTAGTAGCAGGAAAAAAAACTCTTTTATCAGGTTAGCAGCCGCTCTTTTAGCCTCTCTGCTGCTAGCACCACTCTGCAGGACCACAAGGAGCTTGGCTGAGTAGTAACAAGCGCAAAAAACACGCCAAAGTGGGTTTTATACAGGGGGACTTGAAAGAGCTAGAAATTGGCATAAAACGGCCAATCGACTACCAGATTCTTGTGCTGGGAACACTCCTCCAGGGATAGATAGGCTGCTTTACTAATTTTCACTTGTTTTTGTTTTTGTCCATGGATACTTAACAGCAGTGTCCGCAGACACACTCTCGCTGCTGTTGACTTCCATGTAGGGGGCGTGTATATTGTGAGACCTCTGCTCTCTGACACACCCCCTGCACTCGCACACACTGATCATGTCCGTGTAAGACTACAGCAGTGCTCTTTCATTAATATTCAAGGCGCGCTGCTGTTCTTCACAGACATGAACCACTCCGTGTCAGAATAACACTATTCCGACATGGAGCTTCGTGAATCCTGGGGAAAGCTATGCTACAAGGAAATTAATCAAATAAAAGATTTAATTCATAATAAGGAAAAAGGAACCTTTTCTTGTTACAGTTGTTCCTGCTGCAAATATATAAGTTGAATTTATACATCCAGGTACAGAGGAAGTATTTTTCTATTTTGTTTACTGTGATTTGTTTTCTTTACACTGTGTTTTACTTGTATTTTGCTTTTAACTGCATATTAAAACTTGAAAAGAGACCACAGCTCTGTCCCTTTTGTGTCAGACAGAAATTTTCCCACCCTCGCACCTGGTTACTATTGTATTCTTAAACACCAGTGTCTTTCTAGTTGCCTGCCCCTTATGTTAATTTGACCATATATCTCATTTCCTCTCTGCTTTTACTCACTGGTGTGAGTGAGCACAAAAGTATCATTTTGTGAAATCACTCCCCTTCAACTATTTAAATGTATTTGGCCATCCTACTGTATTCCACCCCCCTTTCAGTCTATCTTGCTGTTAACTCACCTACTTTCACATCTAACTCCTCTAGCGCACACTGCAGTGTTTAGGGTAAACCTTTTTTTTCATCTTGCCTTTAAGCATCTATTGCAAGACCACCAGTTATTGGAGAGCGCACATTCTGCCTCTCGGTAGTCATCTTGGGATTAGTGCTTCTGTTTTCTCCTGGTGAGAGAAGGAGTGCAGTTACATTATTTCCTGGAGACTGCTGATCACCAGGAAGCTTAATAACTGCTTTATAGGTGACAGCTTGGAATCTGTGCTTATATTCTTTTTTCCTCAAATTTTTTTTTTATTTTCAATTAAAATAACATTTACATAATATTTTTAAATATTTTAAACAACTATATACAATATTTACAATAGCCTGACTTTCAGTTATATACACTGTATGTTATTAAATATAGAATTAACAGATCAGTTATCAGAGATGCAATATTGATTATTGCAGAGTCTCCAACAAAAATATAACTTTCTTCCAAGGATTATTTACCAATGGCCGGGGATAGATTCGTAGTTCTTTGATTTTTATTTCCATTGATGCAGTTGTCTTCAGTAAAGTGTAGAATTCTTCCAATGTTGAGGGTGTATGTGAATTCCAACTTCTGGTTACACATTTCCTAGATATAGCAAGTATTGTCCATAATAAATACATATTTGTTTTATTCAGGTAGGGACCTTCATTTGCATTTAGTATAATCAATGTTTTAGTTAAGGTAAAGGATTCATTAAATAAAGCTTGTAAAAATGATTGATTCCATTCCAATATGATTTAATTTTATTATGTTCATAAAAAATAAGAATTTTCTTTATTTGACTTTTCACACCTCCAGCAAAAACCATTTGCAGGAGTACTGATCTTTTTAATTCTATCTGGTGTTAAAAATGCTCTGTGTTAGTATTTCCAGTTAAATATTTTCCAGTATTGTGTGTTAGAGGTGTAATTAACTGATGGTAAGATATTAGTTTTAATTTCTTCTGTTAACTTCAATGACTGACCTTTTGTTAAGAACTGCCAGCATGATGGTTTGGGAATTGTTTTATATGTTATTAAGTCTTTATATAGATTTGAAATGGAATTTTTCTTTTCACAACTTTGTTTGTTTGTGTCTTTCAGCTTTTCCCGGTTAGGGGTCGCCACAGCGGAACTCCGGTCCGCTAATGATTGGCAGTAGATTTTTACGAACTGGCTTGCCGGGCCTAATGCACAACCTTCAATGAAGGAACGCCCATTCACGCATGTCACTATACAGAAGACACTCTAACTGAGAATTGAATGGGCAACGTCTAACTGTAAGGCGACAATGCTACCGCAGCACCACCACAACTATTATATATAAATTCATACAAAAAACATTAGATTTGGAATATCTTTAAATGAGGAATTATTAATTAATCTGCATAAATCTTGAGTGTACATTAGACTGCTTTGTAAGGTTAACCAGTCCTGTGTTGGAATATTGTAAGCAGTTTTTATAATATGTACATCTAAAACATTTAATTTATTTACACATTGAAACCAG